>NC_056433.1:40507655-40818488 GCF_018296145.1 Oncorhynchus tshawytscha | reverse complement strand
CTTGCCCTGATTAAAAGCAGTGGTTCGCGCTTTCAGTTTCACACGAAGGCTGCCATCAATCCACGGTTTCTGGTTAGGGAATGTTGTAATCGTTGCTATGGGAACGACATCTTCAACGCACGTTCTAATGAACTCGCACACCGAATCAGCGTATTCGTCAATGTTGTTATCTGACGCAATACGAAACATCTCCCAGTCCACGTGATGGAAGCAGTCTTCGAGTGTGGAGTCAGCTTGGTCAGACCAGCGTTGAACAGACCTCAGCGTGGGAGCCTCTTGTTTTAGTTTCTGTCTGTAGGCAGGGATCAACAAAATGGAGTCGTGGTCAGCTTTTCCGAAAGGGGGGCGGGGCAGGGCCTTATATGCGTCGCGGAAGTTAGAGTAACAATGATCCAAGGTCTTTCCACCCCTGGTTGCGCAATCGATATGCTGATAAAATTTAGGGAGTCTTGTTTTCAGATTAGCCTTGTTAAAATCCCCAGCTACAATGAATGCAGCCTCCGGATAAATCATTTCCAGTTTGCAGAGGGTTAAATAAAGTTCGTTCAGAGCCATCGATGTGTCTGCTTGGGGGGATATATACGGCTGTGATTATAATCGAAGAGAATTCTCTTGGTAGATAATGCGGTCTACATTTGATTGTGAGGAATTCTAAATCAGGTGAACAGAAGGATTTGAGTTCCTGTATGTTTCTTTCATCACACCATGTCACGTTAGTCATAAGGCATACGCCCCCGCCCCTCTTCTTACCAGAAAGATGTTTGTTTCTGTCGGCGCGATGCGTGGAGAAACCCGCTGGCTGCACCGCCTCGGATAGCGTCTCTCCAGTGAGCCATGTTTCCGTGAAGCAAAGAACGTTACAGTCTCTGATGTCCCTCTGGAATGCTACCCTTGCTCGGATTTCATCAACCTTGTAGTCAAGAGACTGGACATTGGCAAGAAGAATGCTAGGGAGTGGTGCACTGTGTGCCCGTCTCCGGAGTCTGACCAGAAGACCGCCTCGTTTCCCTCTTTTTCGGAGTCGTTTTTTTGGGTCGCTGCATGGAATCCACTCCGTTGTCCTGTTTGTAAGGCAGAACACAGGATCCGCGTCGCGAAAAACATATTCTTGGTCGTACTGATGGTGAGTTGACGCTGATCTTATATTCAGTAGTTCTTCTCGACTGTATGTAATGTAACCTAAGATGACCTGGGGTACTAATGTAAGAAATAACACGTAAAAAAACAAAACTGCATAGTTTCCTAGGAACGCGAAGCGAGGCGGCCATCTCTGTTGGCGCCGGAAGTCTTATCCTCTCATTCCCTTATGTCATAGTTTGTACATCTCAATTGTCAGTAGAAACCACATTTGTACACATTAGATCTGGTATAAGATAATTCAGAGAGAAAAAAACTGTACCATCTTTGAAATTCGAGAGAAAGGCAATCATGTATTTTTCCATGCCAGGTGCAATTTAGATTTTATCCAGTAGATGGCAGTAGTGCACGCGCAAAGTTTTAGACTGATCCAATGAACCATTATATTTCTGTTCAAAATGTTGTATCAAGACTACCCAAATGTGCCTAATTTGTTTATTATTAACTTTTCATGTTCAAAACTGTGCACTCCTCAAACATTAGCATGTTATTCACCATAATAGCTAATGTAAATTGGACAGTGCGGTTAGATTTACAAGAATTTAAGCTTTCTGCCAATATCACATATGTCTATGTCCTGGGAAATGTTCTTGTTACTTACAAACTCAGGCTAATGCGATTAGTATATGTTAACTCAACTGTCCCGCAGGGGACCCACCAACCCTGAAGAAGTTTTAAGCAAGTCAGCCATATCAGCTATGGTGGTAAATGAGGCTGATTGAACTGTTTTGCTCCCAGGTAAGGCTCTGCTGATAACCAGGTGTAGTGGTGGTAAGCATTCATTCCATGGTGCTGAAAAGAAAGCTCTGCTGTTGGGACAGCTTTATGTAGGATCTAGCAACTTGTGGGCATTGTTTGTCACCGTTATAGTGCAATTCATGTATTGTATTGTTTTGTGTTGTGTAGTGGCTTTGCTGGCTTGTATCCCACGTATATTTTTGGGGAGTTTGCCCCACCAAGATTTACTTGCTAAAATCGCCACTGAAAGTCAGTCTTTCTTGCTAACAATTCCAGGGTAGACTATGGTTGCTCCACAGGGAATGTAACAGCTTGACTCCTGTCTGGAGGGAGAGGTCTAGTTTGGAGTTGCCAAATACCTCAACTCCTCCATGGAGTTGATCACAGAATAGAGTTTTTTTTTTAAATGAACCTCTGACTCCTTGAAGTCGCTGTGCTGAAATCCATACTTAATTTAAAAAAAAAATCAAATACAACCACCGACTGTTTCTTCATTGTTGTTGCTCTAAGATGTCAACTCAGCACGAATGTGCATGTGCCAATTGAATCTCAACAAGGAAACAGTTGGTGGTTGTATTTGATAAAGTATGGATTTCAGCAACAATAGAGGACAGTTAAAGGTTTAAGAATTTCCATGTTTGATGTATCATGCATAGCAAGTTGGAGTTTAATTTCAAAACCTCTAGTCTCCTTTCAACTCCACTCCATGGAGGAGTTGAGGTACTTCACAAAGTTTGCTGCTGTTGAAATGTGTGCTAAGTGTAGCTATGGTATGGCAGAACAAAGGGAGAGCGAGACAGACCAAAATAGGGCCTGTAAACATGCCTAAAGCACAGGTAAGTGTGTGTGTGTGCCTTTTTCTCTCTGTGTGTGTGTGTACATGTGACTGTGTGTGGTTAAAGTGTGTGTGTGTGTCTGTGTTCCTAGTGCTGCTCCAGTGAACTTTGGGCCCCTGTGTTACTTAAGCCTGATGCAACAAGCAGCCAGGCAGCTCAGAGTCTAGACCCCCTCAACAGCTGCAGAGCAGAGGCCCATTCTCAGTCTCAGTTATGTCACTGATGTGGAGCAGGGAGATATACATACATACATACATACATACATACATACATACATACATGCATGCATACATACATACATACATACATACATACATACATACACACACACACATACATACATACATACATACATACTCCTGCATGCATGCAGTGCCTTGCAAAAGTTTTCATCCCCCTTGGCTTTTTTTCCTATTTTGCTGCATTACAATATGTAATTGATTTTTATTTGGATTTCATGTAATGGACATACAGAAAATAGTTCAAATTGGTGAAGTGAAAAAAACAACAAAAAAAAAACAACTTGTTTCAAAAAATAAAAAATTATGGAGAAGTGTCACATGATCTCAGTGTGTGTATATATATATATATATATACATATATACAGTGCCTTGCGAAAGTATTCGGCCCCCTTGAACTTTGTGACCTTTTGCCACATTTCAGGCTTCAAACAAAGATATAAAACTGTATTTTTTTGTGAAGAATCAACAATAAGTGGGACACAATCATGAAGTGGAACGACATTTATTGGATATTTCAAACTTTTTTAACAAATCAAAAACTGAAAAATTGGGCGTGCAAAATTATTCAGCCCCCTTAAGTTAATACTTTTGTAGCGCCACCTTTTGCTGCGATTACAGCTGTAAGTCGCTTGGGGTATGTCTCTATCAGTTTTGCACATCGAGAGACTGAAATTTTTTCCCATTCCTCCTTGCAAAACAGCTCGAGCTCAGTGAGGTTGGATGGAGAGCATTTGTGAACAGCAGTTTTCAGTTCTTTCCACAGATTCTCGATTGGATTCAGGTCTGGACTTTGACTTGGCCATTCTAACACCTGGATATGTTTATTTTTGAACCATTCCATTGTAGATTTTGCTTTATGTTTTGGATCATTGTCTTGTTGGAAGACAAATCTCCGTCCCAGTCTCAGGTCTTTTGCAGACTCCATCAGGTTTTCTTCCAGAATGGTCCTGTATTTGGCTCCATCCATCTTCCCATCAATTTTAACCATCTTCCCTGTCCCTGCTGAAGAAAAGCAGGCCCAAACCATGATGCTGCCACCACCATGTTTGACAGTGGGGATGATGTTTTCAGGGTGATGCGCTGTGTTGCTTTTACGCCAAACATAACGTTTTGCATTGTTGCCAAAAAGTTCAATTTTGGTTTCATCTGACCAGAGCACCTTCTTCCACATGTTTGGTGTGTCTCCCAGGTGGCTTGTGGCAAACTTTAAACAACACTTTTTATGGATATCTTTAAGAAATGGCTTTCTTCTTGCCACTCTTCCATAAAGGCCAGATTTGTGCAATATATGACTGATTGTTGTCCTATGGACAGAGTCTCCCACCTCAGCTGTAGATCTCTGCAGTTCATCCAGAGTGATCATGGGCCTCTTGGCTGCATCTCTGATCAGTCTTCCCCTTGTATGAGCTGAAAGTTTAGAGGGACGGCCAGGTCTTGGTAGATTTGCAGTGGTCTGATACTCCTTCCATTTCAATATTATCGCTTGCACAGTGCTCCTTGGGATGTTTAAAGCTTGGGAAATCGTTTTGTATCCAAATTCGGCTTTAAACTTCTTCACAACAGTATCTCGGACCTGCCAGGTGTGTTCCTTGTTCTTCATGATGCTCTCTGCGCTTTTAACAGACCTCTGAGACTATCACAGTGCAGGTGCATTTATACGGAGACTTGATTACACACAGGTGGATTGTATTTATCATCATTAGTCATTTAGGTCAACATTGGATCATTCAGAGATCCTCACTGAACTTCTGGAGAGTTTGCTGCACTGAAAGTAAAGGGGCTGAATAATTTTGCACGCCCAATTTTCAGTTTTTGATTTGAAAAAGTTTGAAATATCCAATAAATGTTGTTCCACTTCATGATTGTGTCCCACTTGTTGTTGATTCTTCACAAAAAAATAGTTTTATATCTTTATGTTTGAAGCCTGAAATGTGGCAAAAGGTCGCAAAGTTCAAGGGGGCCGAATACTTTCGCAAGGCACTGTGTGTGTGTATATATATATATATATATATATACCTGTTCTGAAAAGCCCCATAGTCTGCAACACCTTTAACCTTTGTAGGGTAGGGGGCAGCATTCGGAATTTTGGATGAAAAGCATGCCCAATTTAAACGGCCTGCTACTCGGGCCGCCTCGCTTCGCGTTCCTAGGAAACTATGCAGTTTTTTTTTTTTTTTTTTTTTTTGCGTGTTATTTCTTACATTGGTACCCCAGGTCATCTTAGGTTTCATTACATACAGTCGAGAATAACTACTGAATATAAGATCAGCGTCAACTCACCATCAGTACGACCAAGAATATGACTTTCCCGGAGCGGATCCTGTGTTCTGCCTTTCACCCAGGACAACGGAATGGATCCCAGCCGGCGACCCAAAAAAACAACTTCGTAAAAGGGGGAAACGAAGCGATCTTCTGGTCAGACTCCGGAGACGGGCACATCGTGCACCACTCCCTAGCATTCTTCTCGCCAATGTCCAGTCTCTTGACAACAAGGTTGATGAAATCCGAGCAAGGGTAGCATTCCAGAGGGACATCAGAGACTGTAACGTTCTTTGCTTCACGGAAACATGGCTCACTGGAGAGACTCTATCGGAGTCATTGCAGCCAGCTGGTTTCTCCACGCATCGCGCCGACAGAAACAAACATCTTTCTGGTAAGAAGAGGGGCGGGGGCGTATGCTTCATGGTTAACGAGACGTGGTGTGGCCACAACATACAGGAACTCAAGTCCTTCTGTTCACCTGATTTAGAATTCCTCATAATCAAATGTCGACCGCATTATCTACCAAGGGAATTCGCTTCGATTATAATCACAGCCGTATATATTCCCCCCCCAAGCAGACACATCGATGGCTCTGAACAAACTTTATTTGACTCTTTGCAAACTGGAATCCATATATCCGGAGGATGCATTCATTGTAGCCGGGGATTTTAATAAGGCTAATCTGAAAACAAGACTCCCTAAATTGTATCAGCATATCGATTGCGCAACCAGGGGTGGAAAAACCTTAGAATAGCAATGATCCAACTTCCGCGACGCATATAAGGCCCTCTCCCGCACTCCTTTCGGAAAAGCTGACCACGACTCCATTTAGTTGATCCCTGCCTACAGACAGAAACTAAAACAAGAAGCTCCTGCGCTGAGGTCTGTTCAACGCTGGTCCGACCAATCTGATTCCACACTCCAAGACTGCTTCCATCACGTGGACTGGGATATGTTTCGTATTGCGTCAGACAACAACATTGAATAAAATGCTGATTCGGTAAGCGAGTTAATTAGAACGTGCGTTGAAGATGTCATTCCCATAGCAACGATTAAAACATTCCCAAACCAGAAACCGTGGATTGATGGCAGCATTCGCGTGAAACTGACAGCGCGAACCACTGCTTTTAATCAGGGCAAGGTGACCGGAAACATGACCGAATACAAACAGTGTAGCTATTCCCTCCGCAAGGCAATCAAACAAGCTAAGCGTCAGTATAGAGACAAAGTAGAATCTCAACTCAACGGCTCAGACACAAGAGGTATGTGGCAGGGTCTTACAGTCAATCACAGATTACAAAAAGAAAACCAGCCCCGTCACGGACCAGGATTTCTTGCTCCCAGGCAGACTAAATCACTTTTTTCCAGCTTTGAGGACAATACAGTGCCACTGACACGGCCCGCAACCAAAACATGCGGACTCTCCTTCACTGCAGCCGACGTGAGTAAAACATTTAAACGTGTCAACCCTCGCAAGGCTGCAGGCCCAGACGGCATCCCCAGCCGCGCAGACCAGCTGGCTGGTGTGTTTACGGACATATTCAATCAATCCCTATCCCAGTCTGTTGTTCCCACATGCGTCAAGAGGGCCACCATTGTTCCTGTTCCCAAGAAAGCTAAGGTAACTGAGCTAAACGACTACTGCCCCGTAGCACTCACTTCTGTCATCATGAGGTGCTTTGAGAGACTAGTCAAGGACCATATCACCTCCACCCTACCTGACACCCTAGACCCACTCCAATTTGCTTACCGCCCAAATAGGTCCACAGACGATGCAATCTCAACCACACTGCACACTGCCCTAACCCATCTGGACAAGAGGAATACCTATGAGAATGCTGTTCATCGACTACAGCTCGGCATTTAACACCATAGTACCCTCCAAGCTCGAGACCCTGGATCTCGACCCCGCCCTGTGCAACTGGGTACTGGACTTCCTGACGGGCCTCCCCCAGGTGGTGAGGGTAGGCAACAACATCTCCACCCCGCTGATCCTCAACACTGGGGCCCCACAAGGGTGCGTTCTGAGCCCTCTCCTGTACTCCCTGTTCACCCACGACTGCGTGGCCATGCACGCCTCCAACTCAATCATCAAGTTTGCGGACGACACAACAGGCTTGACAACTGCTAGGCTTGATTAACAACAACGACGAGACTGCCTACAGGGAGGAGGTGAGGGCCCTCGGAGTGTGGTGTCAGGAAAATAACCTCACACTCAACGTCAACAAAACTAAGGAGATGATTGTGGACTTCAGGAAACAGCAGAGGGAACACCCCCCCTATCCCCATCAATGGAACAGTAGTGGAGAGGGTAGTAAGTTTTAAGTTCCTCGGCGTACACATCACAGACAAACTGAATTGGTCCACCCACACAGACAGCATGGTGAAGAAGGCGCAGCAGCGCCTCTTAAACCTCAGGAGGCTGAAGAAATTCGGCTTGTCACCAAAAGCACTCACAAACTTCTACAGATGCACAATCGAGAGCATCCTGTCGGGCTGTATCACCGCCTGGTACGGCAACTGCTCCGCCCACAACCGTTAGGCTCTCCAGAGGGTAGTGACGTCTGCACAACGCATCACCGGGGGCAAACTACCTGCCCTCCAGGACACCTACACCACCCGATGTCACAGGAAGGCCATAAAGATCATCAAGGACAACAACCACCCGAGCCACTGCCTGTTCACCCCGCTATCATCCAGAAGGCAAGGTCAGTACAGGTGCATCAAAGCTGGGACCGAGAGACTGAAAAACAGCTTCTATCTCAAGGCCATCAGACTGTTAATCAGCCACCACTAACATTGAGTGGCTGCTACCAACACATTGACTCAACTCCAGCCACTTTAATAATGGGAATTGATGGGAAATGATGTAAAATATATCACTAGCCACTTTAAACAATGCTACCTAATATAATGTTTACATACCCTACATTATTCATCTCATATGTATACGTATATACTGTACTCTATATCATCTACTGCATCTTTATGTAATACATGTATCACTAGCCACTTTAACTATGCCACTTTGTTTACATACTCATCTCATATGTATATACTGTACTCAATACCATCTACTGTATCTTGCCTATGCCGCTTTGTACCATCACTCATTCATATATCTTTATGTACATATTCTTTATCCCCTTACACTTGTGTCTATAAGGTAGTAGTTTTGGAATTGTTAGCTAGATTACTTGTTGGTTATTACTGCATTGTCGGAACTAGAAGCACAAGCATTTCGCTACACTCGCATTAACATCTGCTAACCATGTGTATGTGACAAATAAAATTTGATTTGATTTGAGAAGATATGATATGCATATAACTGGTAGATTTGGATAGAAAACACTAAAGTTTCCAAAACTGTTAAAAAAGTGTCTGTGAGTATAACAACTGCTTTAGCAGGTGAAAACCTGAGAAAAATCCAGTCAGGAAGTAGTTTTTTTTTTGGTTTTGTAGTTTTCTATGCCATTACAGTATCCATTGACTTAGGACTCCATTTGCAGTTCCTATGCCTTCCACTAGATGTCAACCATCTTTAGAAATTGTTTCAGGCTTGTATTCTTATAAATGAGGGAGTAAGACCAGTCTGAATGAGTGGACCCTAACGTGTCGCAGAGTTTTTTTTCAGGCGCACGTGCATTTCTTGTTTACCTTTTATATTGACAACGTTATTGTCCGGTTGAAATATTATAGATCATTTAGGATAAAAAACAACCTGAGGATTGAACATAAACATCGTTTGACATGTTTCTATGAACTTTACGGATACAATTTGGATTTGGTTTGTCTGATTGTTTTGACTGAGTTTGAGCCTGTGGTTACTGAAGAAAACGCGCTAACAAAACGGAGGTTTTTGGATATAAAGAGACTTTTATTGAGTAAATGAATGTCTTCTGATTGCCACCATATGAAGATCATCAAAGGTAAGGGATTAATTTTATCTCTTTCTGAGTTTTGTAACGCTTCCGCTTCTTATAATAATTTGTCAACTGGGCTATGTTCTGAGCTAGGTATGTTCTGGGCTAGGTATGCTTTCGCCGAAAAGCATTTTATAAATATGACACTGTGGTTGGTTTAACAAGCAGTTAATCTTTAAACCTATGTAAAATATGTTTTGTTTTCTGAATTTTTATAATGAGCATTTCTGTAATTGAATTTGGCGCTCTGCAACCTCACTGGATGTTGGCTAGATGGAACGTTAACGTCCCACACCCTAGAGAGGTTAAGCAAGGGGCACCACCAAGCAGGCAGCACCATGAAGACCAAGGCGCTCGCCAAACACGTCAGGGACAAAGTTGTGGAGAAGTGCAGATCAGGGTTGGGTTCTAAAAAAATATCCCAAAACTTTGAACATCCCATGAAGCACCATTTAAATCCATTATTAAAACATTTAAAGAATATGGCACCACAACAAACCTGCCAAGAGAGGGTCGCCCACCAAAATTCACGGACCAGGCAAGGAGGGCATTAATCAAAGAGACCAAAGATAACCCAGAAGGAGCTGCAAAGCTCCACAGCGGAGATTGGAGTTCAAACATGTTTGGTGTTCGCCAAAAGGCATGTGGGAGACTCCCCAACCATATGGAAGAAAATTTAGCTTTTTGGCCGTCAAGGAAAATGCTATGTTTAGCACAAACCCAACACCTCTCATCACCCCGAGCATAAGATCCCCACAGTGAAGCATGATGGTGGCAGCATCATGTTTTGGGGATATTTTTCATCGGCAGGGACTGGGAAACTGGTCAGAATTGAAGGAATGATGCTAAATACAGGGAAATTCTTGAGGGAAACCTGTTTCAGTCTTCCAGAGATTTGAGACTGGGATGGAGGTTCACCTTCCCAGCAGGAAAATGGAAAAAGTTTAAATGTATGTTTAAATGGAATGGCCTAGTCAAAGCCCACACCCAATCCAATTGAGAATCTGTGGTATGACTTAAAGACTGCTGTACACCAGCAGAACACGTCAAACTTGAAGGAGATGGAGCAGTTTTGCCTTGAAGAATGGGCAAAAATCCCAGTGGCTAGATGTGCCAAGCTTATAGAAACATACCCCAAGAGACTTGCAGCTGTAAAAATATTTTGCGTCTTCAAAGTGGTAAGCATGTTGTGTAAATCCAAATGATACTGCAACCCCCCCAAAAATCTATTTTTAATTCCAGGGTGTAAGGCAACAAAATAGGAAAAATGCCAAGGGGGTGAATACTTCCGCAAGCCACTGTACATACACTGTTGCTAAATAAACACATGCATTAAAAACTCACATATACACACATGTATTTGAAGGAAATCCCCCCCAATGTTCCAGTTCTTACATATGCACTGCGTAGTACAGTCCAGACACATGTTAATTATCTTGAAAACACCCCACGCACACACTCACCTAGTTTCCACTTTCTAGGATTAGTTTGTGTGTGTGTGCTGTATTAAGCTGGAGGGAACATCATTCTTGAAGTACAATTCAACAATAACTCATCCATTCATTTGTTACAGTCATTTATTACTGTGTTATTGCAGTAATGTCTGTCATAGACTGCATCCCACCTCACCTCCAACCTCCATTTGGTCAGGGGGCACACAGTATATGAAAACGTACCCCAATAAACCAGCAGAGATAGATGGTGATTATCATTTTAATGGACTTCCCTTCCCTCTCCATGGTGTATGTGTGGATTCTCCAGCCCCAAAATTATTAGTGCTCCTATCAAGATAGGGGGGAGGATGCCACTTGGGGAGGGAGGGATAGAGGGAGGGAGAAAAATGGAAGAAGGGGATGAACAAAAGCCATTAGGCCTTTATCAGATGTCTTTCTGTGAAGATGGGACGGGAGTATGCTTTGGCGGTTGTTATGGTGCTGACAGCACCCCTTTGCTGTCAGTGTTTGTGTACAAAAGACAGGCTGGATTTCATTCTGGAGTCATAGAGACAGGCAATAACAATGAATGTCTATTCTATTGAAAGGCATTGAAATGCAATGCTACTGTGGTGATTTAGCAATGTGACAGGTTGATAGCATATTGTCATGGCTTCTATAAGACCAGCAGCATAGAACCACCAACGATATGGGACGCTAGTATAGGTATAACGAGGTTGTAAGAAAAATGTAACCAACCACTAGTTTGAAACAAATAGGATTTGCACGTGCATGCGCCCTGGCTGAGGGAGCACCATCCACGAAACTTCGTAAAGACTCCTTAAAGCAAAATAAATAGAGGAGGGAGAGGAGAGAGTAAATTTAACAAGCTTTGTTCCAAATTGCTGTATTACAGCTGCCCTTTGGCAATGACCCCCAATACAAGGGACTCTGGGTGTTTATAGGAACCAATTGCTCCAGGGCTTCTTTCTCCTTCTCCTCTGAATAGTGCCACACTCTGAACAGTGTGCCTGCATCTATATTACAGACCCACTTTCTATTTCACATTCTAATCAATGGTGCCGTCTAATTGTCTGCCCCAGGGACAAGCTGCATGTTACATTACCATTTGACAGTTTACATCTATGTTAATAACTTTCTGTAGCAGAGTAGGCCTATAATGTCATTGTGTTGTCGTGATGGTGTATGGCTGAAGAGGGGCGGGGACAATGATCTTACTGATGATGAGTTCTTATTGACAGGTCAGGTAGTGAGAGGGCTTGACATTTACAGAGCTGACCGTTTGATACCTCTCTCTCTTTCTTGCTCTTTGTGTACAGTGCATGTGAGTATCTCCGATTTGTTGCAATTTGAACTGACTGATGAGGGCGCATTAAAAAGTGTAATTTTTTTACTGTTCAGTGCAGTAATTTTCCCTTGCCTGGCTACCCAGACTCCTTTCTCCAGCTTAAAACCACGCCCTCGTACTTTAGTTTATTCTCCACAATGGGTCTGGAGCTGAGTACCTCCCTGACCCCCCTTCAACGAATGCGAACACATTCGGGGCAGTCTGATTGGTCAAGAAACTGATGGGTTGGGCCAGAACACACGTGGGTAAAGCGGTGGTTTGAAATGTCATCATTGGTTAGAGATGATCCAATTGCTGATGACTTTGTTTTGTACAACGCCCCTCGTACCCATCGTCACCACAAATGATTTCAATGATGGTAGTCTCAGACTAAAGTATGTAGCAAATGACAGAACAGATTAATAATTTTGTGTGAATCGTCAGGCCAATGTTCTCTATCCTCTCTACTCTAACCCATGTCACACTCTTCTGATCTGCTCTGTTCAAAGCTGCGTCTCAATCATTCAATGTTCTCTGGATTAATTCAGATCACTGTATGCATTTTTAAGAGCATGTTCTTGGCTGAAGGGAAAGCTTACCCGCTCTCGCTCTCTGTCTCTGTCTCTCCCCTTTTCTAATTTGCTCACTCCTTATCACTCTCTCTCACTCACACACACACACACACACACACACACTGCTAGCCCCCTCATTTGGCTGGATGTAAAACAGTGAAGTGAGCAAAAACAAGTTGTCCCCCATAGCACTTCTCCTCACTACAAGCAGAGCCCTTGAAGTCTGCTGTAGCCTCTAATAAATGAAGAAAAATCTCCTACAGCTCTCTGTATTTGCACTACTCTCCCATTGTTAATCTCCATGACTCGATTCCATCTTGTTGCTCTCGACCAAAATTAAGATGCATTCCCAAAATGGATGGCAATAGCGTGTGTGTGTGTGTGTGTGTGTGTGTGTGTGTGTGTGTGTTCCCTCTGTGCTCGTTGGAGGAGCCAAGCTTCAGATAGGATCTCACTAACAATCACTCCCATCATGCCTTGATTACACTAAAGACAGGGATGTGGTTAGACTGGCATGCGCAGGTGGAAAATCTTACACTGTGTGTGTGTGTGTGTGTGTGTGTGCCAGGTTTACATCACTGTAGACACACACACACACACACACACACAGATGCATTTTGGGAATGCATCTTAATTTTGGTTATGGCAGCACAGGGCCCTATTGTACAAATTGTGCATCTCAAACAGTTGCAACAAGTGAGACCCAAGTGAGACCCAATTCACCCCGTTTACATATGTCTTGGAGACTATACAGTCCACCCCTAGCTGGTTTGTTTATATGAAACCGGAAATAAGCAGTGCTTAACAGGAAGTGTTACTGGGCAGGAGCAGGATAGAGACCATGGCCTACCATAAGGAGAAGCACAGGCTCCTTTAATGACCCTCAAATTACTACCTTTCCCTCTGAACCTGTCACTGTGTTTGTGTTTTCACGCAAGCTCTGGCTATGATCTCTCTCTCGCTCTCCCTCTTTCGTCACTCCCCCCCCCTCCCAGTTCTCTAAGTAGCGTCTGTGTAATGCGAGTCTGTGGCGCCATGGTGATGGTCTGAATAATGTGTCATTTTAAATCCCTGGTCTGGAGTGATGTAACTCTCTGCAGTGTGATGTGCACAAGTCACGCAATGCTGAGGTCGACTCTGCTCCGCTCCTCTACTTTCCTGGTCCACTCCTGTGGTCCTCACCCCAGTGCTTCACTTAGACAGGCATATTCTCATATTTGATTAATTACACACAGACTGGTGGGTGCTGGTGTTTTAAAAGGGGTTTGGAGGAGGGGAATATGGGGGGTAGAATGAATGGTTTGGCATGGGTATAGGGCAGTGTTAATTATTGAACTCTTTTTAGATTTAGTCTTAGTCATTTTGACTAAAACATCATTAAGTCTTCATTTATATTAGGATTTAGTCTAGTTATTGTCAAAATGACAAACTGTCAGCCATTTTAGTCAACTAAATGCCCTTACATTTTAGTCACATCACCATTTTTTGTTTTTGTTGTCATTTTTACCCCCTTTTTCTCCCCAAATTTTGTGATAACGATCTTGTCTCATCTATGCAACTCCCCAACAGGCTCACGAGAGGCTCCAAAACATGCCCCGCGAAGCCGCGCTTCTTAACACCCACTCACTTAACCCGGAAGCCAGCTGCACCAATGTGTCGGATGAAAAAAAAACGTTCTACTGATGACCGAAGGCAGCCTGCTGGCACGATGAGCCAAGTAAAGCCCCCGGGCCAAACCCGGACGACGCTGGGCCAATTGTGCGCCAGCCTATGGGACTCCTGGTCACAGACAGTTTTGACACAGTCTGGGATCAATTCAAATCAAACTTTATTTGTCACATGCGCCGAATACAACAGGTTGTAGACCTTACCGTGAAATGCTTACTACAAGTCCTTAACCAACAATGTTAAGAAAATATTGACCAAATAAACTAAAGTAAAAAATAATAAAAAGTAACTATAACTAGGCTATATGCAGGGGGTACCGGTACTGAGTCGATGTGCAGGGGTACAGGTTAGTTGAGGTAATTTGTACATGTAGGTTGGGGTAAAGTGACTATGCATAGATAATAAACAGCGAGTAGCAGCAGTATAAAAACAAATGGGGGGGGTCAATGTAAATACTCCGGGTGGCCGTTTGATTAATTGCTCATCAGTCTTATGGCTGCTGTTAAGGAGACTTTTGGTCCTAGACTTGGCTCTCCGGTTCCGCTTGACGTGCGGTAGCAGAGAGAACAGTCTATGACTTGGGTGTCACTCGTTAGGCCCATTACATCACATTTTGTATTGCCTCATTAACCTATAGTAAATAGAAATCACTGACTTCCATGTGCACGTGTCCTACCAGCATATTTTTCTGCCTATCGCATGTTTGTCTTCCTAACAGCCAAATTGGCATTACTCTGCAGCAGATTAAAAAACACCCCTTGACATACTGTAGCTATACTGTAATCCAGTGGTGATTTTAGCATGTAAATCTTGGTGGGGCAAAAAAAAATGCAAGTGGAATAAATACCAGCAAAGCCACTACACAACACTAAACAATACATTAATTGCACTATAACGGTGACAAACAATGCCCACAAACTGTTAGGGCCTACATAAAGCTGTCCCAACACCTTAACACTGCTACACCTGGCTATCAGCGGAGCCTTGTCTGGCAGCGAAACAGTTAATTCAGCCTAATTTACTGCCTTGTAAAAAAACAGCCTGACTTGCTTAAACAAATGTGGTTTCTAATGACAATTGAGATGTACAAACTACAGCATAAGGGGACGACAAGCGGATAAGAGGCAATCCGTAATTTCGATTAAGACAATGAGCAAGCTAGGACAGACTTAACGTTAGTCAATATAACTATTATAACCAAATCATGCTTCATTGACAGCATGTCCAATGTTGAATGTTTATCAATTTACATTTGGAAAAGAGCCCCTTAATCCCAGATTTGGGACCACACAGCCACGGTCACTGATTCCTTCCAAACCACTCGATGAATTTGAGATTTCCAACTTGTTGTGTAATGATGGTGGCAGCATCATGCAGTGGGGATGTTTTTCAGTAGCAGGGACTGGGAGACTAGTCAAGATGAACAGAGCAAAGTACAGAGAGATCCTTGATGAATACCTGCTCCAGAGCTCTTAGGACCTCGGGCTAGGGCGAAGGTTCACCTTCCATCAGGACAACGACCCTAAGCACACAGCCAAGACAACACAGGAGTGTCTTCGGGACAAGTCTAATGTCCTTGAGTGGCCAAACCAGAGGCCGATGGAACATCTCTGGAGAGACCTGAAAATAGCTGTGCAGCGACGCTCCCCATCCAACCTGACAGAGCTTGAGAGGATATGCAGACAAGAATTGGAGAAACTCTCCAAATACAGGTGTGCCAAGCTTGTAGCGTCATACCCACGAAGACTCGAGGCTGTAATCGCTGCCAAAGGTGCTTCATCACAGTCTACCTGCCCTCCAGGACACCTACAGCACCCGATGTCACAGGAAGGCAAGGTCAGTACAGGTGCATCAAAGCTGCGACCCAAGAGACTGAAAAACAGCTTCTATCTCAAGGACATCAGACGGTTCAACAGCCAATCACTAACACAGAGAGGCTGCTGCCAACATACAGACTCAAATCTCTGGCCACTTTAAAAAATTGATTTAATAAAGGTATCACTAGTCACTTTAAAAAATGCCACTTTAATAATGTTTACATATCCTACATTACTCATCTCACATGTATATACTGTATGCTATACCATCTACCGCATTTATATATTACATATTCTTATTCGTCCCTTTACATTTGTGAGTATAAGGTAGTTGTTGTGAATTTGTTAGATTACTTGTTAGATATTACTGCATGGTCGGAACTAGAAGCACAAGCATTTCGCTACACTCTCATTAACATCTGCTAACCATGTGTATGTGACCAATAAAATTTGATTTGATTTTGAACCAAGTACCGAGTAAAGGGTCTGAATAATTATGTAAATATGATATTTAAGTTTTTAATTTTTTATAGATTTGCAACAATGTCTTAACCTGTTTTTGCTTTGTCATTATTGGGTATTGTGTGTAGATTGATGAATAAGGCTGTAACGTAACAAAATTTGGAAAGAGTCAAGGAGTCTGAATACTTTCTGAATGCACTGTATTTTGGGATGATGTGCTTTCAGATGTCTCTTGAGGTAGTTAATATTTTCCCCCGTCATCTTGTGGGTACAAACACTGTCATCTCCCGTGGAAACATTGCATTCAGTCTTATTTGAATTGACACTTTAGGTAAAGTGGCTCCAAATGTCACGTAGGCCCTTTTTTTTTACCTGGAGCTGTACCGTGGTGTAGCCGTGGTATGCCTTATTTGCATCAATGATTTGTTGGCGCCAGATTGGTGAATGGTTGCCGGGAAGAGAGGTAACTCGTGAGTTGTGAATGACCTGGTCATGGAATTTATTTTCCACCAATACCAACATTGCAATGAGAAAGCCTTTACAATTCTGCTAATGTCATGTATGCTTTTGATTGGACCAAACGAATGACACTGAAAATCTCTCAAAAAATCTTGTCCAGTCCACTTACTAGTCAGATTTTAGTCGCAGAGATCATTTTGTCTGGTCTCATTTCCATCAACCAAATGTTTTTTTTTTCCTGGGTCTATTTAGTCAGTTATCATCTCATGAATGGCCAAATAAAATAGTTGTTTGATTAATATTTTCGTAACTTTTTTTGTTGGTGAACTTAACACTAGTATAGGGTGGGCTTAATATCTGGAGTTTAACCCAATAGTGGCACTTACTGCGTGGGCCCCAAATAGCCCCCTGGTACACACACAGACACATACTCACACGCCGACGTTCCAGCAATCCCTAGTCCTTGAGTCAATTTAAGTTACCATTTTAGAATTTGTCTTGCCACTATGAGTCTGGGTTTTAAGAGGTTTATTTGTTTTCTTCCGAGCCTGTCTCTACGATGTACACCACTCCACCTAGCTGCCATTACCCAGCCAAGGGAGAGAAAGGGAAGGGAGAGAGTGTGTGTGTGTGAGAGAGCGAGAGTGTGAGGGAAAAATATACTTTAATGACAGGAGACATGGCTTTGCTGCCATCTAATCACAGAAAATAATTGCTTTGTCTCACTTCCACCCTCCTCTCCCTCTCTGACAGCAGCATTGGGGTTACAATGCTGTGTGTGGTCTGATGAGGGCATTGTTAGTAGTTACAATCTTGTCTCATCGCTACAACTCCCATACGGGCTCGGGAGAGACGAAGGTCGAAAGCCATGCGTCCTCCGAAACACAACCCAAACTGCTTCTTTAACAGCGCGCATCCAACCCGGAAGCCAGCCGCACCAATGTGTCGGAGGAAACACTGTGCACCTGGTTAGTGTGCACTGCGCCCGGCCTGCCACAGGAGTCGTTGGTGCACGATGAGACAAGGATATCCCTACCTGACAAACTCTCCCTAACCCGGACGACGCTAGGCCAATTGTGCCGCAGTGGTCTAGTGCACTGCATTGCCACCAGAGACTCTGGGTTCGCTCCCGTCCGCGACCGGGAGTCCATGTAACTGTTTGTTAAATGCTTTGTGGACTCCACTGGACAGATGTTGCTCTGTGATGAAACAAAGGTGTGTTTGAATTTTTTCTGCCATTGTGTCTTCTTGTCTCGGCCATAGGCATATATATCACGGTGGCAAGGCATAAGAACTAACAGGTTACAAAGCAATTATTACAACACACAGGTTATAATTTGGCTTTTTTTCCCTAGCTTGGCTTCCCCAATGATTTTACCCACGCACCGCTACTGCATAAGCCATGCTGTGGGCAGGTCTAAAACACTCGCACGTCGACGTCGTTAACCATTTGTTTAAACTTTTTTCAGTCATGTTACCTCATTGGCTAGCTAGCTAACAACCTGGTAACTTTACCAGTATATTTAAACATTTGGGGGCACAGAAATAAAGGAAAAATGGATAGCTTCTTCAGGAAATCAATGATCATAGAAGTTAATGAATGACCGGTATCTTGCATGTCCTCATCACAAACCTGATGTTTTTAAAGAGACCGTTTCTAGGGCACAACATATGCTTCAAATGTAGATAGAATTCATATAGGCCCAATATAGGCTGTATCTCAATCAATTAAAACAATTATTTCTGGGTCTCCTAAATTTCATGTGGTGCTCTTAACTTTTTGAAGTTGAGAGCACCAGTGCTACCAATGGAGCAGTAGCGCGCACACACACACACACACACAGAGGGGGGTGTGTGCGTGCATTGCTTATGGGGGCATGAAATTGCTCCAGAGCCCCAAGTCACATTGTACGTTGTTCTACCCAGACACGGAGCCTGTTAGGCCAGCTTGTCCACTGTCCCGGTAATACCAAGGCTTCTCTAATGGACTCAGATGGGACCAGCTCTGTCGTTCTGTCGGTCGGTCGTGATGTGTTTTTTTTTACCATGATACAGAAGCTGGCACTTGCAAAGTGGCACTTCTACAGTAGTGGCAATACACAGTGGCATAGTGTATTGTTGTTAGTCCTGATGGAGAGCTCTTACTGCAACAGTGTAGTCTCTTTTTAAATATGGGTTAGTGGGCCTTTTGCTCTCTCCCTCCCTCCCTCACTTTCTCCCCTTCATTCTGTTTGTTTTTCTCACCCTTTTCTTATACGACTTTTGTGTCTTTTTGGTAGCCGCGGCAGAAAGAGGCCTGTTTTTTTCTTTGTAAATGGAAAGAGGAACAGAACAAGATATCGTGCCAGAGGAGCCCCTGCCCTGCCTAGCCAGATGAAACCTATCCTATTCAACTAGCAGCACACTAGCTTCATCAAAAAACTGTTGGTCCTGTTGGTCCGTCACTCTCTATTATTGTGATGGTTCTCTTTATTTATCTGCAATCTCATTCAGCTTCAATTACAGGATGCCTCTGCTTAAAGGGAGGTTGGTTTTAGTGGTATTACAGGATGCCTCTGCTTAAAGGGAGGTTGGTTTTAGTGGTATTACAGGATGCCTCTGCTTAAAGGGAGGTTGGTTTTACTGGTATTACAGGATGCCTCTGCTTAAAGGGAGGTTGGTTTTAGTGGTATTACAGGATGCCTCTGCTTAAAGGGAGGTTGGTTTTAGTGGTATTACAGGATGCCTCTGCTTAAAGGGAGGTTGGTTTTACTGGTATTACAGGATGCCTCTGCTTAAAGGGAGGTTGGTTTTAGTGCTATTTTTTTATTTTTTTTATTTTTTATTTTTATTTCACCTTTATTTAACCAGGTAGGCTAGTTGAGAACAAGTTCTCATTTGCAACTGCGACCTGGCCAAGATAAAGCATAGCAGTGTGAGCAGACAACACAGAGTTACACATGGAATAAACAATTAACAAGTCAATAACACAGTAGAAAACAAAGGGGGGAGTCTATATACATTGTGTGCAAAAGGCATGAGGAGGTAGGCGAATAATTACAATTTTGCAGATTAACACTGGAGTGATAAATGATCAGATGGTCATGTACAGGTAGAGATATTGGTGTGCAAAAGAGCAGAAAAGTAAATAAATAAAAACAGTATGGGATGAGGTAGGTGAAAATGGGTGGGCTATTTACCAATAGACTATGTACAGCTGCAGCGATCGGTTAGCTGCTCAGATAGCTGATGTTTGAAGTTGGTGAGGGAGATAAAAGTCTCCAACTTCAGCGATTTTTGCAATTCGTTCCAGTCACAGGCAGCATTACAGGATGCCTCTGCTTAAAGGGAGGTTGGTTTTAGTCTAATTCGTGGTTTTAGTAAATAACAATGAAATATTTAGTTTGGGAAAGAGATGGAGAGCATGTAAGAGAGAAACATTTGTACAATGGCAGAAAGAGGGATGGCAGGGCAAAGGAAAGAGGGAAATAGCCTAGACAAAGAGAGACAAACAATGTTATTAGGTGATGTTATTAGTGTCACGTCTTGGTCTTAGTATTTTGTGTTTTCTTTAATTATTTGTTCAGGCCAGGGTGTGACATGGGTTTATTGTGTTGTCGTATTGGGGTTTTTGTAGGCATTGGGATTGTGGCTGATTAAGGGTGTGTCTAGCATAGGCTTGGCTGCCTGAGGCGGTTCTCAATCAGAGTCAGGTGATTCTCATTGTCTCTGATTGGGAACCATATTTAGGTAGCCTGGGTTTCACTATGTATTTTGTTGGTGATTGTTCCTGTCTCTGTGTAGTGTTCACCAGATAGGCTGTATTTAGGTTTTCACGTTTCGTTTGTTGTTTTTGTATTTATTTAGTTATTTCATGTATCGCTATTTTTTTTCATTAAAGAACATGAGTAACCACCACGCTGCATTTTGGTCCGACTCTCCTTCAACAGACGAACGCCGTTACAATTAGGTGATAGTGCCACCTCTGATGGGCCCCAGTATAACTTTTGAGTACCATCCGTACCCGTCTGTCTTGTGGTGGTTTCACAACATTCAGGAGTTTGTGTGGGTACTGTGTAGAGTGTGTGCCATGCCATCCAGAGACAAGCCAGCATGCTGTTTGATGTGTGCTCTATGCTGACTGATCTGTGTATAGTGTCTGTCTGCAATTCTCTCTCTCTCTCTGTCTGTCTGCCTGCCTGCCTGCCTGCCTGCCTGCCCAGTGAGATGAGTCAGAAGTTTCTGTTGTCAGTCTCAGCTTACTTTGAACACCAAACACAGACAGCCTTGTCATGTAACAAGCTGGATGAATACAGTCTGCACGCACACGCCATAACCTGTTTACTGTACCCATGGACTGTCCACAGATATACACAAACACTCATACGCACACTCAGTAAGGTCTAGGAATAGATGCGGAGAAACCAATGTATGGTGTGTGTTCGGATTGGAACCTACCAAACCACTTTGTCATCATACTGTACATGAACCCATGTTAACTAACTGTTTTTAATGAGAGCCCAAACTATTCTTGGCTCATTCTTTTAATAGTTGATATTTTTGGTGTGTCTTAAAGATCTTCAAGGCCCATGTTAAAGCTCTAAGACCCAGGGAGGTCAGGACACAGACTGTGCTAGGCCAGAAAAGGCTAGACTTAGCTTAGTCTGTGGGCAGGGAAAGGAACAGGGACAGATATAGGGTGGTAATCCACTCTTTAGCATTAGCTCGAATTAGCCCTCATCTGTCTGTCTGCAGCCAGTCTCACTAGTGTCGTAGGAGAGAGGGGGAAAGAGAGGAATATCCATTTATATTTGTCTGTCTGGGCCACATTGAGCTTCCCAGGTCTCTTTTTTTCCCCCTCTCTGTCCACCGCTCTCTCTCCCTCCCCTCAATCTCTTTCTTTTTACTGCCTCTTTCATCTGTAGAGCTCTCCTTCGCACTCTCTTACTCTTTCTCCGTGTGTGATTACTGAAGACTATACAGACTCTGGAGACAGTGAGAGCTCCGTGGAGAACGGCCCACGCAATTGGCTGGCTGGCACTCTCTCCCCGCCCATGATTGGCCGGAGGCTTCAGCGTAAGACTCAATCAGCTGGGTGGAAACGTATGTAGGTCAGTGTGTAGCTATGTAAGCTCTGCTTCTCTCTCGTTCCCCCTCTCTCTCCCCATCCTCCATTCCTCTGCACGGCTCTGTGAACTGGCCTGTTGTGTTAATTGGCTGCGTTCCAGCTTCGTTGTTTTTTAAACTGAGGTAAGAGAGACTGAGGCAAAAGGAGGAAAGGGGGAAAGAAGGGGGTTAAGAGAAGAGAAGAGAGGAAGGAGGAGGAGAGTGAAGTAAAGGGAAGGAGGGGGAGGGGAATGACACAATGTGCTGTGCCCTGCTGCACTGCTGGGTGCAATAGTACAGTGTGTCAGTCAGTCTGTCACACACACAGCAATCTGATCATCACTGGAGAAAACTATAAACTGTTTAACACTATAGGAACTGCAGTGGACGTTCTCTGTCAGAGTGGGAGAGAGGTAGAGGAGAAGGGCAGCCCTTGAAAGAGGAAAGCAGAGGGGCATAGAATGAGATACCTTTGAGAATGGAGAGAGCAGAAGAAGAGAGGGAGAATAGCTTGTTATTTTTCCTTAAACTCTACATCCTACAGACTTTTGGCCTCCTATCCTATTCTAACCACCTCTCCCCGGCTTTGTATTCATCTTACCTGATGAAATTGCTGTACAATATGATCTTGTTGCCATGTGATGTACAGCCGTGGCCAAAAGTTTTGAGAATGACACCAATATTAATTTTCACAAAGTCTGCTGCCTCAGTTTGTATGATGGCAATTTGCATATACTCCAGAATGTTATGAAGAGTGATCAGTTAAATTGCAATGTTCCTCTTTGCCATGCAAATGATATGAATCCGCCCAAAAACATTTCGACTGCATTTCAGCCCTGCCACAAAAGGACCAGCTGACATCATGTCAGTGATTCTCTCATAAACACAGGTGTGAGTGTTGACGAGAACAAGGCTGGAGATCACTCTGTCATGTTGATTGAGTTCGAATAACAGACTGGAAGCTTCAAAAGGAGGGTGGTGCTTCGAAGCATTGTTCTTCCTCTGTCAATCATGGTTACCTGCAAGGAAACACATGCTGTCATCATTGCTTTGCACAAAAAGGGCTTGACTGGCAATGATATTGCTGCCAATAAGATTGCACCTAAATCAACCATTAATCGGATCATCAAGAACTTCAAGGAGAGCGGTTCAATTGTTGTGAAGAAGGCTTCAAGGCGCCCAGGAAAGTACAGCAAGCACCAGGACCGTCTCCTAAAGTTGATTCAGATGCGAGATCGGGGCACCACCAGTACAGAGCTTGCTCAGGAATGGCAGCAGGCAGGTGTGAGTGCATCTGCACACACAGTGAGGTGAAGACTTTTGAAGGATGGCCTGGTGTCAAGAAGGGCAGCAAAGAAGCCACTTCTCTCCAGGAAAAACATCAGGGACAGACTGATATTCTGAAAAGGTACAGGGACTCAGCATTGGACTGCTGAGGACGGGGGTAAAGTTATTTTCCCTGATGAATCCCCTTTCCGAAAACTTTGGGGCGTCTGGAATAAAGCTTGCCCGGGGAAGACGAGGTGAGCGCTACCATCAGTCCTGTGTCATGCCAACAGTAAAGCATCCTGAGACCATTCATGTGTGGGGTTACTTCTCATCCAAGGGAGTGGGCTCACTCACAAATTTGCCTAAGAACACAGCCATGAATAATGAATCGTACCAACACATCCTCCGAGAGAAACTTCTCCCAACCATCCAGGAACAGTTTGGTGATGAACAATGCCTTTTCCAGCATGATGGAGCACCTTGCCATTTGTCAAAAGTGATAACTAAGTGGCTTGGGGAACAAAACATCGATATTTTGGGTCCATTGTAATGGCTGCTCAGTGAAACGACCTGTCCTGATTTGTCATAGAAGCTTGCTAAAAAACATTAATGAGCAAGCCTTCCTTCATGACCTGGCCTCTGTAAATTGGTATAGAATCAGCTCTGTCGAAGATGCTTGGACATTCTTTTTTGATATTTTCAGTGGTATTGTTAAACACGCCCCCATCAAGAAAATTAGAATTAAAAACAGGTTTAGCCCCTGGTTTGACCGTGATCTTGCAGAGTTACTCCACCTCAAGAATTGCATTTGGCAAAAGGCTCAGCACACACACTCAGGCTGACTGGCCCTCCTTCAGGCAATTGAGAAATAAGTGCACTCCGGCTATCCGGAAGGCCAAACTTAGTTACTTTAAGGATCAGTTCTCTCTCTGTGGGTCTAATCCCAAGAACTTCTGGAAACGGTTAAAGACCTGGAGAATAAACCCTCCTCCTCACAGCTACCCATGTCCCTTAATGTTGATGATGTGGTTGTTACTGACAAGAAGCACATGGCTGAGCTCTTTAATCACCACTTCCTTAAGTCAGGATTCCTATTTGACTCAGCCATGCCTCCTTGCCCTTCCAACATTTCCTCATCTCCCACCCCTTCTAATGCGACTATCCCTGATGCTTCTCCCTCTCTTTCCCCTGCCCTGCTACAAAGTTTCTCCCTGCAGGCAGTCACTGAGTCCGAGGTGCTAAAGGAGCTCCATAAACTGGGTCAGATGGTTTAGACCCTTTCTCCTTTATGGTTGCTGCCCCTATCATCGCCAAGCCTATCTCTGACCTTTTTAACCTCTCTCTCCTTTCTGGGGAGGTTCCCATTGCTTGGAAGGCAGCCACGGTTCGTCCTTTATTTAAGATCAAGCTGATCCAACTGTTATAGGCCTATTTCTATTTTGCCCTGTTTATCAAGTGTTGGAAAAATCAACTGACTGGCTTTCGTGATCTCTATAGTATTCTCTCGCGTATGCAATCTGGTTTCCGCTCAGGTTATGGATGTGTCACTGCAACCTTAAAGGTCCTCTGATGTCACCATTGCCCTTGATTCTAAGCAATGTTGTGCTGCTATTTTTATTGACTTGGCCAAAGCTTTTGATACTGTAGACCATCCCATTATTGTGAGCCAGCTAAGGAGTATCGGTGTCTCTGAGGGGTCTTTGGCCTTGTTTGCTAACTACCTCTGTCGAAGAGTGCAGTGTTTAAAGTCCGAAAATCTGCTGTCTCAGCCACTGCTTGTCACCAAGGGCGTACCCTAAGGCTCGATCCTAGGCCCCACGCTCTTGTCAAATTACATCAACATCATAGCTCAGGCAGTAGGAAGCTCTCTCATCCATTTATATGCAGATGATACAGTCTTATTCTCAGCTGGCCCCTCCCTGAATTTTGTGTTAAATGCTCTACAACAAAGCGTTCTTAGTGTCCAACAAGCTTTCCCTACCCATAACCTTGTACTGAACACCTCCAAAACAAAGGTCATGTGGTTTGGTAAGAAGAATGCCGCCTCCCAACAGGTGTGATTACTACCTCCGAGGGTTTATAGAGCTTTAGAGGGTTTAGAGCTTGAGGTAGTCACCTCATACAAGTACTTGTACCATACAAGTACTTGTACCATACAAGTACCTCTTTCACCTCAGCTGCCAATCTAACCCTGATTCAGATGACCATCCTACCCATGCTAGATTATGGAGACATAATTTATAGATCAGCAGGTAAGGGTGCTCTCGAGCGGCTAGATGTTCTTTACCATTCGGCCATCAGATTTACCACCAATGCTCCTTATAGGACACATCACTGCACTCTATACTCCTCTGTAAACTGGTCATCTCTGTATACCCGTCGCAAGATGCACTGGTTGATGCTTATTTATAAAAACCCTCTTAGGCCTCACTTCCCCCCTATCTGAGATATCTACTGCAGCCCTCATCCTCCACATACAACACCCGTTCTGCCAGTCACATTCTGTTAAAGATCCCAAAATACACACATCCCTGGGTCACTCCTTTTTTCAGTTCACTGCAGCTTGCGACTGGAACGAACTGCAACAAACACTCAAACTGGACAGTTTTATCTCAAATCTTTTCATACAAAACTTAATCATGTACACTCTTACTGACAGTTGTGTGACTGCTTTGTGTGATGTATTGTTGTCTCTACCTTCTTGCCCTTTGTGCTGTTGTCTGTGCCCAATAATCTTTCTACCATGTTTTGTGTTGCTACCATGTTGTTTTGTTGTGTTGCTACCATGCTGTGTTGTCATGTGTTGCTGCCTTTATGTAGCGTTGTGTTGTCTCTCTTGTCGTGATGTGTGTTTTTGTCCTATATTTATATTTTATATATTTTTTATTTTTAATCCCAGCCTCCCCGCAGGAGGCCTTTTGCCTTTTGGTAGGCTGTCATTGTAAATTTAAAAAAATTCTTAACTGACTTGCCTAGTTAAATAAAGGTTAAATAAAAAATGTAAAAACATCCATTCTCCCACATTCTGTACACAGGGATCTCTTTTGCCTCCTCCAATCAGCAACATCCAGATGGCCTTCATGGCGTTTTTACTCCCTGCCCCCCTTATGGCACAGTCCCCTCCTCTTGTGAAGTGCCTGAGAAGGAGTTGGTAGACTGACTGTTCATGGCTGCTGCCTGCTGTACTGCTAAGCTTTGGGAGCTGAATTATTCACACTAACCCAAATTCTCCTTTCTACCTCTACTCCTTCTACCACAGACACACACACACACTTGCCCTACTCAGCTCCGGTCCCTAGGCAGTACCCATGGTAGTCTAAAAAAAAAGACCCTCATTTAGCCTCGTACATTACACTCACTTCATATGAAATGCCTCCCCCTTCCCAATGTAGTACAGTACATTCCTGCCTGTCTGAGTCGTTCGCACTACACACACACACACACACACACACACACACACACACACACACACACACACACACACACACACACACACAGACAGACCCCACACCCCCAGACCCCTCCCCCAGTGTGGCTGGCATTGTATTTTTCAGTAGGCTGGCAGGCACACACACACTTAGCGCCGTGTAACTTTATCCTGACTTTACACACTCAATTTATTAGTCAGCCAGAGAGTGACCCAGTTTACTGTAAAATACAACCGGGCCAGACTGCAACCTTTTACTCTGAGGCTCTATCTATCTGACTGTAGGAAAACAAAGCAAAAGAGAACCCAGTCTGGACAACCAAAAGTTTACTCAGGGGTTACCATTTTACTCAGGGGTTACCATTTTACTCAGGGGTTACCATTTTACTCAGGGGTTACCATTCCAGCAACAAAGTCTATGTTTTTTATTTATTTTCTATGTTGAAAGGGGGATACCTAGTCAGTTGTACAACTGAATCCATTCAACTGAAATGCGTCTTCTGCATCGCCCTGCTCAGGGGCAGATTTTTACCTTGTCAGATCGGGGATTCGATCCAGCAACCTTTCGGTTACTGGCCCATGCTCCTACCTATCAGAAGCTGTTGTCTGTAAAGCCTTCTCTCAGTCAAAAAGCTTGTCGGCGCTTTCTTTCTCTCTTTTTACACTCTTTCTTTTCAGTCTCCGGTTTACGAGGCCTTCGCACACACCTCTTTGAGACTCAAAGCTTTTCAGAGTCACATGTGTGTGTGTGTGTGTGTGTGTGTGTGTGTACAGGCAATGAGAATAATAGGGCTCAAACTTAATCATTCTGGATTTCTCTACTCCTTTATCCATCCCTTTCTCTCTCACTGTAGACTAGTGTCCTTACTCTCTGTCCTTACCTTCTCTTAACTCACTCTGCCTTTCTCTCTCGTGTGTGTGTGTGTGTGTGTGTGTGTGTGTGTGTGTGTGTGTGTGTGTGTGTGTGTGTGTGTGTGTGTGTGTGTGTGTGTGTGTGGGCAATTTTTAATTTAATTTTTTAATTTATTTAACAGAAAATAAAACTTGCACACCCTTAATACCACTGCCTGCCCTGTTTGCTATGGATGATGGATGCAGATTGGGGTAGTAGGGAAGCTGCTAGTGGCAGTGTGATCCATACAGTCTATTAATAGAGGGCCAATATAAAGACAAAGTGCTGTGTATGGGGAAAAGAGCTCTACTGGAGGGAGGGAGGGAGGGAGGGGGCAGCAGTGTGTGTGGGCCTGCCTATGTGTGTGTGTGTGGGCCTGTGTGTTCAGGAACGCATGTGTAGCCATATGTGGTGTGTGTGTATGTGCCGGGGTTTCATAATAACCATGAACAGTAAGTAGTGTGTGTTTGTGTTGTGAGGCTGCATCTGCATGTGTGTTTTGTCTTGTATGACGCAGAGTGTCACTAAGCTGTGGGTGCCTGAGAGAGCAGGGACTAAGAGAGGGATGGAGGAGAGGGCCTCCCGTGTCCCCGGCTAAGCTTCTCAATCCTGGGGAACAGAGACAGAATAACCCCTCATTTAGCCCTTCTACCCAGGGGTTATTAAGTTCAGTGTGTGGGTGAAGAGGGACAAATACAGTTCCCTTGGGATACACACTAACACACACGCACCCTTTCTCAAACAAACTCCCACACATCAAGTTCAAGTTTGTTTATTTGTCATATACACATGATATACATGGAGTACACAGTGCAATGAAATAACAATAAAAGCTCAATGAATAAAAATAGGATATTTACATGTGCCGAGGGATTGTGCAATAGATAGTGAAAAAATAAATAGACATTGTGCAGTAACAATAAATATGGAGTCCAGTAGCATCTGTGTGGGCTGTAGAAGTGGAGTGATTATAAAAAGAGAGAGGACAGGAGAGCGGGATGGAGAGATGAAGGGAGAGACGTGCAGATATAAGCTGACTTAGCAGAGTGGAGCGACAACAGGAATACATGGCTTTCTCTGCCGTCATGTGGCATTAATAAGCTTAGCTAAGACTCTCTCTCACACACACACAGACATATGCTCACACACACACACACACACAGACATATGCTCACACGCAAATGGATCCTTATAGCCTACACACATACGCATACACACTGTATGTAGTACTGAAGTAGGTCATGGAGTCGTGGAACAATAGCTTTGCTTCTAAGACTGGGTCTCTTAGAGAGAAGCTTGTCCTTCATCTCCTACTGATTCAGTCACATAGCCACAGGAGAGAGGGAGGGAGGAGAAGAGAGGAGTTAGGACGCAGGAGAGTGAATGAATGGAACAGAGGGTGAAGGAAGTGAGTGATAGGTGGGAGAGAGGAGAAAATTGGGGGGTTGGATGGAGATAGATGGAGATAAAGGGGGTGAGGAATTGGGAAAAGAATAGAGTAGCCACAGTCACCTCACCTCGTTGCACTCGGTCACAGTAGAACAGGAAATCATGTGACCCTCTCAGAAGGGTGTAGCCTAGGAACTAAGGAAAAGGCCCACTGTTGCTGGGACAGTAACGGGATATATGTGTGTGTATGCATGTACAATGCCGTGGATGTACAATGCTGTATGTGTGCGTGGGTGTTGCTGATAAAGGCTCGCTGTTGCAAAGTTTTCCCTCTCCCCTGCAGCTGCTCAGCTGGTGTGTGTGGGGGAGGAATGAAACTGACAGGCCTGAAAGTGCTGAGCTCAGCACACATTGAGCCTTTGCACACACACACACACACTGAAACGGAGCAGAAAGTTCTTGTGCAGGGGGTGAATGTAGGTCAGGGTCAGGCATGTTTGAGATCAACTGAACCAGTCAGCCATCAGTGACCCTTACTGACACTTAAAGGGAATTTTTTTCCCTGGCTTTGGCAATATCTTTGTTCAACTCTTCCCCAGAGTCAGATGAACTCGTGGATACCATGTTTATGTCTCTGTGTCTAGTATGAAGAAAGAGGTAGATTTGTGAGCCAATGCTAGTGAATGCTAGCCAATGCGTTAGTGAAATGACTGGAAGTCTATGGGTATCTGCTTGCAGTATTCCTTTACCATTACAGCTGTGACATTTCACATGTACAGAGTAAGCCTTAGACCAGTCAAACCTGAGTGTGCCTCAAATAAACCCTCTTTCAAAGAGATATGATGAAACTTATTCACAGAGATAATTCTTCTATGAGCCATTAGGTGTGGGCAAGAATGAAAACTACCAGATAACAAGGACAGCACTTTTTTTAGTTATGGTAACCTCTCATTCATATAATGTCTTTACCATGTTCCTGAAAAAGCTGTGCGCGTCTCTCAGTTTGTGCGTGTACTCTGTACGTCCAGGATGTTTTTAGACTGAACCAGGCCCAGTAACAGTAGAGCGGAGCCCCAAGAGGATAGCTAGCTAGGGGCCCCCAGACTAATCTCTACCAGATGAGCTGGTCCTCCAGCCTCCAGCACGGCTAAAGCATCAGAGGAACGCACCCCAAGCCCCTAAACACACGCACTACACCGCTCCCAGTCAAACGCATACACTACATGTTATGTCAAAGAATGCATTCTCCTACACAGTGGAGCTACACTTACCACCAGTCAAATACATACTGGTGTACATAGATTTATTCATGTTTTAAATACTGAGACAACTAAACTGAGGAGTGCTGGCCTACTGCCTCCAGTACTAGCTAACTGGAGGTTATATAGGTCATTGAACTGAACTGCACCCAACATTAGCATACCTTACTTCAGCTGTTGCTACCCTTCCATCTGACCTGGACAAAGAAAGCACTTGAGGTAGGTGAGAGGAGAGTGTGTTACGGAAACACAGGATCAAATAGTCCGTACACCTCAATGTCACACACACTTGTTTTTCTATCCTTGTGGGGGAAGGGAATGGCCCTACGGGATAGTAAAGCAAGGAAAATTCTATCTCTGTTGGGACTTTTGGGGATTTCAGGTCCCCACAAGGATAGAAGAACAAGACCACAAACACACACAGGGAGGGATAAATCAGGGAGGGTGACATAATGAAGATGAATGGAGAGTACGTGCTGAAACGCAGAGAGGGGGTCAGAGAATGGCACTGTTGCGGAACTGTGTGTGTGTGTGTGTGTGTGACTGAGGCTGTATATTTTAACTGTGTGTGTGGCTGTGTGTGTTTTAGTATGTGTGTGTGAATGGGGGAGATGGCATTAACAAGGCCTAATATCCGGGAATGGTTGAAAAAATGAGAGGACACAGGGGGGTGGAATGCTGTCGTTTTCGGGAAGCGGTTAGGAAATCAGAAGCATTGCGGGGGTACGGGGAAAGGAGGGTATTTAGGGAGGGGGCGCACACAGACGTGTGAAACAGCCAGGGCAGAGCAGTGTTTATAGTGGTAGTAAACCTCTAAACACATTTTAAAAAACACTCCCTCCTTCCTTCCCTCCCACAGACTGACTCGCTTCTTTGACCTCTGCATTTCCTCACTTCTCCCTCTATTCTTCCACCTTCCTTTTCTCCCTCAATGGTAGAGGCCCTCTCTCCTGACTAGACAAACTGTACAACTCTCTCCTACTCTTCTTTTCTCTCCCTTTCCCCCTGAGATGCTGTAGGACCTCCTCTCTCTCCCCTTCCTCTCCCTCCCTCTTTCCTTTCAGAAACCTCACCCCCTTTCTTTCCTAATATGAAATGTTCTCCTTCTCTCCCCTCTATCTACATCTCCCTCTCTCATATGAGACAGTAATCATGTAGGCATCATGCTTCTCTGAATCTGCAGAGCACACACACACACACACAAACACGCTCCACAGATCTCATTAATCAACCATCCATGTGGAAAAGTCCAATTACACATACGTGTGTGTGTGTGGTTACAGTGCGACACTCCCGAGACCGCGTGCCTCTGATGGACTTCCCTATTGTTTTTGTTAGTGCATTTATTCACATAGTTTATCATTCTCTCTCTAGACCAGTATGTTCTCTGTCTCAGTCTGTACGTGTGTGTTCTTAGTTCACTCATAGGCCAGGGCCATCACATGATTACCCAGGCTGACTTGCACTCTGATCGAGCTCTCTATTTTTAGATGTGAAATGTTGAAATAGATGGTGTGATGGTTAGTAAACAGGACAGGCTGTATACTCACACCATCAGCTCACACCATGGTGCTAGATCTGGAGGTGGCACACCCTACACACATCAGACGTTAACAGGCTTTAAATACCGCTCTCGATATTGACTTGTTTAAACACGGTGGGAGTTGTGGATGGCCACTGAGCAGATCTTGCTAAGAGAACCGTTGGATGAGCCTCATAATGGAGACATACTGTTCCAGAGACAGAATAAATATATCTTTGTTCGAGTCTTTCTACATCTGAAGCAAGCCATCTGTTTGTTTTGGTGCACATGTCTGTTGGTCTGCCTCTTTGTCTGTCTTTCTCTCCCCTCTCTCGCTTTGCTCTCTCTCTCTCTCTCTCTCCCCTCTCTCTTTCTCTCTGTCTCTCTCTATATCTGTGGAGATGATCTGCAGGCTTTGTGTGTGTGTGTGTGTGTGTGTGTGCGTGAGTGCGTGCGTGCGTGAGTGCGTCCATCCTTGCGTGCATGCTTTCTTGTGTGTGTTCTTGGCAAGCGTGGTAGGGCCTTGGCTATGGGACGTTCTGTCGGGAACTCTGGTGGTAAAGCACAGCAAGGCCAACTAACGTCCCATAGTGAACTATACTGAGCCGTACACGAATGAACGCACAGGATACCGTGCGTTATGTTCTCTACTGCTGAGGGGAGCTGATTCTCTCAGCTTTGGGTAGATTTGAGACTATACAGAAGGGATCTATACAGAACGGATCTAAAGTAAGGGAGCTTTTTGTTTCATACGGTCTGTGTATGTTTACTGTGCTGTGTATGTTGTGAACACATTCACACACTGTAGATATTTCTGTTTATGCATGTGTGGGTGTATGCAGTAACTCACGTCAGCATAAGTCAAGCACGTTTTCAGCAACGAGGTGACTGGGGTCATGAAACACACTGACCTACAGGAGGGCCACCAGGACAATGTGACAGACCATGACTGATTTTTAGGGCTCTGATTGGTTAGATAAGGTGGGCTTGATCAGCCAACACCCCCTCTCAGAGCAGTCCTGATTGGAGGAAACGGAGGGTAAACACGGTCTTTGAGCATGTGGCCTTATGTAAAACTGAGCTCAGGACGGGATGAATGGCGGGAGAGTGGGTGTGTGTGTGTGCGTGTGCATGTATGACTGTGTGTGACCCACACATTAGCCAGGCTTCTTAGTGGTAGGAGAATGATCCATGATTCTTAAAGGATCATGTCCTGTGGACTGTGAAAAGAGAAAGGGGCCCACCCTGTTGGAGTGACAGAGACCTGTGGACAATTTGAGAGTTTCCTGTTCATGTGTACATTATTTCGTGTGGGCTTATTTGTGGGTTGGACTATTGTTGTGTCAATGTAGTGTCGTGTCTTTGGCTATGCCGGATTAAGTGATATGACATGCTATTCTATAAAATCCTTTCTCCGTAATGAATATTACCTGATTGAGCTAATCATGTAAATGTAATTAATTAAGAGAGTCGGGGCACCACAAAATAATATTTATAGAGCTGTTATCTTCCGAATAAACTCTTAAAGACCTAGTAATATTTTACATCAATAGCAGTCAATATTAATCGTCAACATAATTCAGTCTCATCTGAAAGTTTCACGAACCCTGGCTAACAAATTGAATCAGCAATACAAAATTGGGTTTAATTATTTATTTACTAAATACCTAACTAATCACACAGAATTACATATACAAAGAATTAATCATACCTTGATTACAAATTACGTCATAAAGGAAAACTTCCCTGGTGGGTGGAACAGATATGACAGCTGGTTACACAAAAGAAAGGGGGCTGGGTTTGAGTGAAAGAGCGGGAAGACTGAGGGACAAAGGGAGAAGCTGTGCTATCGTAAATACAGTATCTTATACATTCTAAGGGAGAAGCTGTGCTATCGTAAATACAGTATCTTATACATTCTAAATTACCGCCCATTTGGAAAAGAAAAATGCAATAAATATTTACTCTGAGCTGCGCTTCGGTAGGTTGGTGGTAAAATGGAAGGCCGTGTTGCCAAACCGAGTCCTTTATCCTTTGAAGAATGTCCCTGGTGGTCAATTGGATACGCTGTAGTAACGTCGTTGTGTGGTAGACGGAATACTCTGTCTGTTCTTTCCTAGCCCGCGTTTGCAGCTGCTGTTGCTAACTCAACGTCTAGGAGGTATCACTTCTGTTGTGAATAAGAGTTCAAAGTTCATACCATTCGCAACCAAAGCTCATGCTGAGGTTGGCTTAGTTCTGTAGTTAACATGTTAGTCCTTTTAACGCAGAGGCTGCAGACCTCACGTACTTGGAACAGGAGGTTACATTTTCGTCAAGGCTTTATATAGTAGAGCGAGAAGAGTGTGTCTGAAAAGTTTTATAACCCATGTCTCTTCACCACTGATTGAGCAGAGCCCTAAATTTATGAAAGCCCAAATCTCTCATTTGGAAGCTAAAATTACATTTAATCTTTTCACCAATAATTTTATATTCAAACATTTCAATTGAACAACAATTCCATGTGAATACGATAACTCTGATATGTAGACTTTCCACTGTAGAGTTTGTCATCCTATCATCTATGAGAATGTCTCAGGTGACAACCGAACTGACATCATATTCATTAAGTACCACCGCATATGTTCAATTGGTCGGATTACCAGAATATAGTTCATTTCACCCCACCTTCTGATGTTGCCAGAATCTCTGTTAACCAAGGGATTTTCAAATGTCACATCAGTAGGGTAGAGAGAGGAAAAAGGGGGAAGAGGTATTTATGACTGTCATAAACCTACCCCCAGGGTCATGACAGTAGTATATTAGTCAAATGTAAATGCAATGGGCAGAGACAGAGAATGAGCGAGAGGGAGAGAGAGAAAATAAGGAGAATGCCAGAATAGAGTGTGACCACTTTCACAATCCTGACCTCTTGATCCATGTACAGTTTACACACACACACACACACACACACACACACACACACACACACACACACACACACACACACACACACACACACACAACCTAAACACACACAAATAAGTGGAGCGATGCCCAGCCCAGGCTGGGAAAGCGCACGTTTGGTTGAATGGAATGGAATGTTCTCTTCACTCTCCAGAACTCAGGGAAGCTGGAATTGGGAGGTGTGTGTGTGTGTGTGTGTGAATAACTTTGTCCTAACTCTCCTGTCCTCTGTATCAGCGCCTGGCCTGTAGTTTATTTATAATCCACCTCGTGTCAAAAACGTACAGTTAGCCCTCTCTCCCTCTTTCTGTCTCTCTCGCATCTTCTCTCTCGCATAATCTTCTTTGTTATTATTATTTACTTTTATATTAACAGTGAGTCCCGTTGAGACCAAGGTCTCATTTGCAAGGGAGCCCTGCATCTTACAATTACACAAATTACACATAGGACATACACCAGAAAATTCAATAAAACACTCATAAAAAGCATGTATCTCTCCTCTCTCACACAACCATTCTTTTCCTTAATCCCTCTTTTGCACAACTCTTTTAGATACAAATGTCAAATATATGTCAACAACCCTTCCTCCAAAGGACTATTCTATGGATTACATGTGAAAATCCCCCAGATCATGGGCTTTTTTTTTGACTGGTCTTTGTGAGGAATTGTGTGTGTGTGTGTGTTTTACCTGTTGTTGGTGACACTTTTTGTTGTTAGCCCTGCAGGTCTGCAACCTAAGAGGACCAGTCCTGTATCTCTCTCTCTCCTTATACAGTCGTGGCCAAAAGTTTTGAGAATGACACAGATATTAATTTCCACAAAATTTGCTGCTTCAGTGTCTTTAGATATTTTTGTCAGATGTTACTATGGAATACTGAAGTATAATTACAGCATTTCATACGTGTCAAAGGCTTTTATTGACAATTACATGAAGTTGATGCAAAGAGTCAATATTTGCAGTGTTGACCCTTCTTTTGCAAGACCTCTGCTATCCGCCCTGGCATGCTGTCATTTAACCTCTGGGCCACATCCTGACTGATGGCAGCCCATTCTTGCATAATCAATGCTTGGAGTTTGTCGATCCCGCAGCTGAATCAACTTTAGGAGACGGTCCTGGCGCTTGCTCGCAGGTCTGGAGGCGAAGTAATGGTGTAAGAGGAGTTACCAATGACCTCAGTGCACTCTCACCTTTGACCCCTCCCAGCCTGATGTTCACCTCACAACCTGGACACTTCCTGTTATACAGGGTGTGAAGAGCTCTGTCTGTGTGTGCATGCGTAACAACCTCGGAGGGTAGTGCAGGTCTTTTAGGAAAGAGAGAGCACTTCCCCCTGTGGCTGAAGGCATGGTTCAGGCTTGCTTTGAAACAGTAAAGCAGGGGAGGAGAAGGGAAGGTGGGGGGGTTAGAATACTGGATAGGCGGGGAGGTGTAGAGAGATTGGAGGCCGGCAGAGAGATTTAGGACAGGACAGACCGCTCATCCTTTTCTTCCAAGTCACATATGAGGCCAGAATGACCCAGGCTCTCCTGTCAGTCTACAGTGATATATGAGGCTTAGCTGGGTGATGAAACCAACTTAAACAACTCCTGGTGGTAGAGACTGTAGAGCTCAGTATTACTATAATATTACTATTTCATTACAAGCCTCTTAAAAATGGTGTGTGCGTGTGTGTTTGTGTGTGGATTCCTAGCGTGGTTGCTGGCAGTGATTAATTGTTCCCACATGTTGCTGATGGACAAAAAGTCCTCTGTGCTCCAGAGCTCTGGCTGCAGCTGGTGTCTACATACATACATGCATGCATGCATACATAAATACATACATGCATACATGCATGCATACATACATACATGCATAAGAATCTGTCAGTTAAACATTAGCTACGGAACAGGCGTGGAAGGGGACGAGATGACAACTGAGGAGATGTTGTAGAGAGCTGTGTGTGTGTTCAAGGCCATGAGTGTTTGTTAGCATTGTGTATACATGTGCAGTCATACATTGTATTTATGCGTTGTGTCAGTAGTAGGGATAAAGGGTGTATTTGTGTAGTTAGTTTAGGTGTGTGTGTTTGTATGTGTGTGTAAGAAAGAAAGAGAGACAAAGAGTTAGAGAGAGAGAGAGATATGAATCAGAGCTACTGTCTCGTTTTTCTTAATGGGCATTGGGAATAACCCAGAGGAGCAAGTGTAGTACGTATACTGTACTCTCACTGCAGTGTCACAAGCACACAGACATACACAAACCACGCACTTACATACACATATTACACCCTCTCTTAACAATTACTTTTTAGTGGTATGGAAAAGAGAGAGGGGGGAATAGAGGAAATATTAAAGAGTTCCAGTGTTGGCAGAGAGAGGGAGGAGTGGAGAAAGCGAGGGAAGAAGGGAGAGAAGGAGTGAGAATGTATTAAGTGTCAGGAGCTGGCAGATATATGTTTACAGGGGGAGAGAACCTCAGATTCCATTCACTCTGTTCCCTCTCTTTTCCTCCCTCACTTGCTCACTCTCCCTCTCGCTCGCTCCCTCCATTGATGTTATCCCACTCTCTGCTCACACCCCCACCCTCTTTATAAGTTGATGTATCTAGTTATTTCAAGAATTCTTTAAGCATTCTTCCTTCATTCATTTAGCTCATAGCAGCTGTAAACACTTAGTGTGGGAGTGTGTATGTTCTGGGGCTGTTTGTTTTTAGCTGCTGTAATAAAGCAGCCTTACGTCAAACCTCTGGAGATGCTGCCTGGCTGGCTGGCTGGCTGCCTGGCTGTAAACACTGGTTTCCTTGGTATCTCTCCTCATCTTACTTCATAGGACAGACCTACACGCACATACACATATACACACCGTGGCCGAAGTCTTGCCTACTACTACTTTACCTACTACTTAGTAAAACAACATACTGTGTACTAATAGTACATACTATTGAGAACTTACCGTTTATTAAAAATGTGTGCAATAAGAAACAAATGTCAACCTACCACTCATCCATACTGAGAAGGCGTCATCTAATGCGCAATCATGCTTGTTCCCTGCTATTTGTTCGTTTGTCAAAAACACGTGGGTGTGAAAAGACAATTCTCTTCCTCAATAGTGTATATTCTACTAGATGAAGCAATGAGCAATAAAGCCTAAATTAATATGACATCCTGGCATTTAAAGCATACTCAGTACTGCTATTGCCCTCAACTCTCCTATTTTTCCAAACAGAATAACAATACAATCTACGTTGTCAGTGTACTGTAAGAGAGGAAGGGAAAGAGGAGATTGGTTGGGAAAAACAATATTTGGATTCCCACAAAAAAACAAATGACTTTGGCTCTCTCTGAGTCAAACCCAATAATCTGTTCTGTTTTGGGGCTGAGAAAAAACATGCAAAGATATAATATGATGGTGGATGGTTTTGGATGGTGTTTAAGTTGTTTATATGGATATATGACTCACCACCTGGATTTGGTCTTATGTAGCAAAATTATAAATTTTTACATTGGATAAAGGTAGAGGCTCACAGCTACAAAATGGTATATTTTGCACTGTATTTTTGAGGAACAATTGAAAAGTAATTCTGCTTTGAAATTGATAAACTTGTAAACTCACTTTTGAGAAAATGGCCTTTGAATGTTTTGGTATCTAGTGAAGAGCCCTTCTTTGTCTACAACCATTCAGCATGGTTCACACCCGCTTAAGCTTTAGCCCCACCCATCTCGTTTTGCTCTCGGAGCGCACACTTGACGCTCTGACCGATGGTTAGAGCGTTGGACAAGTAACCGAACGGTTGCAAGTTCAAATCCCCAAGCTGACAAGGTACAAATCTGTCGTTCTGCCCCTGGACAGGTAGTTAACCCACTGTTCCTAGGCCGTCATTGAAAATAAGAATTTGTTCTTAACTGACTTGCCTAGTTAAATAAAGGTAAAAAAATATATATATAAAAAAAATGTCAGCTGAAGCATCCACATGGCCACGGATAGATAGGTGTTATCTTCTTTGTGTGTGTGTGGTGAGATGGACATGTGGATGCTGTGAGTGGTATGGTATTATGGTGCCTTTAATTTTACTGGTACCATTATGAAATCATAATCTTGTGAGCAAAACATTTTAGCGGCCCCCCTCATGACAGCAAAGAACATTTACATTTTTAAAGTTAATTTCATGTAATTCTACTCATTTTGCCATGGGGTGGAGAGAAAATGTTGCCGTTTTACAGCTAATTTCCTGCAATTCTACATATTTTGCCATAGGGTGGAGGAAAATGTTTGCCGTTTTTAATATGATAGTTTGATGATCAATGGGCCCCACCCCAGTCAGTATTTCGAACCATGCTTACTAAGTCTAGATAGCTTGCCGCTAGACTAATTTACCAATCTAAAAAATGTGTGACTGCTGATGCACAACCAACATTTGAATTGCACCTTGTGTATTCTATTATTCTAACTCTCAACAGTAAGTTGAGACCCCGACTGAGTTTTTTTTTAAATTATTATTTTTAAAAATGGTATTGGTCCACAGGGTGCCAGTTGCCCATCCCTGATGTAGGCTTATCCCTGCTATAAAAACAAACTGTTTGAATATTTGATGATGAATAACACAACCTGCTGTGTGTCTCCCAACTCTGCTCTGAACATGAAGGAGCTTGTCTCAGATCAATACACACCAGCGATGACTCACAATACCCCTGCCAAGTACACACACACACTTCAAAACCTGCCTGTTACACAATGTCGTGGCGGGGGTGCCGTGTGTGTGTGTGTGTGTGTGTGTGTGTGTGTGTGTGTGTGTGTGTGTGTGTGTGTACATGCACACACTACAATGGGAACAATAGGAACATCAACGCTAATTGTTGCTGCATGTTATTCATGTGTTGCTATCTGTGGCGTTCCATTCAGCAGGGAACGAACAGTCAAAGCTTTATTCTTCTAGCAGCGCTCGTCTCAAATAACATTGAGTACAAACTCAATGGGTGGTTTATAAATCAATGTTCCTGGAGTTAATGAACATGATTCATACAATCATTGATGGGAAAATGAAAAATAACATGAATACTCAATACTGATTACATGCATTGTTTGCTTAATTACTTTTCAATGATTTTGAGCACTGTAGTGGACTCTCTAACTCTCTCTCTCTCTCTCTCTGTCTCGCTCTTTCTTTTCAATCTCTCTGACAGAACTCCATCCGGCACAACCTCTCCCTCCACAGTCGTTTCATCCGTGTCCAGAACGAGGGAACGGGAAAGAGTTCCTGGTGGATGATAAACCCGGAGGGAGGAAAAGGTGGGAAGGCCCCCCGGCGCCGTGCTGTCTCCATGGACAACAGCAACAAGTACACCAAGTCTGCCCGCGGCCGCGCAGCCAAGAAGAAGGCGGCCCTCCAGGCAGTGGCGGCAGGCGAGGGGGGCGGAGACAGCCCCTCAGGGCTTTCCAAGTGGCCGGGCAGCCCCACATCACGGAGCAGTGAGGACCTGGATGCCTGGACAGACTTCCGCTCACGCACCAACTCCAACGCCAGCACGCTGAGTGGGCGCCTCTCGCCCATCCTGGCCAACCCAGAGCTGGACGAGGTGCCGGACGATGAACCGCCGCTGTCGCCCATGCTATACTCCAGCCCTGGCAGGGTGCTGTCGCCCGGGAACGCCCCCACACCCAATGGGAAGGCAGTACCCGCAGAGCTGCCTCGCTTGGCAGACCTGGCAGGAACCATGAACCTGAACGACGGGCTGGCGGATGACCTGATGGATGAGCTGCTGGATAACATTACTCTGGCCCCCAACCCAACCGGACCGACCACCCAGAGAGGATCCACTGGGTTCAGCTTTGGCTCCAAGCCTGCTGGGCTGGGCTCCACCTCCTCAGCCGCCTCTCCCTCCGCTGCATCCCCCTCTAATGGTGCAAGCAGCGGCGGCTACAATAATTCCATCTTCGGGCCCCTCGCAGCGGGTTCCTCCCTGCGGCCCGCCCCCATGCAGACCATCCAGGAGAATAAGCAGACGTCCTTCTCCTGCATCTCCCGCTTTGGCAGCCAGACCTTGCAGGACCTGCTCAACTCAGAGGGCCACAGCCACAGCGATGTCATGATGACCCAGTCCGATCCGCTGATGTCACAGGCCAGCGCCGCCGCCGTCATCTCCCAGAACTCCCGGCGAGGCCTCATGCTCTGCAGCGACCCCATGATGTCCTTTGGGACCCCGGTTGCTGGACAGGGAGGGCAGGGAGGTCTCTTGCACCCTCTCAACCACAACCAGGGCTCCCTCAGGACCCTGAACGGGGGTCTGAGCCTGAACAACGAGGCCAACGCCAAGCAGCAGCTCCTGCACTCTCCACTGAGACTTGGATCCAACGGATCCTCTATGATGCAGATTGATTCGTCTCTCTTCCTGAACGGGAGCGCTGGTGGCAGTGGTGGGATCTGCTCGCTAGGCCCCGACCGCTTTCCCACTGACCTGGACTTGGACATGTTTAATGGGAGCCTGGAGTGTGACATGGAGTCCATCATCAGAAATGAGCTGATGGACGCAGATGGCCTGGACTTTAACTTTGAGTCTCTGGCCAACCTGAACGGAGCCAACCTTGGCAGCTTCACCAGCACCAAGCAGGGACCTCAGAACTGGGTCCCTGGCTGAGAGGGAGGACTCGCTCTGGAGGTGGCGGAGCAGGTCAGAGTCCATGTCACTGTCTGTGTACATCTGGGACTGCCATTAGTGCCAGAGAGAGAGAATATGTGATTTTCTGTCTGTTTCTAGCTGTCTAGCAGAGAATAGTGAAAGCATGTTTATCGATTTGTCATGTTCCTTGAAAGTAATTTTGGACTGTGTCACTTGGATTACAGTTAGTCAGCAAAAACCACCCCATTGGCCCAGGGTATTTGGTGGTGGGAACAGGCTAGACCACACCAGCCCAAAACGGACTAGCCTACACCAGCCCAACACAGGCTAGCCCACACCAGCCCAACACGGTCCAGCCCTCACCAAACCCAACATGGGCTAGCCTACACCAGCCCAACACAGGCTAGCCCACACAGTTATTAAATTGTAATAAATAAATTATAATTTAATAAATTCCTTTTTAAGTAGAAAAAGTGCATCAGCAAGCCCAATATTTATGCCTGTATTGGGCCCACGTTGTGCCAATTTAGACATGTTTTCTGGGAACAGATTGGCTTACTTCAGGTAAAGTGAGGGGTGCCGTCACCAGATATGGGCCATCCACACTGGGCCACACTGGGCAAATGCCTTTGGGGGCCAACATGGAGCCAATGAGCAAAGGCTCATTGGCCCAATTTGGGAAGTCTTGCGTAATTGGTCAGATACTGAATTAAGTTCTGGGTCCATACGTGTTAAGAGAAGAGAGAACAAGTATTGGAACTGGAACGAAAAGCTCCATTCTCTCTCTTTACATCACCCTTTATCTACGGTACCATTTATGTTTACATAGTCTGTCCACAAGAAATTTACATGGGGCCGATATTTGGGCCTACATAGTGCCAATGTGGACATTTTTGCTGGGTAATAATCTGATATTGAATTATGATTATAAATTCATCCCATTCACTCAGATCTGATGTCATTTTCCGTATCTCCCTCTCTCCAGGTCCCAACTGTAAAGCATGAGAAGATCAGACACAAAATGTCCTTTTTGCCAAACCTGCCATCAGCACAACGTGGAATAAAAACCCTCTGTTTACACAAGACCTCCTCTAGAGAAACCTACCTTTGCTCCCACTCTGACCAACCATGAATGATTTCAAAGACACAGACTCACAAGACGCTACTGTCAGTTACTCAAAGCCTTCTGCAAAACAAACAAATAAAAAATAAACTATGTGAAATCTTCACAACAAGCTCATCTCAGAATTATGCAATCTTCCTTTGAGAAAATACCAGTTGGGACAAAATTAATTGGAAAGATTTCAGAGAGAGAGATAGAGACACTTTTGTTTATTTGAAGGGATCTTGGGATGGGAAAACAGGAAATGTGGCAAGCAAGGTTGTAATGTACAGTGAAGTAATTCCTGTTTGAAAGATGAAAAAAAAAGTAATGTTGTGTGAAATCTAATACAGTGGTTTCTGGGGTGAGTTACCTTGAACATCTTCCCTCTGTTTTCACTCAGTGATTTTAAATATTTAATTTTTGTTTTAAATTCCTGTTTATCATCATCACTGTATCTGCACCACACCTGTTTGTATAAAAAAGTATTGATTCAATTGAAGGAAGGAGACAATATCTGCATTTAAAATGGCGACAACACACACATGGTACACACACACACACCTCCCAAAATGACAAGACTCCATAGCCCCTTAGGAGCGATGATGACATAAACATAACGCCATGCACTTCAGGTTTTGTTGTTTTACATGAGTTTGATTGATTAGTTCCATTTTTTAAATTACTTATAATAAAAATAATGATGATGTACAGTTATCCTTAGCTAAATACTATACAGAGAGATTGGTAATTGTTTGTGTGTATCTACAGTTGAAGTCGGAAGTTTAAATACGCCTTAGGAAACTACATTTAAACTCAGTTTTTCACAATTCCTGACATTTAATCAGTTAGGATCACCACTTTATTTTAAGAATGTGAAATGTCAGAATAATAGTAGAGTGATTTATTTCAGCTTTTATTTCTTTCATCACATTCCCAGTGGGTCAGAAATGTACATACACTCAATTAGTATTTGGTAGCATTGCCTTTAAATTGTTTAACTTGGGTCAAATGTTTCGGGCAGCCTTCCACAAGCTTCTCACAATAAGTTGGGTGAATTTTGGCCCATTCCTCCTGACAGATATGGTGTAACTGAGTCAGGTTTGTAGGCCTCCTTGCTATCACACGTTTTTTCAGTTCTGCCCACAAACTGTTCCTAGGCCGTCATTGAACATAAGAATAGGTTATTAACTGACTTACCTAGTTAAATAAAGGTTAAAAAAATAAATGTTTTTTAACTGTTCTATAGGATTGAGGTCAGGGCTTTGTGATGGCCACTCCAATACCTTGACTTGTTGTCCTTAAGTCATTTTGCCGCACAACTGTGGAAGTATGCTTGGGGTCACTGTCCATTTGGAAGACCCATTTGCGACCAAGCTTTAACTTCCTGACTGATGTCTTGGGATGTTGCTTCAATATATCCACATAATTTTACTTCCTCATGATGCCATCCATTTTGTGAAGTGCCCCAGTCCCTCCTGCAGCAAAGCACCCCCACAACATGATGCTGCCACCCCCGTCGTTCGCGGTTGGGATGTTGTTCTTTGGCTTGCAAGCCTCACCCTTTTTCCTCCAAACATAACGATGGTCATTATGGCCAAACAGTTCTGTTTGTTTCATCAGACCTGAGGACAACTCTCCAAAAAGTATGATCTTTGTCCCCATGTGCAGTTGCAAACTGTAGTCTGACTTTTTTATGGCGGTTTTGGAGCAGTGGCTTCTTCCTTTCTGGTTAAGTCGATATAGGACTTGTTTTACTGTGGATACAGATACTTTTGTACCTGTTTCCTCCAGCATCTTCACAAGGTTTGCTGTTGTTCTGAGATTGATTTGCATTTTCCGCACCAAAGTACATTCATCTCTAGGAGACTGAACATAATCTCCTTCCTGAGCGGTATGACGGCTGCGTGGTCCCATGGTGTTTATACTTGCGTACTATTGTTTGTACAGATGAGCGTGGTACCTTTAGGCATTTGGAAATTACTCCCAAGGATGAACCAGAGATGTGGAGGTCTACAATTTTTTTTCTGAGGTCTTGGCTGATTTTCTTTTGATTTTCCCATGATGTCAAGCAAAGAGGCACTGAGTTTGAAGGTAGGCCTTCCAATACATCCACAGGTACACCTCCAATTAATGTAAATTATGTCAATTAGCCTATCAGAAGCTTCTAAAGCCATGACATAATTTTCTGGAATTGTCCAAGCTGTTTAAGGCACAGTCAACTTAGTGTATGTAAACTTCTAACCCACTGGTATTGTGATACAGTGAATTATAAGTGGAATAATTTGTCTGTAAACAATTGTTAGAAAAATGACTTGTGTCATGCACAAAGTAGATGTCCTGACCGACTTGCCAAAGCTATAGTTTGTTAACAAGAAATTTGTGGAGTAGTTGAAAAACAAGTTTTAATGACTCCAACCTAAGTGTATGTAAACTTCAGACTTTGTAACTGTAAAAAAAGGAAAAATAAATAAATAATCTGTCATGGATCTATGTAAAGTACACTGCAGTGGAAGCTTCAAGTTAAAGGAAGAGCCGAGGAGGAGGGGGGAGTTTAGCCGTTATTTCTTAGCTAATTGGAAGGTTGCATCCAGGACTTGTAGTACAGCATATGTAGCCAAAATGAATACCTATGTTCTTGCGTTGTGTACATTTACACACCATAACAGGTGCTATGATGTAAACAGTGTTTGAGTCCAGGCTCTGGCGATCCGTGCGTTTTACCTACGCGGCCTGCTGAGCCGTAGCCATAGAAGTAGCAACAGCAGGGTGGCGCTGAGAGGCCAGGAGGTTGTACAGTCAGGCTCCACCCCCTCTGGCAGCCATTTTGTTTTTCTTGAGCAAAACCATAAGCTATCTGTGTATATTGCCAAATTACTTGAAACATGTACATGTAGGTGATGCTGGCAGCCAATTTCACAACACACACACATTGAAAAATAAAAAATAAGAGCAGGGATATGTGTTTTAGCTCTGCTTGTTGTTTCGCTGTGGGCTTGAGGAGCATGTTAGTATCTGCATATACCATCACTCAGGGGGAAGAGGGAGCTAGCCCATACCTAACATTACCCCAGCTCACATCTCCATGGTAGGACACGCAACAACATGTCCTTTGTTGGCAAAAAAGTAATGCTTGTGTCGTGAACCTGTGAACTATGACCTTTCAAGAGGAAAATCTTCACTTGGTCCTGTCGTTTCATTTTTTGTCATCGTAGTTTTTTTCTTTTCATGTGGAATTCATGATGCGCGCACACCCACACCCCTCACAGACACACCTGGTGCTCCTACAGGTCTCTCCTGTATCTCCCGAGTGTGTGTTCAAGTGTGTGTGACTGGGGACTTTTATCTCAATTATTGATTTTTATCTCACAAGGATATGTTATCCTTCGTTATCCTTCATGGCGCATACAGCACCCCCTCTGTATGCATGTACTGTATTTATGCATAATGAATTATGTGAAATGCATATATATATATATATATATATATATATATATACTCAGTCTATGTCCTTATATACTCATGTAGACCCTTGTTTTTTTGTGATGCCTCGGAAAGGTAGAGTTGAAGAAAGAACTTTACATTACTTGCCGGGTGGGAGGGAAGACACAACGCTATTATTAGCAATGCTTTTGTTGAACCAGATAGAGAACCAGGAAACCATCATTGTAGCAGCATCTGGGCCGCAGGTACCCCTTCTGTGTCTGGGGTAGTTACTCAGAGGGTTGCCCTGGCCTGGCAGTCCTGTAAAATAGTGTACAAACAAATGTGTGTATGTATATCCGTCACCCGGAGGCTGAGTGTTTGTGTATGGCTGGGTAGGTGATCTACTGTAGCAGTGCTACCTGAAATTTAGTGCATGACCCCTAACTGCTTCTTTACAGCCCCCACCCCTTCACTGAAGTTCTACACCAGTGGTGCACTCAGCTCTCTCAGTATGCGGAGTATGCGGTCCCAGTAGATCCCCTAAACTTGAAATCTTCTAACCCCATTGTTTTCTGGAATCTGTGACTTCCAACAAACCTAGAACTTCTGACTCTTCACTGCACCTCAACCCTTTTAGAAATGCCCCTGTATTATAGTGTACAGACAGACAGAGAAGGGGAGAAATAACCCAGTCAGCCCAGAACAGATGTTCCACAAATGCATGCCATCCACACACAGTATTACCAGGCTGTATCACATCTGGCCGTGATTGGGAGTCGCAAGGAAAAGGCGCACAATTAGCACCGCGTCGTCCGCGTTTGGCCGGGGTAGGCCATCATTGTAAATAAGAATTTGTTCTTAACTGACTTGCCGAGTTAAATAAAGGTTAAATATAATAATAATAATAATTACCCCCATGTCCAGAATAAAAAGACAGAAGTGCCACTAGTTACTCTTTTAGTCTTGACACGAGCCCCCCATTCTTCAAAGCTCTTCTTGATCCTAGAACCTTCTGCACATTGTTTACCGCACCCCTCACCTTCCATGCTGTCACCTATGATCTCTGCTCTTTGACCCCTGTAGTACACTCGCTTATTCTCGACGATGTTGATGTTAGTGGGTATTTTTCCTGTGTAATCCATTTTAAATTGTAATCTAGTTTGTATAACAAATGGTGCGCATGTAAATAAACCTTGATGAAGCTCCACACTCTACTGGTTCCAGAAGTGCTCATTTTCTTTATGACATGTTTTGGGTTTACTGAAAATGCACATAGGATTATAAAATGTATTCAAATGTACAACTATACGTGAATGTGCCATTTATTGGTTATTAGAAATTAGAAAAGCAGAAAGAATAGGTAATATATTGGTTATTAATAGTTACTATTAATAAAACCTAAGTACACTCGGACATCTTGAGACTTGGGATGGGTACTTTCCCATAATTATTGCATCACGGGGAGAAGAGGATGTAGAGAACATATTTGGTGTAGTAATGTTGCTCATAAACACTTTGTCAGCCCGAATCTCCATCAGGCAGCCCCCCGACCACCCCTCACACAATGCCTGCCACCTCAAGGTAAGGTTTCGGTCAGATATAAACTTTTATCTCTATGGTGTCAAGTTTCCAGCTGGCTAACTAAGAAAGGCCAGTATTTTCAGCTATGAGGCCAGAGGTGAGTTAGCTTCAGGGCATTTCTATTGAACTAAACTATGTTCCCTGTAATTGTTTTCATCACTGAGCAAATTTCAGGCCTGCTGAGTGCACTGTGAACACTGAGGCTGTACCTGCTTTAAGTTAGTTTTAACAGTGGTCAAGTAGGCTACTGTGGCAATTGTATTGTAATGTAGGCCTAACAGAGTGGCCTTTCATCAAAAACAATGGAGAAAATGCATCCAATAACATTTTAACATGGAAATAGCTGTTCTATTTTTCAGCCTACAGTAGCAGCAAATGTTTCATGTTCAATGTAGGCCTACATTCCAAAAGCATGCAGGGCTTGACATTAACCTGTTTATCCACCTGTCCTTCAGACAACGAGGTGACTGAAAATGTTGTGTTGTTTGATGCAAAATAAATACTTTACAAAATAAAATGCATTATAATTCCCATACCATTATTACAGAGAATCAGACAGAGCATACTACCCTCTGCATGCTGGCTACTTAAGCTTATTCAAGCCGGTCTCAAAATACAACACTTCCCTTTTAAGACAAAAAAAAGCTCTTTACCTGACTTGCTGTCTAGAAATGCACACGTTTTGTTCTCTTGTAGGAATCAATCACTCCCCCATTGCTGACTACAAATTGTGTATAACTGGGCTAATAACTCACTAACTAGCAAAGGATATGAACAAATGTGCACATGTCACTACATGTAGCTCTCGCTTTGATCTCAAAACCAGCGCATCTACTCACGACCGCTGATGCTGTAAAAACAGTCCAGTTCAAAGTGAATGGCATATCCATACAATGGTCTATTTGGGTTTAGGCCTACTATAGCACTGATTGGTTATGGTGCACCGGTCTTTGTAGAGTAGGTGCTTGAGTCGTGCCTGTCAATGCAATAGAATCCAACTCCGATGCGTTCTGCCTACAACAAAATCTCTTATATAATTTGTTTTGAATACTAAGTCTTGCATAGTTCATTTTGTTTCAGTATGTTGTCTTGAAAGTGGCTAATATTGTGTTGATTCGATCACAATTCCCACAGTAAAGGGAAACGTTGATAGTGTTAACTAATGGGGGAAAAGCAATAAAGTTGAGTGAAGTTCAATCTCATGCTTCCCTGCACGTGCTGATATTTCTTCTGTGTGGCATTCCCCGGGTGCATGTTTTTTTTTTGTCCAAGCACTACACAGCTGATTAAAATAACCAACTCATCATCAAGCTTCGATTATTTGAATCAGCTGTGTAGTGCTTGGGCAAAAAACAAAATGTGACCTAGACAACTGATTCAGCCAATTAGACCAGTCTGCTGCATACTCACTGGAAGTCATGGGGTTTGACTTAACTTATCTACCTCTCTCTAGGTTTCACTGTTTGTCTTTTTTCTGTCTCTCTCTCACTTTTTCTCTCTGACTCCTATTTGTCAGGAACTATGACCTTTTTCACACTATGTCAGATTCTCTAGAAGTTTCGAGAGCATACCCTCAGCTACACCTTTTTTAATAATGTGAACTTGCGAACTTGTTACGTCTCTCCCGCTACCTCCAGAAGTAGCGCTTGACATGCTCCCGACAGTTGCCCCCCTCCGAGCAGGGCAGTGAGAACAGAATTGTCTCATTAGACCCAACTCTCCGACAGAATGGTAATAGCAGAGATAAGATTTTGTGCAGACATTTTCCTAATATTTGAGACTTGTTTTATTGAGTTTTTACTTGAAGTTGCAGTAACAGCCTGTTACATTCTGAAATTGCCGGCTGCACTGAGCCAAGTAAAACTATGGAAGACCATCCCCACCACCAAAATGTACAATGTTGATAGTAGATCATACAAAACAAATGTTTTTAACATTACAACTGGAAATTTGGAAACAAAATGAGCTCAGATTGGGAAAAATCTTAATGTCTGTAATCTTCAGGTCAAAGAAATTGGAGCTCTAGGATGATGCCCAAGTTTCTTGACTTGTAATTCCGAGCATGTTTTTTCAGATGATTTGAATCAGCCACTACACAGCTGAAAAGTCCAGTGGCTACATGATTTGGGCTGGTCCCCAGAGTAGCTATCTTCAACCATTTCCCCAACCACCTTCCTCTGATCAAGCCATGAACTGTCCCTCTCCATCTTTTTTTTACCTTTATTTAATTAGGCAAGTCAGTTAAGATCAAATTCTTATTTACAATGATGGCCTACCCCGGCCAAACCCTCCCCTAACCCGGACGACGCTGGGACAATTGTGCGCCGACCCATGGGACTCCCGATCACGGCCGGTTGTGATACAGCCCGGTATCAAACCAAGGTCTGTAGTGACTTCTCTTGCTCAGCGATGCAGTGCCTTAGACCGCTGTGCCACTCGGGAGCCACGCATCTGTGGAGAGTGCACCACTCAAAAGACCTGGCCTCTCTTGGTTGCCCTAGTCAACTAGGCTACTGATGATGTATTGCTTGTTTGTTTTTTGCTTTTGATGCGCTTTGAGATTGTTATCAAAAGCGCTATAGAAATGTAATCAATTATTATTATTATTATAAAAAGATAATTTATTTATATTAGTAGAGCAAAAAGCTCTGACGAAGGTCAAGAAGCCAGCACTTTAAGCTTTAATAAAAAAGTGATACTAGCAAGAGCAGTGTGCAGGTTCATTTTTTCTTTCAACTTATCTCATTGTTACCATGCACCTGCAACAACACAGCTCAGATTTGCGAGGCCATTTTTGAATGTTGAAATGTTGAAAGTAAAACACACCAACAATAAATGTTTATTACAAACAAACACTTTTCAATGAGAAAACAGAAATCCACTTTGGGATAAAAAAAAAGGACTTAATTGAAAACAGTATAAAAATAAATCAATAGCTACATACAAAATACATAGTAGTACTTCTTAATCAGGGCCTCTAAAATGGACATAAGGCGTGTCTCCCTGGCAATCACCTCTTCTCCCGCCTCCACATCTGGACCCTTCTGGGAGGGAGGAGATGACCGGTGGGGTGATGGAGTGGCTGTGGCCTCCCCTCCCTCCGTGCTGACTCCGGTGGGGGGAGCTTTCAACTCCTGAAAAATATGGAAAAGGATAGCTTTCAGCATCAAACATACTAGCTACATGTAAAGGCCTGTAAAAGGTATTATGCCAATTGCAGTATATTTCTCTGGAATACTTGCACCGTTCTAACATGTATATCTTCACACTTGAATGTGCCAATGAAGCATAGGAAATAGATGGGAAAGTATTGTTGCTCTCAGAGAAAAGGGTAACTTTATTGCTGTGCTATACTTGGCTAATAAATGTCAGGATAACATACAGTAGCGTACCGTCTATTTTTGCTTATGGTTCTCCCACTTATTTTCCACCCATGCAGGTGATAGCTGCCCCTCCAGCTCACACTCCATCAAAGTAGATCCTGAAAAAACATAAGAAATTCAACATTACATGAGCATTCACCAAAACATGAGCAAAGTAGAGTTGTGCAAACTTTCTCTAGAGAGCTAGACTGCCACATCCTTTATTTCACCTTGGAGTGCCAAGGTGAAACAGTAACGGGTGGAGCACCAACAGGTTATGTGCACTGTAGCTAGCTAGCCTAGACCTAGTCAGGCTGTAACCGTTGAGATAGAAACTAATATTGCATAGCATGAACATTACAACACAGATAAACCAAATTGACAAATCAGGAGTACTAGAAGAAAAGAGAAGTGTTGGGAACCAACACAGCCAGCAATTAAAATTCCTCAAACATACAAGTATTTTACACCATATTAAAGATACACTTCTTGTTAATCCCACCACAGTGTCCGATTTTAAAAAGGCCAAAGCACACCAAACGATTATGTTAGATGAGTGCCTAGTCACAGCCATTTTTCCAGCCAAGTCACAAAAAGCAGAAAGAGATAAATTAATCACTAACCTTTGATGATCTTCATCAGATGACACTCATAGGAATTCATGTTACACAATGTGTTTTGCTCGATAAAGTTCATATTTATATAAAAAAATCTCAGTATACATTGGCGCGTTATGTTCAGTAGTTCCAAAACATCCGGTGATTTTGCAGAGAGCCACATCAATTTACAGATATACTTATAATAAACATTGATAAAAGATAAAGTGTAATGCGTGGTACTTTAGATAAACGTCTCCTTAATGCAACCGCTGTGTCAGATTTCAAAAAAGCTTTACCAAAAATGCACACCATGCAATAATCGGAGTACAGCGCTCAGAGACCAAAACAACCCAAACAGATATCAACCATGTTGTGTAGTCAACAGAAGTCAGAAATAGCATTATAAATATTCACTTACCTTTGATGTTCTTCATCAGAATGCACTCCCAGGAATCCCAGTTCGACAATAAATGTTTAATTTGTTCGGTAAAGTCCATCATTTATGTCCAAATACCTCCTTTCTGTTCACGCGTTTAGCCCAGTAATCCAAATTCATGACGCGCGATCACTAGGTGCAGACAAAAAGTAAAAAAGATCCGTTACAGTCCGTAGAAACATGTCAAACGATGTATAGAATCAATCTTTAGGATGTTTTTAACATAAATCTTCAATAATGTTCCAACAGGAGAATTCCTTTTTCTGAGGAATTGCAATGAAACGCAAGCTAACTATCACATGAACGCGCGTGGTCAGCTCATGCCTCTCTGGCAGACCTCTGACTCATTCCCTTCTCATTCGCCCCCACTTCACAGTAGAAGCATAAAACAAGGTTCTAAAGACTGTTGACATCTAGTGGAAGCCTTAGGAAGTGCAATTTGACCCCATAGACACTGCAAAGAGTTGAAAAACTACAACCTCAGATTTCCCACTTCCTGGTTGGATTTTTTTCTCAGGTTTTTGCCTGCCATATAAGTTATGTTATACTCATTCAAACAGTTTTAGAAACTTCAGAGTGTTTTCTATCCAAATCTACTAATAATATCCATATATTAGCAACTGGACCTGAGTAGTAGACAGTTTACTCTGGGCACCTTATTCATCTAACTACTCAATACTGCCCCCAGCCATAACAAGTTAACCAGGGCCTTGAACGCAGCAGGAGCGTTGAACAGAACGAATGGCATCATCAGGTATTCGTTGTGTCCGCTAGCCGTGTTGAGGGCTGTCTTCCATTCGTCAACTTCCCGTACCCGCATCAGAGGGTAGGCAATCCGGAGGTCCAACTTAAAGAAAATGGTGGCCCCCTGGAGTGGCTCGAAAGCCAAGGCGAGGAGTGGTAGCGGGTAGCGGTTCTTAACAGTGATGTCATTGAGGCCCCAGTAGTCGATGCACGGGCGGAGCATCGTCTCTCTTCTCCACAAAGAAGAACCAGCAGGGGAGGCAGAAGGATGGATACACCCTGCAGCCAGGGAGTCCTCGATGTACATTTAATTTCCATAGCCTTGGACTCCAGACACAACAGTGAATACAGCCCTCCCCGGGGTGGTGTGGTGCCCGGGAGAAGGTCGATCACGCACTCATAGGGTGAATGTGGAGGAAGCAAAGTGGCCGGGGCCTTGCTGAAAACCTCCCGGAGGTCCTGGTACTCCATGGGAATGGTGGAGAGGTTCAAGGCTTCTTCTGAGCCCACAGGAAGACGGACTTCACGCAATGAACATGGCAGAACGGGCTCCAGTACATGATAGCACCAGCGGTCCAGTCAATGAGGGGATTGTGATGTTTGAGCCATGAAAACCCCAATACCACGGGTAACTGAGGAGACTTGATGAGCATGAAATGTATAGTCTCACTTTGGTTCCCTGACACTCGCAGGTTGATAGGAGTTGTATCTTGGGTGACTCTGCCTATAGAGTGCCCATCCAGCGCTCTAATGTCCATGGGAATGGAGAGGGATTGAGTGGGGATTCCCGGCTTTGACACCAGGGTAGTGTCCATGAAACTCTCATCGGCCCCAGAGTCAATGAGTACACGGAGAGATTTTGACTGGTCGTTCCACCGCAGGATGGCATGGAGATGGATAGCGGAGAAAGTGAGAAGGAAAAGGGGAGAAGGAAAGGGGAGAAGGAAAATTATCCATATGGCCCACCAGAGTACTCGTACCTACTGATGAACCTGGTCTTTTTATGTTTTTATATGTTTTAATGTTTTTATTTAACCAGGTAGGCCAGTTGAGAACAAGTTCTCAATTACAACTGCGAGCAGTGCAACACAAAAGCAAAGCAGTGCAACACAAACACTGAGTTACACATGGGATAAACAAATGTACAGTCAATAAGAAAATAGAAAAGTCTATATACAGTGTGTGCAAATCTAGTAAGATAGGGAGGTAAAGGCAATTAATAGGCCATAGTTGCAAAATAATTACAATTTAGCAATTAAACACTGGAGTGATTGATGTGCAGAAGATGAATGTGCAAGTAGAGATACTGGGGTGCAAAATAGCAAAACATAAATAACAATATGGGGATGAGGTAGTTGGGTGGAATATTTACAGATGGTGTGAGGAAAAGGACGAGGGCTGCAGCTCGAAGATCAGGGAACACTAGGAGAGAAATGCTTGACAGGTTCCTGACTCTCCAGCGAAGCATTCCGGAGGAGGTAAGTGGGGTTCTCGGGAAGCCGGGGAGGCCTGGGGAGACAGTTCGAATCACATGAGTTTTATTTACAAAACATGGGGCAGGCAAACGACAGGTCAAGGGCAGGCAGAGGTCCGTAATCCAGGGCAGAGTCCATAAAGTACAGAACGGCAGGCAGGCTCAGGGTCAGGGCAGGCGGAATGGTCAAAACCAGAATAACTAGAAAACAGGGACTAAAGCGAACAGGCGTATGGAAAAACACGTTGGTAGGCTTGACGAGACAAGACACAGACAAACAGCCACAGAAAAACAGACAACACAGGTATAAATGCACAGGGGATAATGGGGAAAATGGGTGACACCTGAAGGGGGGTTGAGACAAGCACAGGACAGGTGAAACAGATCAGGGTGTGACAGCTCTAGTATTTACAAGTAGCTAGCTAGCTTGCGAACTAGGCTAATGTTAACTATACTGAACAAAAATATAAACGCAACTTGCAGCAATTTTAACAATTTTACTGGGTTACAGTTCATATAAGGAAATCAGTCAATTGAAATAAATAAATTATGCCCGAATCTATGGATTTCACATGACTGGGCAGGGGCACAGAGGGTAGGGCACAGGCCCACCCATTTGGAATTCAAGCCCACCCACTGGGGAGCCAGGCTCAGCCAAGCAGAACAAGTTTTTTTTATTACAGACAGAAATATTCCTCCGTTTCATCAGCTGTTCGAGTGGCTGGTCTCAGACAATCCCATAGGTGGAGGTGTGGAGGTCCTGGGCTGGCGTGGTTACCCGAGGTCTGCGGATTTGAGGCCGGTTGGACGTACTGCCAAATTCTCTAAAACTGGTAGAGTAATTAACATAAAATTATCTGACAACAGTTCTGGTGGACATTCCTGCAGTCAGCATGCCAATAGCAGGCTCCCTCAAAACTTGAGACATCTGTGGCAATGTGTTGTGTGTCCTTTTATTGTCCCCAAGACAAGGTGCACCTGTGTAATGATCATGCTGCTTAATCAGCTTTTTGATATGCCACACCAGTCAGGTGGATGGATTATCTTGCACACAAATGTGTGCACACAATTGGAGAGCAATAAGCTTTTTGTGCTTACGGAATATTTCTGGGATCTTTTATTTCAGCTCATGAAACACAGCACCAGCACTTTACATGTTGCGTTTATATTTTTGTTCAGTACATGAAGTTGTCGCTCAACAGCGTGCAAGTAACTTTGTATCTAACATTGTATCATCGACTGCATCCTTGACTTCCGGCGCCGACAGAGATGGCCGCCTCGCTTCGCGTTCCTAGGAAACTATGCAGTGTTTTGTTTTTTTACGTGTTATTTCTTACATTAGTACCCCAGGTCATCTTAGGTTTCATTACATACAGTCGAGAAGAACTACTGAATATAAGATCAGCGTCAACTCACCATCAGTATGACCAAGAATATGTTTTTCGCGACGCGGATCCTGTGTTCTGCCTTTCAACCGGGACAACAGAATGGATCCTATACGGCGACCCAAAAAAACGACTCCGAAAAAGAGGGAAACGAGGCGGTCTTCTGGTCAGACTCCGGAGACGGGCACATCGTGCACCACTCCCTAGCATTCTTCTCGCCAATGTCCAGTCTCTTGACAACAAGGTTGATGAAATCCGAGCAAGGGTAGCATTCCAGAGGGACATCAGAGACTGTAACGTTCTTTGCTTCACGGAAACATGGCTCACTGGAGAGACGCTATCCGAGGCGGTGCAGCCAGCGGGTTTCTCCACGCATCGCGCCGACAGAAACAAACATCTTCCTGGTAAGAAGAGGGGCGGGGGCGTATGCCTTATGGCTAACGAGACATGGTGTGACGAAAGAAACATACAGGAACTCAAATCCTTCTGTTCACCTGATTTAGAATTCCTCACAATCAAATGTAGACCGCATTATGTACCAAGAGAATTCTCTTCGATTATAATCACAGCCGTATATATCCCCCAAGCAGACACATCGATGGCTCTGAACGAACTTTATTTGACTCTTTGCAAACTGGAATCCATTTATCCGGAGGCTGCATTCATTGTAGCTGGGGATTTTAACAAGGCTAATCTGAAAACAAGACTCCCTAAATTTTATCAGCATATCGATTGCGCAACCAGGGGTGGAAAAACCTTGGATCATTGTTACTCTAACTTCCGCGACGCATATAAGGCCCTGCCCCGCCCTCCTTCGGAAAAGCTGACCACGACTCCATTTTGTTGATCCCTGCCTACAGACAGAAACTAAAACAAGAGGCTCCCACGCTGAGGTCTGTCCAACGCTGGTCCGACCAAGCTGACTCCACACTCCAAGACTGCTTCCATCACGTGGACTGGGATATGTTTCGTATTGCGTCAGATAACAATATTGACGAATACGCTGATTCGGTGTGCGAGTTCATTAGAACGTGCGTTGAAGATGTCGTTCCCATAACAATGATTAAAACATTCCCTAACCAGAAACCGTGGATTGATGGCAGCATTCGCGTGAAACTGAAAGCGCGAACCACTGCTTTTAATCAGGGCAAGGTGACTGGTAACATGACCGAATACAAACAGTGCAGCTATTCCCTCCGCAAGGCTATCAAACAAGCTAAGCGTCAGTACAGAGACAAAGTAGAATCTCAATTCAACGGCTCAGACACAAGAGGCATGTGGCAGGGTCTACAGTCAATCACGGACTACAAGAAGAAATCCAGCCCAGTCACGGACCAGGATGTCTTGCTCCCAGACAGACTAAATAACTTTTTTGCCCGCTTTGAGGACAATACAGTGCCATTGACACAGCCTGCAACGAAAACATGCGGACTCTCCTTCACTGCAGCCGAGGTGAGTAAGACATTTAAACGTGTTATCCCTCGCAAGGCTGCAGGCCCAGACGGCATCCCCAGCCGCGCCCTCAGAGCATGCGCAGACCAGCTGGCCGGTGTGTTTACGGACATATTCAATCAATCCCTATACTAGTCTGCTGTTCCCACATGCTTCAAGAGGGCCACCATTGTTCCTGTTCCCAAGAAAGCTAAGGTAACTGAGCTAAATGACTACCGCCCCGTAGCACTCACTTCTGTCATCATGAAGTGCTTTGAGAGACTACTCAAGGACCATATCACCTCCACCCTACCTGACACCCTAGACCCACTCCAATTTGCTTACCGCCCAAATAGGTCCACAGACGATGCAATCTCAACCACACTGCACACTGCCCTAACCCATCTGGACAAGAGGAATACCTATGAGAATGCTGTTCATCGACTACAGCTCAGCATTCAACACCATAGTACCCTCCAAGCTCGTCATCAAGCTCGAGACCCTGGGTCTCGACCCCGCCCTGTGCAACTGGGTACTGGACTTCCTGACGGACCGCCCCCAGGTGGTGAGGGTAGGCAACAACATCTCCACCCTGCTGATCCTCAACACTGGGGCCCCACAAGGGTGCGTTCTGAGCCCTCTCCTGTACTCCCTGTTCACCCACGACTGCATGGCCACGCACGCCTCCAACTCAATCATCAAGTTTGCAGGCGACACAACAGTGGTAGGCTTGATTACCAACAACGACGAGACGGCCTACAGGGAGGAGGTGAGGGCCCTCGGAGTGTGGTGTCAGGAAAATAACCTCACACTCAACGTCAACAAAACTAAGGAGATGATTGTGGACTTCAGGAAACAGCAGAGGGAACACCCCCCTATCCACATCGATGGAACAGTAGTGGAGAGGGTAGCAAGTTTTAAGTTCCTCGGCATACACATCACAGACAAACGGAATTGGTCCACTCACACAGACAGCATCGTGAAGAAGGCGCAGCAGCGCCTCTTCAACCTCAGGAGGCTGAAGAAATTTGGCTTGTCACCAAAAGCACTCACAAACCTCTACAGATGCACAATCGAGAGCATCCTGGCGGGCTGTATCACCGCCTGGTACGGCAACTGCTCCGCCCACAACTGTAAGGCTCTCCAGAGGGTAGTGAGGTCTGCACAACGCATCACCGGGGGCAAACTACCTGCCCTCCAGGACACCTACACCACCCGATGTTACAGGAAGGCCATAAAGATCATCAAGGACATCAACCACCCGAGCCACTGCCTGTTCACCCCGCTGTCATCCAGAAGGCGAGGTCAGTACAGGTGCATCAAAGCTGGGACTGAGAGACTGAAAAACAGCTTCTATCTCAAGGCCATCAGACTGTTAAACAGCCACCACTAACATTGAGTAGCTGCTGCCAACACACTGACACTGACACTGACTCAACTCCAGCCACTTTAATAATGGGAATTGATGGGAAATGTAAATATATCACTAGCCACTTTAAACAATGCTACCTTATGTAATGTTACTTACCCTACATTATTCATCTCATATGCATACGTATATACTGTACTCTATATCATCGACTGCATCCTTATGTAATACATGTATCACTAGCCACTTTAACTATGCCGCTTTGTTTACATACTCATCTCATATGTATATACTGTACTCGATACCATCTACTGTATCTTGCCTATGCTCCTCTGTACCATCACTCATTCATATATCCTTATGTACATATTCTTTATCCCCTTACACTGTGTATAAAACAGTAGTTTTGGAATTGTTAGTTAGATTACTTGTTGGTTATTACTGCATTGTCGGAACTAGAAGCACAAGCATTTCGCTACACTCGCATTAACATCTGCTAACCATGTGTATGTGACAAATAAAATTTGATTTGATTTGATACTGTTCAAACAGTTCTAACTTTTAGTCCTTCTAAAGCACATAACTAGCTAAAGGCAGCAGGCTGTAGATCTGTTTTCAAAGCTGTAACGTTATGAATAAATGGTAGTGATCATTTTAAGGAGAACAAAAATGACTTACATTTGAACACCACCGCAGAATCTTCGCTATTCGCCATCTTCCAAGTTGTTTCATTGAAGAGATCTATCACAACTCGCAGTCCCCCCCTTCCAATGCATTGCGGCTGTGAAATTCCCGAAAAGTGTGCAGCGAATTCTAATGAATGAAAAGCCAAAATTAGTATAACATATTGGCATTTAAAGCATATAGATTTTTTGCATACTGAGAATGTGTCACGCGCGATTGCATTGTTTCCCGCTATTCGTTGATTTCGGTAGCACCTCCCGACATCAGCTGTTGTCAAAGTCAAAATGCATATGACATCCGGGGCATTTAAAGTATTATTGATTTTCAAAATTTCACATACTATTAAACGTTCTTTTTTTCCCACATACTCAAATATACTACTATTTAGGACATAAGTATGGGTATTCAGAGAGTATGTCATCACTACTGTGTTGATTGATAAATTCCAGTTAATATTTATTTTGGATTAAAAAGATCAAGTTAGCCACCTGAAGTTTGAATATAAACCAAATTTGATCCCATTCACATTTTCTCAGAACACAAATAAATGGGCCTATATTAGGCTATAAATACATACATAGCTAAGGCTATAAATACATTCAATTACCTCTTAGTTTCTCCTGACCAGGCAGCCTTGGTTGTTATAGGCTGCAGTAGATGAAACTGAAAGCGCAGATTAAATGTGCACGATTTGACTAATCATGAGGCATTTCATTGTATCATTTTTTTGGGGTGGAGGGTTTAAGCTTCCATATAAAACAGCTCACTGCTTGTCGTAACTCCCTAGTGAATTTCCTTATATACACTGCTCAAAAAAAATAAAGGGAACACTAAAATAACACATTCTAGATCTGAATGAATGAAATATTCTTATTAAATACTTTTTTCTTTACATAGTTGAATGTGCTGACAACAAAATCACACAAAAATGATCATTGGAAATCAAATTTGTCAACCCATGGACGTCTGGATTTGGAGTCACACTCAAATTAAAGTGGAAAACCACACTACAGGCTGATCCAACTTTGATGTAATGTCCTTAAAACAAGTCAAAATTAGGCTCAGTTGTGTGTGTGGCCTCCACGTGCCTGTATGACCTCCCTACAACGCCTGGGCATGCTCCTGATGAGGTGGAGGATGGTCTCCTGAGGGATCTCCTCCCAGACCTGGACTAAAGCATCCGCCAACTCCTGGACAGTCTGTGGTGCAACGTGGCGTTGGTGGATGGAGCGAGACATGATGTCCCAGATGTGCTCAATTGGATTCAGGTCTGGGGAACGGGCGGGCCAGTCCATAGCATCAATGCCTTCCTCTTGCAGGAACTGCTGACAAACTCCAGCCACATGAGGTCTAGCATTGTCTTGCATTAGGAAAAACCCAGGGCCAACCGCACCAGCATATGGTCTCACAAGGGGTCTGAGGATCTCATCTCGGTACATAATGGCAGTCAGGCTACCTCTGGCGAGCACATGGAGGGCTGTGCGGCCCCCCAAAGAAATGCCACCCCACACCATGACTGACCCACCGCCAAACCGGTCATGCTGGAGGATGTTGCAGGCAGCAGACCGTTCTCCACGGCGTCTCCAGACTGTCACGTCTGTCACATGTACTCAGTGTGAACCTGCTTTCATCTGTGAAGAGCACAGGGCGCCAGTGGCGAACTTGTCAATATTGGTGTTCTCTGGCAAATGCCAAACGTCCTGCACGGTGTTGGGCTGTAAAGCACAACCCCGACCTGTGGACGTCGGGCCCTCATACCACCCTCATGGAGTCTGTTTCTGACCATTTGAGCAGACACATGCACATTTGCACAATGAGTACTTCTTGTCTCTCAAATACATAGTTACAGTTAGCGTGCAAATTTTAGCCATATTAGTGTTGACATGCAATCAAACAAGATGAAACTTGCTGAAACGAGTCACTTAAGTTCCCCCACATGACAGGTTGTCATTGTTGGTAGCTATCTGGCCATCAAGAATCACAAGTCAGGGACATATGCCCCATTGAAGCGTGCACATAGTGTCACAAAAACTATCTATTATCTAATTTTTTTATGGCTTTTTGAGGAGGAGCTGAAGTAAACCCTGGAACCCCAAAGAACTTCCGGTGCATTGGAAAAAATAGTCAATTGCACAACTGAATTGTGTTTACCATTTTTAACCCAACCACAGGGGCTGCAGGGGCTGCAGGGGCTGCCTTAATCGACATCATCAACACCTGGAGAGCAGTTGTTGTTGAGGGTTAAAAGCCTTGCTGCTTTGTAGAATAGCAGATATTTCCACCTTGGAGATTCACACAAGTGACCTTTCGGTTACTGGCCCAACGCTCTTAACCACTAGGCTACCTGCCTACATAACAACAGTGGTTCTGTCTTGGCTGTAAACAGCTAGTTACTAAGCTAGCTAACTTAGTGTAGTTGTTTTCTCATAGACCATAGTTGTCATGCCCTGATCTGTTTCACCTGTCCCTGTGATTGTCTCCACCCCCTCCAGGTGTCGCTTATTTTCCCCAGTGTATTTATCTCTGTGTTTCCTGTCTCTCTGTGCCAGTTCGCCTTGTATTTTTAGTCAAGTCAACCAGCGTGGTTTTCCCCATACACCTTTTCTATTCTCTTTTGCTAGTCTTCCTAGTTTTTACCACTGCCTGACTCTGGGCTACTTTCCCGCCTGCCTGGTCATTCTGCCTGCCCTGACCTTGAATCTGCCTGCCCTTCGGTACCTATTGGAATCTGAACTGGTTTTGACCTTTTGCCTGTACACGACCATTCTCTTGCCTACCCCTTTTTGGATGAATAAACATTGTAAGACTCCAACCATCTGCCTCCTGTGTCTGCATCTGGGTCTCGCCTTGTGCCTTGATAATAGTATTCACGGGGTATGGTCCTTACATCCAGGGACAAATCAATTTTTGAAAATGAAAGTTGATAGATTTCCCAAAGAAAAATCGCAGCGGTCTGAATTGCCTGTATGAAGAGTAACGTATGCTTGATCTGCTAAAAACAACAATGTTATAGCTACCTACTGTAGCTAGTACAATGCTGTCGTGTCTTTGGCATCATTAACGTGAAGACTGTTATTTTATCAAATCAATTCTCTGTAATTATTATTACGTGATTAAACAAATCATGTAAATGTAATTAACTAGGAAGTCGTGGCACCAAGGAAAATCTTCAGATTACAAAGTTATCATTTTCCTAATATTAACTCTTCAGATATTTTAATATCTGATCAATTATTCTTCTAATTAATTATTCTTTACCTCATGTTAGTCTCATTCCAAATGTCGTAAATTGTTGATTATCTGCACGAACCCAACCTTTACTATGAATCATCCATACATCAATTGTTTTAATAATTTATTTACTAACTAAATAAACATAAATAAACAACACAGTAGATATAGTTACACGGAAATGATGGGGGAGGTTCCTTAGTGGGCTAAGCCAATATGACGGCTTGGTGGACAAAGGTACATTACATCATTTCACAAATAATTTAATCTTTACTCATTCATTTTATTCAATAATTAGATGCAAACCCCATAATTGAGAAATGTACATATTCAGAGATATAGTTGTGTGTTTTCTGTCCTCTTTGAGGTCACTAAATGAAACACACTCTTCATACCTGTCCCTTAAGTGTCCACGGACCATTCCCACCTCCTCACAAGTGGACATTTTGTATCAAATCCTAATTTTGGGGATTTAGGAGTTTGCCATGTGAAATCCGTTGTTCTCTCTATGTGTCTCTTTCTGCATGGCCAGGGGGAGAGAGTCTCCTCCAGGAATGGACAACCTGAGATAACAGAACCTAGGTGTAGGAGAGAGCGAGAGAGGGGGGGGGGGCACTAGCTATACCCATAAAGGGTTTTGTCATGACAGTGCCTTGAGAAAGTATTCAACCCTTGACTTTTTGCAAATGTTATAAATAGATATGTTGTGTCACTGGCCTATACACAATACCCCATAAGTGGAATTAAAGTGCATTCGGGAAGTATTCAGACCCCTTGACTTTTTCAGTATTTCGTTACGTTACAGCCTTATTCTAAAATTGATTCAAATTGATCAATCTACACACAATACCCCATAATGACAAAGAAAAAACTGTTTTTTAGACATTTTAGCAAAGCTAAAGAAATGTCACATTTAAATAAGTATTCAGAACCTTTACTCAGTACTTTGTTGAAGCAACATTGGCAGTGATTACAGCCTCGAGTCTTCTTGGGTATGACGCTACAAGCTTGGCACACCTGTATTTGGGGAGTTTCTCCCATTCTTCTCTACAGATCCTCTCAAGCTTTATCAGGTTGGATGGGGTGCGTCACTGCAAAGCTATATTCAGGTCTCTCCAGAGATGTTCAATCTGGTTCAAGCCCGGCCTCTGGCTAGGCCACTCAAGGACATTCAGAGACTTGTCCCGAAGCCACTCCTGCGTTGTCTTGGCTGTGTACATAGGGTCGTTGTCCTGTTGGAAGGTGAACCTTCACCCCAGTCTGAGGTCCTGAGTGCTCTGGAGCAAGTTTTTATTAAGGATCTCTCTGTAGTTTGCTCCGTTCATCTTTCCTTCAATATTGACTAGTTTCCCAGTCCCTGTCGCTGAGAAACATCCCCACAGCATGATGCTGCCACCATCATGCTTCACCTTAGGGATGGTGCCAGGTTTCCGTCAGACGTGACACTTGGCTTTCAGGCCAAAGAGTTCAATCTTGATTTCATCAGACCAGAGAATCTTGTTTCAACAACTCTTAAGCTCCTTCAGAGTACCCATTGGGTTCTTGGTCACCTCCCTGAGCAAGGCCCTTCTCCTCCAATTTCTCAGTTTAGCCGGGCGGCCAGTTCTAGGAAGAGTCTTGGTGGTTTCAGACTTCTTCCATTTTAAGAATGCTGGAGGCCACTGTGTTCTTGGGGACATTCAATGCTGCAGAATATTTTGGTGTCCTTCCCCAGATCTGTGCCTCAACACAATCCTCTATGGACAATTCCTTCGACCTCATGGCTTGGTATTTGCTCTGACATGCACTGTCAACTGTGGGAAATGATATAGACATGTGTGTGCCTTTCAAAATCATGTCCAATCAATTAAATTTACCACAAGTGGACTCCAATGAAGTTGTATAAACATGTCAAGGATGATCAATGGAAACATGATGTACCTGAGTTCAATTTCGAGTCTCATAGCATGCAGTATTCAGGGTCTGAATACTTTCGTACATTTTTTGTCCTTTGTTTAATTCATTGAACCTTTATTTAACTAGGCAAGTCAGTTAAGAACAAATTCTTATTTCAATGACAGCCTACCAAAATGCAAAAGGCCCCCTGCGGGGATGGGGGCTGGGATTAAAAATAAATGTAATTAAAAAGTATTACAAAACACACAATGACACATTATGACAAGAGAGACATCACTACATAAAGAGAGATTAAGACAACAACATAGTATGGCAGCAACACATGACAACACAGCATGTTAGCAACACAAAATGGCAGCAGCACAAAACAGGGTACAAACATTTTTGGGTCATATTTTGTATAAAAACCTGTTTTCGCATTGTCATTATGGGGTATTGTGTAACGAATCTCCTCCTCGTCTGATGATGAGGAATAGGAATCATCGGACCAACACGCAGCGTGGTAAGTGTCCATGTTAATTTATTAGCACTGAACACACAAAACAAAATAACAAAGTGAATGAAAGAAACAAAACAGTCCTGTCAGGTGAAACAACACACTAAACATAAAACAACTACCTACCAATCATAGTGGGAAAACAGGCTGCCTAAATATGGCTCTCAATCAGAGCCAACGATTGCCAGCTGCCTCTGATTGGGAACCATACCAGACCAAACACATAGAAATAGAAAACCTAGAAAACACAACATATAATGCCCACCCCAACTCACGCCCTGACCAAACTAAAACAGAGACCTGAACAAGGAACTAAGGTCAGGACGTGACATATTGTGTGTAGATTGAGGAGGAAAAATATATTTATTTAATCCATTTTAGAATAAGGCTGCAACGTAACAAAATGTGGAAAAAGTAAAAGGGTCTGAATACTTTCCGAATGTAGTGTATGTTTTTAGAAATTGTTACAAATTAATAAAAAAAGAAAAAGTTGAAATGTCTTGAGTCAATAAGTATTCAAGTATAAGTATTTGTTATGGCAAACTTAAATAAATTCAGAAGCAACCATCTGCTTAACAAGTCACATTATAAATTGCATGGACATGATTTTTGAATGACTACTTCACCTCAATTATCTGTAAGGTTCCTCGGTGCAGCAGTGAGTTTCAAACACAGATTCGACCACAAAGAAAAGAGAGGTTTTCCAATGCTTCACAAAGAACGGCAAAAAAAAGACATTGAATATCCGTTTGAGCATGGTGAAGTTATTAATTAAACTTGGATGGTGTATCAATACATCCAGTCACTACAAAGATACAGACCTCCTACCTAACCTAGTTGCAGGAGAGGAAGGAAACTGCTCAGGGATTTCACCAATGTTGAGTTTAAAACAGTTACAGAGTTTAATGGCTGTGATAGGAGAGAACTGAGGATGGATTAACAACATTGTAGTTACTCCACAATGCGTACCTAAATAAGTCAAAAGAAGGAAGCCTGTACAGAATAAAAAATATTCCCAAACATCTATCCTGTTTGCAATAAGGCACTAAAGCAAATCTGCAAAAAAATCTGACAAAGAAATGTACTTTATGTTTGGGGCAAATCCAACACAACAGATCACTGAGTACCACTCTTAATATTTTCAAGCATGGTGGTGGCCGCAGCCGTTCGCAAGGACTAGAAGTTTTTGTTAGGATAAAGAGAAATGGAATAGAGCTAAGCACAGGCAGAATCCTAGAGGAAAACCTGGTTCAGTCTGCTTTCCAACAGGCGCTGGGAGACAACTTCACCTTTCAGCAGGACAATAACCTAAAATATAAGGCCAAATATACACTGTAGTTGCCTAGTTACATTTTTGACTTAAATCGGCTTTAAAATCTATGGCAAGACTTGAAAATGGCTGTCTCGTAATGATCAACAACCAACTTCACAGACTTTGAAGAATTGTTTAAAGAATAATGTGCAAATATTGTACAATCCAAGTGTGAAAAGCTCTTAGAAAGACTCACAGCTGTAATTAATACCAAAGGTGATTCTAACATGTATTGACTCAGGGGTGTGAACACTTATGTAAATTAGATTCAATACATTTACTGAAATGCCTAAAAACATGTTTTCACTTTGTAATTATGGGGTATTGTGTGTAGATGGGTGAGATTTTTTATTTATTTAAGACATTTTGAATTCAGGCTGTAACACAATAAAATGTGGAATAAGTCAAGGGGTATGAATTATTACTGAAGGCACTGTAGCTAAGCTAGATAGCTAATAAACATATTTTCAGTCCCAAAGCGGGAACTATGACAATACAAAAACACAACTGCAACAAAATATTAAATGTTATATCACTTGAGAATAATAAAGCAAGTCCTGGTCTAATTTCTATATTTCATAACCTCAGATACAGAGACCTGTGAAAGCTGCTGAACCCTGTCTGCGGATGAAGGTCTAAAAGAATGTCCCAAGTCCTGGAGAGACTGAAGGGTATATCTCCATTCTGTTATATATGCTACTGGTTTACTGTTAGAATTGGTTGTAAGGACTACAAAAATACTGTTAAAAGTATCAATGCATAGACCTTGCTCCTACAGATCTAGCATTTTGCTCGAGGACAAAATGAGGGCAAAATGGCTCAAAATGGCTCAAGGAGTCAAACCGGCGGCCTTTCAGTTACTGGGCCAACGCTCTAAACCGCTAGGCTACCTGCCACGCATTGGTCATTGGTGTGGATGTAACAATCCCTGTATGGCGGATGTGTCACCTAGGATGTGTCATGACGTTGCCCTCTTTGTGTAGAGCAAGCCCCATCCCCCTCTCCCTGTCTCCTACACCCAGGCTGCTGTGGTCAGAGAGAGGTCGTAAATTCCTGAGGAGATTATCTCCTCATGGCCACAGTATAGAGAGATTTCATAGAAGAGAACAAAGGAATTTCTTCCACTTCACAGAACTTGAGGTCCGAACAACATTTATGTTCTGGAGAAGGTATGAAAGATCGATGAAGAATCCAGCTACGAACTGGTCCGTTTGGTACAATTTTGTGAAACTCACGGGAGACAATACGGCCACATTACCATAACGCTGTTTATATAATAGCCTCAGATATGAGGTCTAATCTAATTGTTGTATAAGGTGAATGAGTGAAGATGATACTGTTTGTAAAATTGTGTAATGTGATTTTGGACTGTTTAATGAAGGGAACTCAAATTCCCTTTTCAGTTTCACTAAACCAGAGGAACGCCCATGAGCACAGTTAAGACCTGGCGTCATGAGACAGCCTTTTTCTGCTCTCCCGAATAAAACCCCCACTTTGAGAATTTCTCACCAGACCAGGTTTCCCTCAATTACGAGAGGACAAAGGCTGCAGACCAGCTTACCTCGATAACCAGAGGGCCAAGGTTTGAGTAGATGGCTGAAAATTCTAACCATACCAGTTAAGCATTAGGGGGCGCTATTAAAATTTTGGGATGAAAAACGTTCCCGTTTTAAACAAGATATTTTGTCACGAAAAGATGCTCGACTATGCATATAATTGACAGCTTTGGATAGAAAACTCTGACGTTTCCAAAACTGCAAAGATATTGTTTGTGAGTGCCACAGAACTGATGTTACAGGCGAAACCCAGATAAAAATCCAACCAGGAAGTGCCGCATTTTTGAAACTGCCTCATGCCAATGATTCCTTATATGGCTGTGAATGAGCTACGAATGAGCTTACGTTTTCCATGTATTCCCCAAGGTGTCTACAGTATTGTGACGTCTTTTTACGCATTTCCATTGAAGAATAGCCGTAAGGGACCATATATAGCAAGTGGTCACATGGTGTCTCCCGCAGAAAATCTAGCGTAAAATACTGAGGTAGCCATTTTTCCAATCGCTTCTTATGAGAAACCAATTGCCTCGACGGATATATTATCGAATAGATATGTTAAAAACACCTTGAGGATGGATCCTAAACAACGTTTGCCGTGTTTCTGTCGATATTATGGAGCTAATTTTGAAAAAAGTTTGGCGTTGTAGTGGTAGCATTTTCCGGTCGATTTCTCAGCTAAGCATGATGAACAAACGGGAGCTATTTGCTATCTAACTGGGAGTCTCCTGAGTGAAAGCATCCGAAGTTCTTCAAAGGTAAATGATTTAATTTGGTTGCTTTTCTTATTTTTGTGAAAATGTTGCCTGCTGCCAGCAGAGCCTAGCATAGCATTATGCCATGATAAACTTACACAAATGCTTGTCTAGCGTTGGCTGTAACGCATATTTTGAAAATCTGAGATGACAGTGTTGTTAACAAAAGGCTAAGCTTGTGTTTGAATATATTTCATTCATTTCATTTGCGATTTTCATGAATAGGAAAAGTTTCTAGGGGTATTTATGTCCGCTGCGTTATGCTAATTCGTTTGAGGCTATGATTACGATCCCGGATCCGGGATTGCTAGTTTCAAGAGTTAATTAAACTCTTAGACTATCGATACCGACAGAATAAGAACAAGTCTTTGATATGAATTACTAGTCTGCAGCTAGGAATTCGTTATCATTGAACACGAAGACTGGCAACCGCCAAAACATCTATTCTATAACGACATGAATGAATGTCACTCTGAACTATCCATTCTAACCACGTCAGAGAGAGAGAGAGAGAGGACGGACACTCTCCAACAGAAACAAACTTTTCAACAGAGACCCCGCCGACACACTGAGCGTAAATATATATATTGATTGCAATTGTTCCCGAATGAGTGAGCGTTCATGTGCAAAGGATTAGCATTTCAATTGTTATAATTATCAACTCTGTAGTGACATCTCAGCTGACCCCCACTCTCCTTTTGTCTAACAAGCCGCCATGCCGGTTTAGCTCACTAGGGCACATTCCCCTATCATTTCTTGTAACCATATTTACTTTGTTTGTTTGTGTGTTCACTTCTGTGATTGGTTAGTTAGTTAATAAATAAATGATTTAAGACAATTGATGTATGGATGACTCATAGTGAATTTTTATTTTTTATTTTTTTTATTTCACCTTTATTTAACCAGGTAGGCCAGTTGAGAACAAGTTCTCATTTGCAACGGCGACCTGGCCAAGATAAAGCATAGCAGTGTGAGCAGACAACACAGAGTTACACATGGAATAAACAATTAACAAGTCAATAACACAGTAGAAAACAAAGGGGGGAGTCTATATACAATGTGTGCAAAAGGCATGAGGAGGTAGGCGAATAATTACAATTTTGCAGATTAACACTGGAGTGATAAATGATCAGATGGTCATGTACAGGTAGAGATATTGGTGTGCAAAAGAGCAAGTAAATAAATAAAAACAGTATGGGGATGAGGTAGGTGAGAATGGGTGGGCTATTTACCAATAGACTATGTACAGCAGCAGCGATCGGTTAGCTGCTCAGATAGCTGATGTTTGAAGTTGGTGAGGGAGATAAAAGTCTCCAACTAAAGCGATTTTTGCAATTCGTTCCAGTCACAGGCAGCAGAGTACTGGAACGAAAGGCGGCCAAATGAGGTGTTGGCTTTAGGGATGATCAGTGAGATACACCTGCTGGAGCGCGTGCTACGGATGGGTGTTGCCATCGTGACCAGTGAACTGAGATAAGGCGGAGCTTTACCTAGCATGGACTTGTAGATGACCTGGAGCCAGTGGGTCTGGCGACGAATATGTAATGAGGGCCAGCCGACTAGAGCATACAGGTCGCAGTGGTGGGTGGTATAAGGTGCTTTAGTGACAAAACGGATGGCACTGTGATAGACTGCATCCAGTTTGCTGAGTAGAGTGTTGGAAGCCATTTTGTAGATGACATCGCCGAAGTCGAGAATCGGAAGGATAGTCAGTTTTACTAGGGTAAGCTTGGCGGCGTGAGTGAAGGAGGCTTTGTTGCGGAATAGAAAGCCGACTCTTGATTTGATTTTCGATTGGAGATGTTTGATATGAGTCTGGAAGGAGAGTTTGCAGTCTAGCCAGACACCTAGGTACTTATAGATGTCCACATATTCAAGGTCGGAACCATCCAGGGTGGTGATGCTAGTCGGGCATGCGGGTGCAGGCAGCGATCGGTTGAAAAGCATGCATTTGGTTTTACTAGCGTTTAAGAGCAGTTGGAGGCCACGGAAGAAGTGTTGTATGGCATTGAAGCTTGTTTGGAGGTTAGATAGCACAGTGTCCAATGACGGGCCGAAAGTATATAGAATGGTGTCGTCTGCGTAGAGGTGGATCAGGGAATCGCCCGCAGCAAGAGCAACATCATTGATATATACAGAGAAAAGAGTCGGCCCGAGAATTGAACCCTGTGGCACCCCCATAGAGACTGCCAGAGGACCGGACAGCATGCCCTCCGATTTGACACACTGAACTCTGTCTGCAAAGTAATTGGTGAACCAGGCAAGGCAGTCATCCGAAAAACCGAGGCTACTGAGTCTGCCGATAAGAATATGGTGATTGACAGAGTCGAAAGCCTTGGCAAGGTCAATGAAGACGGCTGCACAGTACTGTCTTTTATCGATGGCGGTTATGATATCGTTTAGTACCTTGAGTGTTGCTGAGGTGCACCCGTGACCGGCTCGGAAACCAGATTGCACAGCGGAGAAGGTACGGTGGGATTCGAGATGGTTAGTGACCTGTTTGTTGACTTGGCTTTCGAAGACCTTAGATAGGCAGGGCAGGATGGATATAGGTCTGTAACAGTTTGGGTCCAGGGTGTCTCCCCCTTTGAAGAGGGGGATGACTGCGGCAGCTTTCCAATCCTTGGGGATCTCAGACGATATGAAAGAGAGGTTGAACAGGCTGGTAATAGGGGTTGCGACAATGGCGGCGGAAAGTTTCAGAAATAGGGGTCCAGATTGTCAAGCCCAGCTGATTTGTACGGGTCCAGGTTTTGCAGCTCTTTCAGAACATCTGCTATCTGGATTTGGGTAAAGGAGAACCTGGAGAGGCTTGGGCGAGGAGCTGCCGGGGGGCAGAGCTGTTGGCCGAGGTTGGAGTAGCCAGGCGGAAGGCATGGCCAGCCGTTGAGAAATGCTTATTGAAGTTTTCGATAATCATGGATTTATCGGTGGTGACCGTGTTACCTAGCCTCAGTGCAGTGGGCAGCTGGGAGGAGGTGCTCTTGTTCTCCATGGACTTCACAGTGTCCCAGAACTTTTTGGAGTTGGAGCTACAGGATGCAAACTTCTGCCTGAAGAAGCTGGCCTTAGCTTTCCTGACTGACTGCGTGTATTGGTTCCGGACTTCCCTGAACAGTTGCATATCCCGGGGACTATTCGATGCTATTGCAGTCCGCCACAGGATGTTTTTGTGCTGGTCGAGGGCAGTCAGGTCTGGGGTGAACCAAGGACTGTATCTGTTCTTAGTTCTGCATTTTTGAACGGAGCATGCTTATCTAAAATGGTGAGGAAGTTACTTTTAAAGAATGACCAGGCATCCTCAACTGACGGGATGAGGTCAATGTCCTTCCAGGATACCCGGGCCAGGTCGATTAGAAAGGCCTGCTCACAGAAGTGTTTTAGGGAGCGTTTGACAGTGATGAGGGGTGGTCGTTTGACTGCGGCTCCGTAGCGGATACAGGCAATGAGGCAGTGATCGCTGAGATCCTGGTTGAAGACAGCGGAGGTGTATTTGGAGGGCCAGTTGGTCAGGATGACGTCTATGAGGGTGCCCTTGTTTACAGAGTTAGGGTTGTACCTGGTGGGTTCCTTGATGATTTGTGTGAGATTGAGGGCATCTAGCTTAGATTGTAGGACTGGCTAAGCATATCCCAGTTTAGGTCACCTAACAGAACAAACTCTGAGGCTAGATGGGGGGCGATCAATTCACAAATGGTGTCCAGGGCACAGCTGGGGGCTGAGGGGGGTCGGTAGCAGGCGGCAACAGTGAGAGACTTATTTCTGGAGAGAGTAATTTTCAAAATTAGTAGTTCGAACTGTTTGGGTATGGACCTGGAAAGTATGACATTACTTTGCAGGCTATCTCTGCAGTAGACTGCAACTCCTCCCCTTTAGCAGTTCTATCTTGACGGAAGATGTTATAGTTGGGTATGGAAATCTCTGAATTTTTTGGTGGCCTTCCTGAGCCAGGATTCAGACACAGCAAGGACATCAGGGTTAGCAGAGTGTGCTAGAGCAGTGAGTAAAACAAACTTAGGGAGGAGGCTTCTGATGTTGACATGCATGAAACCAAGGCTTTTTCGATCACAGAAGTCAACAAATGAGGGTGCCTGGGGACATGCAGGGCCTGGGTTTACCTCCACATCACCCGCGGAACAGAGAAGGAGTAGTATGAGGGTGCGGCTAAAGGCTATCAAAACTGGTCGCCTAGAGCGTTGGGGACAGAGAATAAGAGGAGCAGGTTTCTGGGCATGGTAGAATATATTCAGGGCATAATGCGCAGACAGGGGTATGGTGGGGTGCGGGTACAGCGGGGGTAAGCCCAGGCACTGGGTGATGATGAGAGAGGTTGTCTCTCTGGACATGCTGGTTGTAATGGGTGAGGTCACCGCATGTGTGGGAGGTGGGACAAAGGAGTTATCAGGGGTATGAAGAGTAGAACTAGGGGCTCCATTGTGAACTAGAACAATGATAACTAACCTGAGCAACAGTATACAAGGCATATTGACATTTGAGAGAGACATACAGCGAGGCATACAGTAATCACAGGTGTTGAATTGGGAAAGCTAGCTTAAACAGTAGGTGAGACAACAGCTAATCAGCTAGTACAACAACAGCAGGTAAAATGGCGTTGACTAGGCAACGGGGCCGACAGATAAAACATAAACAAGCAGAATGGAGTACCGTGATTAATGGACAGTCCAGCATGCATCAGCTATGTAGCCAAGAGATCAGTGTCCAGGGGGCAGCGGTGGATGGGGCAGGGAAGCTGGACTGGCGAGTGTTATCCAGGTTGAAAAAAAAGTTAACAATGACTAAATAGCTTGTAGCTAGTTAGCTGGTTAGCTTCTGGAGGTTCTTGAGTGTGTTCTAGAAATTAAAAATAATAGCGATTCCGTATCACATTGGGTGAGGCAGGTTTCCGGAAAGGTATAAACAGATTAAAAATCAAGAAGAGATAGAAAGTAAATATGGGTCCGGTGAGTGTTTGGGACGCGGCGATTCAGACGGTTAGCAGGCCTGTGCTAACAAGCTAACAGTTCGTAGGCCCGGGCTAGACAAGCTAGCAGTTAGCAGGCCTGTGCTAACAAGCTAACAGTTCGTAGGCCCGGGCTAGACAAGCTAGCAGTTAGCAGGCCTGTGCTAACAAGCTAACAGTTCGTAGGCCCGGGCTAAACAAGGTAGCAGTTAGCGGACCAGGGCTAGACAAGCTAGCAGTTAGCAGGCCGAGTTTAGCAAGCAGGGAGATAGCGAGGGCTAGAGAGTTGGCCTTTAGGGGACGTCGCGATGGGGTGAGTCTGTTTATTCCTCTTCATGCGGTGACATCGATAGACCGGTCGTGGGCCCGGGTATTGTAGCCCAGGAGTATGCTACGGTGGTAGTACAGGTGCGCTGGCCCGGGCTAGCTTCACGCTAAGTGGGTGGAAGCGCTAGTCAGGAGTAATCATCCGGGGTTGCGGTTTAGCTAGATAGCTAGTTGTGAAGATCCAGCTGAAATGTTCCGTTTGCGGTGGGAGTCCAGGGATGAATCCGGGGATGAAAAATAAATAGGTCCGTTATGCTCTGGTTAGAGTCGCGTTGTTCGAGCTGGCGAGAGCTTTCCGAGCTAAAGGTTAGCTTAGCTGACGACCGGTTAGCTGAAGACCGCTAGCATAGCTGGTGGTTAGCCGGCTAGCTTCAGTTGAGGGGTTCCGGTTCCGAAGTAAATATAAATACTTTAGGAAAAATAGCTACATTGGGTGAGGCGGGTTGCAGGAGAGTATTTGGAAGTATTTGGAAGCTTAGTTTAGCAAAATGTTTTTGAAGAAAAATATGAAAAAAAACGAAAAATAGACGATATATACAAGGGACACGACGAGACAGGGCGACTTACTGCTACGCCATCTTGGTTTTTGACTGGGTTCGTGCAGATAACCAACAATTTACGATGTTTGGAATGAGACTAACGTGAGATAAAGAAGAATTCATTAATCAGAAGACTATTGATCAGATATGAAAATATCTGAAAAGTTATATTAGGAAAAGTATAACTTTGTAAACTGAATATTTTCCTTGGTGCCCCAACTTCCTAGTTAATTACAGTTACATGATTAATCAGTTTAATCGCATAATAATAATTACAGAGAGTTATTTGATAAAGATAAATCTTCAGTTTAATGATGCCAAAGACATGACAGGTGCAAATCCTGTCCAGAACAGCGCTTCATACCCTGAAAAGGAGCGTCCATTATCCTACAAAAACTCGGATCAGAGATCCATTTCCACACCCTCTTCAAATAGGTATTCGATTACTCTCCTTCCGGTCATCCTATGGGAGACCTCCTAGAACTTCAACAAGGATGCATTTCAGCTGCCGAGTATGCCCTCAAGTTCTGCACCATGGCTGCAGGAAGTGGATGGAGTGAGGCTGCTTTACTTAAAATCTACCGAAGAGGGTTCAACAGGGAACTTCTGGCGGAGCTGGCCTGTAAAGGTGACCTTCAGGATTTAAATCAATACATTCCTATGTCCATCTCCATCGACCACCTCATCACCGACCGCTGAAGAACTCTGCCACCCAGGAACCCGAAACCTTCTCTTTCCATGATTCTGTCATCCCGTCAGAGTCGTCCAGAGCCCATGTAGTTGGGCCATGCTCCTCTCCTGTGTATCGAACGTCAAAGACAGATCCAAGAAGGGCTCTGCCTATACTGTGGAGGGAAAGATCATCTATTCAGCCATTGCCCTGTTCGCCCCCCACAGAGGGATGAGAAGGGTCCCTCCGCTGCCATGCAGGTAGGCGTGTCCTTATTTCTAAATTCTCCATCCCAGTATTGATAACCGTGAAGGGGGTTACTAAGTACGTAGAGGGCTTGATAGATTCCGGAGCAGCTGGTAATTTTATCGATCACCAGCTAGTACAAGAGCTTGACATATATCTAACACCTGTCATCCCTCCCTTAATAAGGATTAACACCCTGGACGGGCAGCCATTGAGCATGGGCTTCATTACGCACCTGACACAGCGTCACCCTCCAGATTGGAGTCTTCCACACCGAAACCATTGGAACTCTCATCCCCCAAACAGCTACTCATCCTCAGACACCCCTGGTTTTTTCGTCATGACCCTGCAATCTTAAGGAGACCGACTTCTGGTCTTCTACCTGCTTCACCAGTTGTCTCAGCCTACCCTGCAGAGCCACCACCATTGAGGACTATGCCTCTGCAGTGCCACCCACCATACCATCTGAATACACCCAGTACAGCAATGTCTTCAGCAAAATCAAGGCCTCCACTCTGCCACCACATCGCCCAGGGGACTATTGACCTACTCCCTGGAGTGTCTCCACTGAAGGGGATAAACATGGCCCTATCTATCCTGGAAAATGAGGCAATGGAGAACTACATTGAAACACTCAAACGGTTTCATTCGTCCTTCTTCTTCCCCAGCTGTGTCCAGCTTCTTCGTTGGAAAAAATGTATTGTATTGCTTACTGTTCCCTGAAGGATGTCAAGGTCAAAAACTGTTTTCCTTTGATCCCAGTGACCCTTGAACAAGTGGGCAGCACCAACATCTATACAAAACTGCAAAGTGCATATGACCTTGTCCGTATACGTGAAGGCGACGAATGGAAGACGGCCTTCATCACCGCACGAGGGCACTACGAATACCTGGTCATGCTCTACAACCTTACTAACGCCCCCGCCGTCTTCCAATCCTTTATGAACAAGGTTTTCCAGGTTATGATCAAACGCTTTCTCATCGTCTACATGGATGACATGCTGTTTTACGTCCACTCCCTGAAGGAACACATACAGCATGTGCAAAAGCTTACTCAACAGCTCCTTGACCATAACCTTTATGTGAAGACTGAAAAGAGCACCTTCCATGTAACCTCGGTAAACTTCCTCAGTTTTGTACTGACACATTAAGGGGTCCGCATGGATGAGAACAAAGTCACCGCCATCAGTAACTGGCCCAAACCCACCACCATTAAGGAACTCCAACGTTTCATTGGGTTCTCCAACTACTATCGCCGGTTCATTCGGAACTTCAGTTCTACTGCCGTTCCCCTCACTGCCCTTACCACCAAAAAGACCAGGATCCTTCAATGGACTGATACCGCCCTGACTGCTTTCACAACTTGAAACGTCTCTTCACCTCAGCTCCTGTCCTTCGCCAAACCTGATCCGCCCCTTCGTTTCACCCTGGAGGTGGATGCCTCCGAAGTAGGAGCCATACTCTCTCAGTGGGTGGGAACACCTCCAAAATCACATCCCTGTGTCTTCTTCTCCAGGAAGTTATCATCCGCTGAGAGGAATTACGATATGGGGAACAGTTATCTTTACCATCAAGCTGGCCCTCGAGGAATGGCGCAACTGGTTGGAGGGCGCACAACATTCCTTTCTCGTCCTAACAGATAATCGTAATCTGGAATATATCAGAGGGGCCAAAAGGTTGAATTCCTGCCTGGTGGGCTCTCTTCACACGCTTCCATTTTCATGTTACTTACATCCCTGGAAAGAAAAACATAAAAGCTGATGCTCTCTCCCGCCAGTTTGACCTTCCGACCAGTAACTCAGACCCTACACCCATTCTTCCTTCCTCTTGTAGTATGGGACCGGTACAGTGGGAGACTCACTCTGCCATACAAGAAGCCCTAACCTCAGACCCGGCTCCTCCTGAGATACCAGCTGGGAAGAGTTACGTACCAGCAGCTGTTAGACCCCAACTGATAAAATGACTAAAGTGACATGGTGTGATAAAAGAAACTTACAGGAACTCAAATCCTTCTGTTCACCTGATTTAGAATTCCTCACAATCAAATGTAGACTGCATTATCTACCAAGAGAATTCTCTTCGATTATAATCACAGCCGTATATATCCCCCCCAAGCAGACACATCGATGGCTCTGAACGAACTTTATTTAACTCTCTGCAAACTGGAAACAATTTATCCGGAGGCTGCATTCATTGTAGCTGGGGATTTTAACAAGGCTAATCTGAAAACAAGACTCCCTAAATTTTATCAGCATATCGATTGCGCAACCAGGGGTGGAAAGACCTTGGATCATTGTTACTCTAACTTCCGCGACGCATATAAGGCCCTGCCCCGCCCCCCTTTCGGGAAAAGCTGACCACGACTCCATTTTGTTGATCCCTGCCTACAGACAGAAACTAAAACAAGAGGCTCCCACGCTGAGGTCTGTCCAACGCTGGTCCGACCAAGCTGACTCCACACTCCAAGACTGCTTCCATCACGTGGACTGGGAGATGTTTCGTATTGCGTCAGATAACAACATTGACGAATACGCTGATTCGGTGTGCGAGTTCATTAGAACATGCGTTGAAGATGTCGTTCCCATAGCAACGATTAAAACATTCCCTAACCCGAAACCGTGGATTGATGGCAGCATTCGTGTGAAACTGAAAGCACGAACCACTGCTTTTAATCAGGGCAAGGTGTCTGGTAACATGAGTGAATACAAACAGTGCAGCTATTCCCTCCGCAAGGCTATTAAACAAGCTAAGCGTCAGTACAGAGACAAAGTAGAATCTCAATTCAACGGCTCAGACACAAGAGGAATGTGGCAGGGTCTACAGTCAATCACGGTCTACAGGAAGAAATCCAGCCCAGTCACGGACCAGGATGTCTTGCTCCCAGGCAGACTGAATAACTTTTTTGCCCGCTTTGAGGACAATACAGTGCCACTGACACGGCCTGCAATGAAAACATGCGGTCTCTCCTTCACTGCAGCCGAGGTGAGTAAGACATTTAAACGTGTTAACCCTCGCAAGGCTGCAGGCCTAGACGGCATCCCCAGCCACGCCCTCAGAGCATGCGCAGATCAGCTGGCCGGTGTGTTTACGGACATATTCAATCAATCCCTATACCAGTCTGCTGTTCCCACATGCTTCAAGAGGGCCACCATTGTTCCTGTTCCCAAGAAAGCTAAGGTAACTGAGCTAAACGACTACCGCCCCGTAGCACTCACATCCGACATCATGAAGTGCTTTGAGAGACTAGTCAAGGACCATATCACCTCCACCCTACCTGACACCCTAGACCCACTCCAATTTGCTTACCGCCCAAATAGGTCCACAGACGATGCAATCTCAACCACACTGCACACTGCCCTAACCCATCTGGACAAGAGGAATACCTATGTGAGAATGCTGTTCATCGCCCAGGTGGTGAGGGTAGGCAACAACATCTCCTCCCCGCTGATCCTCAACACTGGGGCCCCACAAGGGTGCGTTCTGAGCCCTCTCCTGTACTCCCTGTTCATCCACGACTGCGTGGCCACGCACGCCTCCAACTCAATCATCAAGTTTGCGGACGACACAACAGTGGTAGGCTTGATTACCAACAACGACGAGACGCCCTACAGGGAGGAGGTGAGGGCCCTCGGAGTGTGGTGTCAGGAAAATAACCTCACACTCAACGTCAACAAAACTAAGGAGATGATTGTGGACTTCAGGAAACAGCAGAGGGAACACCCCCCTATCCACATCGATGGAACAGTAGTGGAGAGGGTAACAAGTTTTAAGTTCCTCGGCATACACATCACAGACAAACTGAATTGGTCCACTCACACAGACAGCATCGTGAAGAAGGCGCAGCAGCGCCTCTTCAACCTCAGGAGGCTGAAGAAATTTGGCTTGTCACCAAAAGCACTCACAAACTTCTACAGATGCACAATCGAGAGCATTCTGGCGGGCTGTATCACCGCCTGGTACGGCAACTGCTCCGCCCTCAACCGTAAGGCTCTCCAGAGGGTAGTGAGGTCTGCACAACGCATCACCGGGGGCAAACTACCTGCCCTCCAGGACACCTACACCACCCGATGTTACAGGAAGGCCATAAAGATCATCAAGGACATCAACCACCCGAGCCACTGCCTGTTCACCCCGCTATCTATCATCCAGAAGGCGAGGTCAGTACAGGTGCATCAAAGCTGGGACCGAGAGACTGAAAAACAGCTTCTATCTCAAGGCCATCAGACTGTTAAACAGCCACCACTAACATTGAGTGGCTGCTGCCAACACACTGACAATGACACTGACTCAACTCCAGCCACTTTAATAATGGGAATTGATGGGAAATGATGTAAATATATAAACAATGCTACCTTATATAATGTTACTTACCCTACATTATTCATCTCATATGCATACGTATATACTGTACTCTATATCATCGACTGCATCCTTATGTAATACATGTATCACTAGCCACTTTAACTATGCCACTTTGTTTACATACTCATCTCATATGTATATACTGTACTCGATATCAGCTACTGTATCTTGCCTATGCTGCTCTGTACCATCACTCATTCATATATCCTTATGTACATATTCTTTATCCCCTTACACTGTGTATAAGACAGTAGTTTTGGAATTGTAAGTTAGATTACTTGTTGGTTATTACTGCATTGTCGGAACTAGAAGCACAAGCATTTCGCTACCCTCACATTAACATCTGCTAACCATGTGTATGTGACAAATAAAATTTGATTTGATTTGATTTGGTGTTACACATCCTTCGGGTCAGGACATCTGGGAATTACACAAAGTTCTGATGGTCCTCACTGGCATCCGACGTAAGGGATTACGTACTCTCCTGTCCAGTCTGCGCCCAAACCAAAAGCCCTCGTCATCTCCCTTCTGATACGAGAGAGACAAAGAATAGTTGAACAGTTTTGAACAAATTAATTAATTCAAACATGAGAGAGCTAGCTATATTTTCACTTTTTTATTTTATTTAACTAGGCAAGTCAGTTAAGAAACAAATTCTTATTTACAATGTCTGCCTACACCGGCCAAACCCGGACAACGCTGGGACAATTGTGCACCGCCCTATGGGACTCCCAATCAAGGCCGGTTGTGATTCAGCCTGGATTCAAACCAGAGTTGCTAGCACTGCCTTAGACTGCCTTAGACTGCCAAAAGCACTCACAAACTTCTACAGATGCACAATCGAGAGCATCCTGTTTGGGCTGTATCCCCGCCTGGTACGGCAAGTGCTCCGCCCACAACCATAAGGCTCTCCAGAGGGTAGTGAGGTCTGCACAACGCATCACCGGGGGCAAACTACCTGTCCTCCAGGACACCTACACCACCCGATGTCACAGGAAGGCCATAAAGATCATCAAGGACAACAACCACCCAAGCCACTGCCGGTTCACCCCGCTATCATTCAGAAGGCGAGGTCAGTACAGGTGCATCAAAGCAGGGACCGAGAGACTGAAAAACAGCTTCTATCTCAAGGCCATAAGACTGTTAAACAACCACCACTAACATTGAGTGGCTGCTGTCAACATACTGACTCAACTCCAGCCACTTTAATAATGGAAATTCATGGAAATTCATGGAAAAAAATGTATCACTAGCCACTTTAAACAATGCCACTTAATATAATGTTTACATACCCTACATTACTCATCTCATATGTCTATGTATATACTGTACTCTATATCATCTACTGCATCTTGCCATCTTTATGGAATACATGTATCACTAGCCACTTTAAACTATGCCACTTTATGTTTATATACCCTACATTACTCATCACATATGTATATACTGTACTCTATACCATCTACTGCATCTTGCCTATGCCGTTCTGTACTATCACTCATTTATATATCTTTATGTACATATTCTTTATCCCTTTACGCTTGTGTGTATAAGGTAGTAGTTGTGGAATTGTTAGGTTAGATTACTCATTGGCTATTACTGCATTGTCGGAACTGGAAGCACAAGCATTTCACTACACTCGCATTAACATCTGCTAACCATGTGTATGGAACAAATAAAATTTGATTTGATTTGCCACTCGGGAGCCCACTCACTTAGCTGTCGAAAACAGCTAGCGAGTTTAGCCTACTCAAACACCCGGTTCAAACAGAGGGATTATATGTTAGCTAGCTGGCTATGACTATCCAACACAGGAACACTTCCAAGTCAACGTAAGCTTTTGGTTTTACAAATGTATTTCCACCGGGGTCTGCTGGTGTAACTGGTAAACTGCTTACTGACTGTACAGTGCACTGCATGATTGTAGCAGGTTTACTAACGTGTTAATTCTATTTTATATGTTGACTATGATGAGACTTTAGCTAATACTGTGACAACAATGTAGGCTGTGTGTAGTGGCTAACGGTTATGATTTGAAGGTTGGTTGGAAACGTTTTTTTCGCCTGGTCACAGACAGCTGATGTGTTGTGCATTGAAGTCCACAAGCGAAGGGAAAAGGTGAGAGGAGGAGAGCGTGTAGACGCAAGAAGGAATCTAACGAGCTGTTTGGATGTGGCTGCTATGAAAGTGAACCATGTTTGCATGTGATCAGGGGTGTATTCATTCCACCATTTCTGTTGAAAAACATTTCTTAAACGGAAGCAAACTGAACAAAATGTGGATAAACATACCTGATTTTGTCCAACAGAAACAATAGTATAGGGAAAATGTGAGTATCGTGTAGTAGCCTAAACCTATTGCTGTTACATTGAACGGGGTGAATGGAATATGAATAACAGTCATCCAATATGCTGTAATAGAAACAAGGCCATGCTCATTAAAAAAATAATCATCCTCCCTCATCTTAAACGGCACCGACCGCCACTGATAACCACTTCATTTGTTTGATACAATTACAGTTTCTCAGGGGACCCCATTTACATTCAAGGCCCAAGTTTATCCTAGATGACAGTAAACCCATACAATACTAGAGCTGCTAAAAAATATGTAGGCCTTTGTCACATTTGGTTACTCTAGTCTAGAACAGAGCATGTGAGCAGAGTTAAGCAGTTGGAAATCCCGCTCATCTCTCATGGAGCAGTTCACTCCGCAAAAAAATGCTCAACACTCACAGGAAAAAAAACTGTCACTCTAAATTCACTCCATTCATTAAAATCACATTTTAACCAACAGCAATCTGTTTTTGTCACTATCTGGACCTACCGTTTCAGCAGGGATATATACAAGATGCTACCCCCCACAGCATAACCTTCACTTAGCACTGAGGCGTGAAGTGAAAGGCGTCGAAGCCTTTGAGCCCAACACATGGCAGGAGGCACAAATCCAGAGGCCTTGAAGCACCCTCCTGCTGTTTAGGCCCATCCACTTGCATTTTCTACAAGAAATCTGCCTCCAGAAATAAAGCTTCTCCCAAGTGGGTGTGACACCCACTTCCGCAGCCTGCTGCACTGCTGCTTGGATTCCACCTGGCGATCTGTTCACCGTCTGCCCTGACTTGTCTCCCTCCCCCTGTCTGGTACAGGTACCCCCAACACCCCCCTTTCTTCCCGAGCTTTCGATCGCTTCCAGCACACAGGCACTGTTGGGGCGAGTGACTCTGAACAATGGCTAGCCCCAAGTCTTTAATCATTTTTTTTCTTGTGCATTTTGCTATTTGCCTCATGACTCCTGCATGCCTTGTTGGCTATGAACATTCTTGTTTACCCTACTGTTCCCATACTCGGGACTCTGACTCTCTATTGGTTACACAGACTTTTGGCCCACCATCCTATTCTAACCACCTCTCGCTGGCTTGGTATTCATGGTACCTGTTGAAATTGCCATATAATATGATCCTGTTGCCATCTAATGCACATTCAAATGTCATAAATCAACACTGCAGTGCTCTCCCTGTCCTCTGCCGTGCCTTGATTGTATTACTGTTGATATCTGGAAATGTGCATGTACACCCTGGCCCATCTACAGTTGCTAGCCCCAAATCGGACTTGTGCTCTGATATCTGTTTCACTGATTTCTGCTCTCGTAAAAGCCTGGGGTTTCTGCAAGTTCACACTAGAAGCTTATTACCTAAAATGGATCAATTAAAAGTGTGGGTTCACAGCTCCATTCCAGACGTGTTGGTCATTACTAAGACATGGTTAACTCATGAAAAGGTGTTTTGAATACTGATGTCAACCTTTCTGGCTACAACCTTTATCATGCCCTAAGCTCTCCACCAAGTCTGACCACAAGCAATTTGATTTGATGGTTTGAAGCATTAAACTTTCAAATAGCTTTTCGTTGACTGTTGAGGGGTGTTATCATCCTCCATCAGCACCGGCCTGTACCCTACATGCCCTAAGCTCTCTCCTGGCCCCTTACACTAAGTCTGAATTTGGTGATCTAAACTGCTTAAACCACCTGACCAAGTCCTAAAGCAATGGGACTCCCTAAATATTTCTCAGATTATTACCAATCCTACAAGGTATGACTCCAAACACCCAGAAAAGGCTACTCTCCTCGATGTTATCCTCACAAATAATCCTGATAGGTATCAGTCTGGTGTTTTCTGTAATGACCTTATAGTGATAACTGTTTTACAGCCTGTGTTCATAATGGCTGCTCAGTGAAACGTCCTGTCCTGATTTGTCATAGATGCTTGCTAAAAAACTTTAATGAGCAAGACTTCCGTCATGAAAAGGTGTTTTGAATACTGATGTCAACCTTTCTGGCTACAACCTTTATCAGCAAGACAGATATTCCAAAGGTGGGGGAGTGGCAAGGATCACCTTCAGTGCTCTGTTGTCTCCACCAAGTCTGTCCACAAGCAATTTGATTTGATGGTTTGAAGCATTAAACTTTCAAATAGCTTTTCGTTGACTGTTGAGGGGTGTTATCATCCTCCATCAGCACCGGCCTGTACCCTACATGCCCTAAGCTCTCTCCTGGCCCCTTACACTAAGTCTGAATTTGGTGATCTAAACTAGGACATGCTTAAACCACCTGACCAAGTCCTAAAGCAATGGGACTCCCTAAATATTTCTCAGATTATTACCAATCCTACAAGGTATGACTCCAAACACCCAGAAAAGGCTACTCTCCTCGATGTTATCCTCACAAATAATCCTGATAGGTATCAGTCTGGTGTTTTCTGTAATGACCTTATAGTGATAACTGTTTTACAGCCTGTGTTCATAATGGCTGCTCAGTGAAACGTCCTGTCCTGATTTGTCATAGATGCTTGCTAAAAAACTTTAATGAGCAAGACTTCCGTCATGAACTGGCCTCTGTAAATTGGTAAAGAATCAGCTTGAGGGACATGGGCAGTCCCTACACTCTGTCGAAGAAGCTTGAACCTTCTTTTTTGATATCTTCAGTGATATTGTTAACAAACACATTGGAGTGATCTGGCAGAGTTACTTCATCTCAAGATTTGCATTTGGCGAAAGGCTCAGCACACTCATACTCAGGCTGACTGGCTCTCATTCAGGCAAATTAGAAATAAGTGCACTCAGGCGATACGGAAAACCTAAGTTAATTACTTTAAGGGGCAGTCTCTCTCTGTGGGTCTAACCACAATAAGTTCTGGAAAACGGTTAAATGTCCCTTAAAGTTGATGATGTGGTTGTTCTTGACAAGACGCACATGGCTGAGCTCTTTAATCACCACTTCATTAAGTCAGGATTCCTATTTGACTCAGCCATGCCTCCTTGCCCGTCCAAAATTTCCTCATCTCCCACTCATTTTAATGTGACCATACCCGATGCTCCTCTCTCTTTTTCCCCTGTCCTGCTACAAAGTCTCTCCCTGCAAGCGGTCACTGAGTCTGAGGTGCTAAAGGAGCTCCTTAAACTTGACCCCAAAACTTGATAATCTGACCCAGATGGTTTAGACCCTTTCGTCTTTAAGGTTGCTGCCCCTATACAGTACCTTGCAAAAGTATTCATCCCCCTTGGCATTTTATCTATTTTGTTGCATTACAACCTGTAATTTAAAATTATTTTTATTTGGATTTCATGTAATGGACATACACAAAATAGTCCAAATTGGTGAAGTGAAATGAAGAAAATTACTTGTTTCAAAAATGAGATCTGGTACAACCAATTATCTTCAGAAGTGACATAATTAATTAAATAAATTCCACCTGTATGGAGATTTGAGACTCTGACGGAGGTTCACCTTCCAGCAGGACAATGACCCTAAGCATACTACTAAAGCAACACTTGTGTGGTTTAAGGGGAAATATTTAAATGTCTTGGAATGGCCTAGTCAAAGCCCAGACCTCAATCCAATTGAGAATCTGTGGTATGACTTAAAGATTGCTGTACACCAGTGGAACCCATCCAACTTGAAGGAGCTGGAGCAGTTTTGCCCAGAAGAATGGGCAAAAATCCCAGTGGCTAGATGTGCCAAACTTATAGAGACATACCCAAAGAGACTTGCAGCTGTAATTGCTGCAAAAGGTGGCTCTGTCACGATCGTCGTAATGAGCGGACCAAGGCGCAGCGTCATTGAAGTTCCACATCTTTATTACGGTGAAACTTTAAACAAAAACAATAAACCAATAACGAACCGTGAATGTAGTGATGCACAAACACAAAACCATATCCCACAAACACAGGTGGGAAAAATGGCTACCTAAATATGATCCCCAATTAGAGGCAACGATTACCAGCTGCCTCTAATTGGGAACCATACAAAACACCAACATATAAATATTGAGCTAGAACACCCCCTAGTCACGCCCTGACCTACTACACCATAGAGAACCAAGGGCTCTCTATGGTCAGGGCGTGACAGGCTCTACAAAGTATTGCCTTTGGGGGGGTGAAAAGTTATTCACGCTAAAGTTTTTTTGTCTTATTCTTGTTTGTTTCACAATAAGAAATATTTTGCATCTTCAAAGTGGTAGGCATGTTGTGTAAATCAAATTATTACAACCCCCAAGGTTGTAAGGCAACAAAAATACCACAGTGGGTGAATATTTTAGAAATCCACTTAATCGCCAAGCCCATCTCTGACCTTTTTAACCTCTCTCTCCTCTCTGGGGAGGTTCCCATTGCTTGAAAAGCAGCCATGGTTAGTCCTTAACTGTTATAGGCCTATTTCTATTTTGCCCTGTTTATCAAAAGTGTTGGAAAAACTTGTCAATAATCAACTGATTTCTTGATGTCTATAGGATTCCTTCTGGTATGCAATCTGGTTTCCGCTCAGGTTATGGATGTGTCACTGCAACCTTAAAGGTCCTCAATGATGTCACCATTGCCCTTGATTCTAAGCAATGTTGTGCTGCTATTTTATTGACTTTATTGAATTATTGACTTATTGACTTGTTTTATTGACAAGATATACACAAAGCAACGGTTTTACTTCATAACTATCAGCTAGCTATATTTAAATTGTAATAATGAAGCTAACCAGATAGTTGAACAGGCAAAAATTACATAAAATTAATATTATGCCCTATTATTAATTTTATGTAATTTTTGCCTGTTCAACTATCTGGTTAGCTTCATTATTACAATTTAAATATAGCTAGCTGATAGTTATGAAGTAAAACCGTTGCTTTGTGTATATCTTGTTTTGTCTGCCATTGTTGTCCTCTTGGCTGGAAGACGGTTTAGTGAATGGGTAAGTCCATAGTAAGTCAATAGGGCTAGCTGTCAATAGATGTCAATTATTCGTGGGTATCTGGCTAGCTAACAGTACTAGTAGCTAGCCAGTTAGTCCTATTGACTTACTATGGGCTTGTCATCTACGGTGTGTAGGCAAGTAAACATGCCCAAATGAACACAGCATGTATTTATTAACGTATCAAGACAAATTATTGTAGTCAGGCAACATATGAGATGTGAATAGGAAACGTGTATTTTCTCTTGCTTCAACACAAACAATTAATTTCAAGAAATCTGCATAGACTCTCTCTCTCTCTCTTTCACATTTTTTTTATCAAACCATACAAAAATGTCCATGAATTATATCCACATTATAAATTACATTTCCTGTTGCTGCAGGATTATTTTCCTGCTGTCGCAAACTGACTCTACTTCTACTCTGCTTTACATACGCACGCAGACAGACAGACAGACAGACAGACAGACAGACAGACAGACAGACAGACAGACAGACAGACAGACAGACAGACAGACAGAGACGCATGCACGCACACATGCCTGCCTCTGCTCCACACTAATTGACGTTGGGTTCGTGGGGATGGATCCGTGACAGAGAGACCAGATAACTGAGTGGCTGTGAAATGATACTTCTGTGTGTTTGTGTGTGACTACTGCCGTGAGGTGATGTCATGGCTGTAATAGCACACTGGCACGGAGTGGGTGTGTTTTCCTGCAGCTCTCCTATTAATTTCCTTTTATCAACATCATTAAGGCAAATTACAGTGCAGACCCACGACTGTGGTAGCGTACCAGCATTGCACGCCACATACATACAGTGCATTCGGAAAGTATTCAGACCCCTTGACTTTTCCACATTTTGTTATGTTACAGCCTTATTCTAAAATGGATTAAATCATTTCCCCCCCTCAATCTACACACAGTACCCCATAATGACAAAGCAAAAACAGGTTTTTGCACATTTTTGCCCCCCAAAAACGGAAATATCACATTTACATAAATATTCCGAACCTTTACTCAAGTCTTTGTTGCAGCACCAAGTCTTTGTTGCAGTCTTTGTTGCAGCGATTACAACCTCGAGTCTTCTTGGTTATGACACTACAAGCTTGGCACACCTGTATTTCAGAATTTCCCATTCTTCTCTACAGATCCTCTCAAGCTCTGTCAGGTTGGATGGGGAGCGTTGCTGCACAGCTATTTTCATGTCTCTCCAGAGATGTTCAATCGGGTTCAAGTACGGGATCTGGCTGGTCCACTCAAGGACATTCATGTGCCTTTTACTGAGGAGGAGCTTCCGTCTGGCCATTCTACAATAAAGGCCTGATTAGTGGAGTGCTGCAGAGATGGTTGTCCTTTTGTAAGGTTCTCCCATCTCCACAGAGGAACTCTGGAGCTCTGTCAGTGTGACCATCGGGTTCTTGGTCACCTCCCTGACAAAGACCCTTCTCCTCCAATTGCTCAGTTTGGCCAGGCGGCCAACTCTGGGAAGAGTCTTGGTGGTTCCAAACTTCTTCCATTTAAGAATGATGGAGGCTACTGTGCTCTTGGGGACCTTCAATGCTGCATACATTTTTTGGTACCCTTCCCCAGATCTGTGCCCCGACACAATCCTGTCTTGGAGTTCTACGGACAATTCCTTTGACCTCATGGCTTAGTTTTTGCTCTGACATTCACTGTCAACTGTGGAAACTTATATAGACAGCTGTGTACCTTTCCAAATCATGTCCAATCAATTGAATTTACCACAGGTAAATTGAGTTTTAAAAACATCTCAAGGATGATCAATGGAAACAGAATGCACCTGAGCTCAATTTCAAGTCTCATAGCAATGGGTCTGAATACTTATGTAAATAAAGTATTTCTGTTATTTATTTTAAATAAATTGGCAAGAAAAGAATAATTGTCCTTATGGGGTATTGTGTGTAGATTGATGATGAAAAACATGTATTTAATCCATTTTAGAACAAGGCTGTAACGTAACAAAATGTGGAAAAAGTGAAGGGGTTTCTGAATGCTTCTGAATGCTCTGTACATCCATATGTGATCTAATGTACAGTACCAGTCAAAAGTTTGGACACGCCTACTCATTCAATGGTTTTTCTTAATTTTTTAAAACAATTTTCTACATTGTAGAATACTAGTGAAGACATCAAAACTATGAAATAACTCACATGGAATCATGTAGTAAACAAAAAGGTGTTAAACAAATCCAAATATATTTTATATTCTTTAAAGTAGCCACCCTTAATCACAGCTTTGCACACTCTTGGCATTCTCTCTACCAGCTTCATTTTCCAACAGTCTTGAAGGAGTTCCCACATATGCTGAGCACTTGTTGGCTGCTTTTCCTTCACTCTGCGGTCCAACTCATCCCAAACCATCTCAATTGGGTTGAGGTCAGGTGATTGTGGAGGCCAGGTCATCTGATGCAGCACTCCATCACCCTCCTTCTTTGTCAAATAGCCCATACACAGCCTGGAAGTGTGTTTTGGGTCCTGTTGAAAAACAAATGATAGTCCCACTAAGCACAAACCAGATGGGATGGTTTATCGCTGCAGAATCCTGTAGTAGCCATGCTGGTTAAGTGTGCCTTGAATTCTAAATAAATCACTGACAGTGTCACCAGAAAAGCAACTCCACACCATCACACCCCCTCTTCCATGCTTCACGGTGGGAACCATACATGCGAAGATCATCCGTTCACCCACTCTGCGTCTCACAAAGACACGGTGGTTGGAACTAAAAATCTCAAATTTGGACTAATCAGATCAAAGAACAGATTTCCACCAGTCTAATGTTCATTGCTCGTGTTTCTTGGCCCAAACAAGTCTCTACTTCTTATTGGTGTCCTTTAGTAGTGGTTTCTTTGCAGCAATTTGACCACGAGGGCCTGTTTCACGCAGCCTCCTCTGAACAGTTGATGTTGAGATGTGTCTGTTACTTGAACTCCTTGAAGCATTTATTTGGACTGCAATCTGAGGTGCAGTTAACTCTAATGAACTCATTCTCTGAAGCGAAGGTAACTCTGGGTCTTCCTTTCCTGTGGCGGTCCTCATGAGAGCCAGTTTCATCATAGCGCTTGATGGTTTTTGCGACTGCACAAAGTTCTTGAAATTTTCTGGATTGACTGACCTTCATGTCTTAAAAACTTCTTAGGGCTGCAATCCCGTTAACGGGAACGATATGACAACAGCCAGTGAAAGTGCAGGGCGCCAAATTCAAAACAACAGACATCTCAAAATTTAAATTCCTCAAACATACATGTATCTTATACCGTTTTAAAGGTAATCTTGTTGTTAATCCCACCACAGTGTCCGATTTCAAATAGGCTTCACAGTGAAAGCACCACAAACTATCACCACCAACTCACAGAAAAATTCAGCCATTTTTCCAGCCAAAGAGAGGAGTCACAAAAAGCACAAATAGAGATAAAACTAATCACAAACCTTTGATGATCTTTATCAGATGACACTCATAGGACTTCATGTTATACAATACATGCATGTTTTGTTTGATAAAGTTCATAGTTATATAAAAAAATCTCAGTTATACTTGATGCGTTACGTTCACTAGTTCCAAAAACATCCGGTGATATTGCAGAGAGCCACACAATTTTACAGAAATACTCATTATAAATATCGATAAATACAATTGTTAGACATGGAAATATAGATATACCTCTCCTTAATGCAACCGCTGTGTCAGATTTCAAAAAAACTTTACGGAAAAAGCAAACCATGCAATAATCTGAGACGGCACTCAGAAAAAAAAATGTATCCGCCATGTTGGAGTCAACAGAAATCAGAAATCACATTATAAATATTCCCTTACCTTTGACCATCTTCATCAGAATGCACTCCCAGGAATCCTAGTTCCACAATAAATGCTTGATTTGTTCGATAAGTAGCTACTTTTGTTAGCGCGTTTAGTACACAAATCCAAACGCATGTGCAGGTCCAGCCGAACGTCGGACGAAAACTTCAAAAAGTTATATTACAGGTCCAAGAAACTTGTCAAACTAAGTACAGAATCAATCGTTAGGAATGTTTTTATCATAAATCTTCAATAACGTTCCACCCGGAGAATTCCTGTCTGTAGAGAAGCAATGGAACGCAGGTCGCTATATCATGTGAAATGCGTGTTACCAGGACCCGGCTCTCTGCCAGACCACTGACTCAAACAGCTCCCATCCGGCTCCAGAACACAGTAGAAGCCTCATTCAAGTTTCTAAAGACGGTTGACATCTAGTGGAAGCCCTAGGAAGTGCAACTTGATCCATATCCCACTGTGTATTCAGTAGGGGCTGGGTTGGAAATTGACCAACCTCAGATTTCCCACTTCCTGCTTGGATTTCTTCTCAGGTTTTTGCCTGCCATATGAGTTCTGTTATACTCATGGACATCATTCAAACAGTTTTAGAAACTTCAGAGTGTTTCCTATCCAATACTAATAATATGCATATATTAGCAACTGGGACTGAGGAGCAGGCCGTTTACTCTGGGCACCTTTCATCCAAGCTACTCAATACGGCCCCTGCAGCCACAAGAAGTTTTAAAGTAGTGATGGACTCTCGATTCTCTTTTCTTAGTTGAGCTGTTCTTGCCATAATATGGACTTGGTCTTTTACAAAATAGGGCTATCTACTTGTAAGTAAGCATTTCACGGTAAGGTCTACACTTGTTGATTTGGCGCATGTGACAAATAAAGTTTGATTTGTGTATACCACCCCTACCTTCTCACAACACAACTGATTGACTAAAATTCCACCAATTCAATTTGAATAAGGCACACCTGTTAATTGAAATGCATTCCAGACTACCTCATGAAGCTGGTTGAGAGAATGCCAAGAGTGTGCAAAGCTGTCATCAAGGCAAAGGGTGTCTACTTTGAAGAATCTCAAATATAAAATAGATTTTTAATTTTTTAACACTTTTTGATTACTACATGATTCCATATTTCATAGTTTTTGATGTCTTCACTATTATTCTACAATGTAGAAAATAATTAAAAAAATAAAGAAAAACCCTTGAAGGAGTAGGTGTGTCCAAACTGTTGACTGGCACTGTATTTGTGTGTGCAATTTCCTTCCCCCTACCTACGTCCATTCAACACACTATCACAGATTATCGTTGCGACTAAACACCTGACTCACAGGTGATGATAAGAGTGTGAAGAGGAGACAGAAATAGAGAGGGTTGGAGCGAGAAAGAGGGGTGGCGCATTACCCCAGGCAGAGATTGACCTGAACACAACTTCACACAATGGTTTATCACATCAAAACAACAACAACAACAGCCCCACAAACACACAGCCCAAATGCACCAGAGAGGGACCCCTGCTGCATTGGCAGGTTATGTGTCATCATGGCCCCTCTCCCCTATTTTGGCTTCTCTCTTTTTGATTCCTTTTTGATTTTGTTGTTGTTTTTGTTCACGATGGTGATGCTGTGCATTGCACCACTTTCTCTCTCTCTTCCTCCCGTCTCATAGTCTGTTAGATGAAAGACAATAGAGACTTAAGGAAAAAAAGTATCTTTCTTTCTCTTACTCAGTAGAGGGATCTTTAGGAAATAAACTAGGGAGGCAAAAAGGAAATATGTGAATGACAACACCAGAAGGGTCGTGTGGAGCTAGGGATGGTGGAGGAGGAGGAAAACAACAGAGGAGAAGCAGGAGGAGGGGCTGATGAATGTCCTCCTCCACTATGGTCAGTCTTTAGCGATGTATTAGAAATGATTTCATACAGTCAATGAAATTAATGATATTTGGACCATTGGAATGAATGAACCTGATAACAAGTGCTGCATAAAAAACAAGGTAGTCAAAAGATTATGAAGGACTTTTATCTCTGTCTCTATTTTCCTCTCTACCTCTCTTCTTGGTCATTCATTCAGCTCTCTATTATCCTCTCTCCCTCTGTCATTCTTATAACTCTTCAGCGTTTTCTCCCCTTTCCCTTTCCCTCTCCCCTCTTTCTGTCATTTTCATAACTCTTCTCCATCTCTTTCTCACATCTCTCTGTCATTCTCGCTCTTCTCCCTAACTAGCCTGGTCACATAGACAGAGAGACTGATACTGCTTGAGAGGGAGAGGAGGTGGAATAATCTGACTGGAAATGTAGGTGTCATCACATCTCCATCACTCCCTCTCCTCCTTTATCACACCAGCAGAGCTTTATAATGTCCGCACAGTAGGCTACACACACACACACACATTCCTCCTAAGCCCTTCCATCTCCCCATCCCCCGCTGCACTCTGCACAGCCTACATACATCTAACTCCCTGCAGCATGGATGTGTATATGTAGTACAGACACTTGAACTGTAGTTATGTGTATATGTGCGTGTGTGAGTCTGACCTGCGAGTTGCGTGTGTTTGTGTGTGTCAGATCTGTGGTGTGTGAGCATGCATGTGTGTGAGCATGCATGTGTGTGACCAGCACTCAGGTGTGTGTTATTACTCTAAAGCAGTAACTAACCCTGCTCTGACCCTGTGTCACACGCTTATGGAGGACAAGGGAGTAATTTAACACAGCTCCAACCCCCAATTTGTCAGCCTCCATCCACCAAGCAGAGATAGTGTAAATGTCTATCTGAGGTGAGTTACTGTGCCCCAGAGATAGGAGAGAGGGGGTCGAGAGGGGGGGAAGGAGGGAGGGAGAGCGAGCGAGGGGGGGATAAGGAAGGGAAAGGGAGATAGAGAGATACAAAGAGCATAGGTGAAACAGAAAGAGGAGAACCTGGGAAAGAAAGGGTGACGAAGAAAGGAAAGAGAGAGGGGGATGGTAAGAAGGTAAAATCATTAAGAGAGGTGATGATAATAATGATGCACTGCCCTGCTGCACGCAAGGGAATGTTATGGTCATACTGTAGCACTCTGCACGTCCATATATCTCTCCATCGCTGGCCCCAATGGAGGGTCAGGACAGGCATAAAGGCACTAAAACATTGCTCTGGGGCCAGTGTGTGTCCGCAAGTGAATTATGACCTGCATTCACCATTAAAGCCATCAGGAAAAGCACATGCATAGCTTTATTAGCCCCTTTCTTTCTCGCTTTCTCCTCTTTTCTCTCTCTTCTCTAAGTGAATGCTGTTGGCTGGCGTGGTGAGATCGAGTCAGGATAATCTTGTGTAAGAATCTCCCTGTAGAGGTTCAAGGCTGATGGCATCTGAGTTGTGAGATGCCTGCCTGCCTGCTTACTGTGTGTGTCCACGGCTCCTCCTGATACAATCTGCTTTGTTCCCCCGCTCTGGTCAGTAATGCACTAGATCCCTTGTCTATAACAGAATTATGGAAGCGCACACACATACATCAGTAGAAAAAATGCCTCCGGGCTTCAGGAGTCTTCGTGGTGTATGTGTGTGTTTGAGAGGATAGTGAAGCTTATCACCATTAATCACTGGGAGATCATGGTTGGATTAGAGAGAGAGAGAGAGAGGATCCATTGTTTAGGGGTAGTCAGCAGAGGGCAAGATTATGGCAGGCTGGTCACAGGAGAGTCCCTGTTCTCTCAGTGTCATTGTTCACATGTATGAGCGATGGATGGCGGGACTATGGATCAGTGCACACAGAGGAAAAGAAGGGGTAAGGGTGGCACGACACTGGAGGAGAGGACACTCCTACTATTACCACAAATAAATCCAAGGGTGAAATGCAGGGGCGCAACTTTGGTTTTAGAAGTGGGGGGGACATAACTTGGCGGGGGTCTGGGGGTCCTCCCATTTTTGGGGCATATAAAGCTCCTTTCCTGCATTTCTACACAATCTGATATGACCCATGGCCCTTCAAGCAGTCTCTTTTTTTAGAACAACAAAAAGTAAGCAAAATTGCCCAGTCATAAAGCAAGGTGAGGGATTATTAAATATGTCTAAGCGATTGATAAGACTGAACTAGATCAATGATAATTCAATAATCAATATTATGTTGCACCTTTAACAAATAGCCTAACAAATTAATAACTCTTACAAATAAAATATAAAGACTTAACTTTTGATTGGCTTTATTAAGACATTCTTTATATAAAATTTCAGCCAGACCGTCCAGACATTTATAACAAATATAAAACAGAAATACCTTATTTACATAAGTATTCAGGCCCTTTACTATGAGACTCAAAATTGAGCTCAGGTAAATCCTGTTTCATTGATCATCCTTAAGATGTTTCTACAACTTTACCTGTTGTACATTCAGTTGATTGGTCAGATGGAAAGACACACACCTGTCTATATAAGGTCCCACAGTTGACAGTGCATGTCAGAGCAAAAAACAAGCCATGAGGTTGAAGGAATTGTCCATAGAGCTCAGAGACAGGATTGTGTCGAGGCACAGATCTTGAAAAGGGTACCAAATAGTGTCTGCAGCATTGAAGGTCCACAAGAACACAGTGGACTCTATCATTCTTAAATGGAAGAAGTTTGAAACGACCAAGATTCTTCCTAGAGCTGGCCGCCCCCGGCCAAACTGAGCAATCGGGGGAGAAGGGCCTTGGTCAAGGAGGTGACCAAGAACCCAGTGATCACTCTGACAGAGCTCAAGAGTTCCTCTGTGGGGGCCTCCTGAGTGGTGCAGTGGTCTAAGGCACTGCATCGCACTGCTAGCTGTGCCACCAGAGATCCTGGTTTGAGTCCAGGCTCTGTCGCAGCCGGTCGCGACCAGCAGACCAATGGGGCGGCGCACAATTGGCCCAGCGTCATCCGGGTTAGGGGAGGGTTTGGCCGGCAGGGATGTTCTTGTACCTTCGCGCTCTGGCGACTCCTGTGGCGGGCTGGGCGCAATGCACGCTAACACGTTGCCAGGTGTACAGTGTTTCCTCCGACACATTGGTGCAGCTTCCGGGTTGGGCGGGCATTGTGTGAAGAAGCAGTGCGGCTCGGCTGGGTTGTGTTTCGGAGGATGCACAGTTCTCAACCTTTGCCTCTCCCGAGTCCGTACAGGAGTTGCTGTGATGAGATAAGACTAACTACCAATTGGATACCACGAAATTGGGGAGAAAAAGGGGTATAAATAAATAAAATGTCTCTTTTGAGATGGGAGAACCTTCCAGAGGAACAACAATCTCTACAGCACTCCACCAATCAGGCCTTTATGGTAAAGTGGCCAGATGGAAGCCACTCCTTGGTAAAAAAGCACATGACAGCCCGCTTGGAGTTTGCCAAAAGGCACCTAAAGGACTCTCGGACCATGAGAAACAATATTCTCTGGTCTGATGAAACCAAGATTGAACTATTTGGCCTGAATGCCAAGCGTCATGTCTGGGGGAAATCTGGCACCATCCCTACGGTGAAGCATGGTGGTAGCAACATCATGCTGTGGGGATGTTTTTCAGCGGCAGGGAGACTAGCAGGGGACTGGGAGACTAGTCGAGGGATGGATGACTGATTCTTTCCTGCATTTAATTATCAACAAGACTGTTTGTATGTACTTCTCTAAGAAATCCATTGATTCTTCCCAACAAGCTGTTCTTGTTAATGGGGAGAACCTAAAACTTTGTGTCTAATTTCATGCATCTCGGCATTTTGGACTCCAACTTGACATTTAAGAAACATGTGAAGAAGGTGGTTAACACGGTCAAGTTTGGATTATCCAACTTGAGGTTTATAAGACCTTACCTTCCTCTGGGGGCTGTCAAACTATATATGCATGCTATTATCTTCTCACATCTGAGATATTGTCTGACATGCTGGTCACAAGCGGGAGCTACTAGTCTGAAACCAATTGAATCACTCTACAAACAAACACTTAAGATTTTTGATAACAAACCAAACCGTTTACACCATTGTCACATCATTCACAAACATAATTTATTCAGTCTGGATAGCTTTAAGCAGTATGTAAATGAAAGCCTTGTCTTTAAGGTCCTGCATGGTCTTGCACCTCCACCCCTATGCCGGAATATCATGCTCAAGGAAAGCACCTCCAGGATAACAAGGGCAGTAACTAGAGGGGATTGCGTTGCCCCTTTTCGACACAGTAAATTCGGTCAATCGGCCTTCTCTGTTAGAGCTACAATATACTGGAATGCAATACCCATGGATGTGAGTGTAACGTCTGCTTCCAACTCACCCTCTCAAACACTTAGATCCCCTGAACGCAGCTCACTTTCAAACACATAGATACCCTGAACGCAGCCCAATTTCCAGATCCCAATCACCTGAATTCTGATCACCTGTTCACACACCTGTATGTCATTATCACATACTATTTAGTTCAGTTCTTTGCACCCCATCATTGTGAGGTATTGTTTGTTTTGTGACACACGGCTAGTCGGAGCGTTGGGGTTTCCCTGTAATTTACTCCTCCTGTGTATGATAGTTTTTGCCTTTTCCCTGCCTGTACTTTAGCCTGTCGGATTTCCTGTTATCAACGTATTTCCTGGTCTCCCGGACGACGTTACCAGACTTTTCCTTGCCTGTACAGTTGCCTTTTTGGACTCCTTGTGTATGACCTTCTGCCTGCCCCTGGATCCAGCTACCTGCCTCCTCATGTGGTCCTTTACAATAAACACCTGCTGCCCCCTGCGCTTGAAACCAGCTCCCTGTCTCCCATTGTGTTCATTACATTGAGAAGCTGCACTGATCATTGAAATTATAATTGAAAACATAGCTCAACTTTATCTGTGGTTCCTCATATGTAAGACAACAGTTGATAAGTGTTCTATTATGAATAAGTTAGAATTATATATTATTGGATGTAATGTATTTGTATTTTGTATTGTTTTAGTAAGTATTTGTCTTGTGGCTGTGTAATTGCCCTTACTTGCCCTGGGACTACGGGTGCAAATTAGCTTTTGGCTAACCCTGGCACATTTACTGTACATGGATGTGGCATTATTGTAATATTGATGTTGATTATGTGCATTGTCCCCTATAAATAAAACAATGGTCTGAGAGTCCTTTAGGTGCCGTTTGGCAAACTCCAAGTGGGCTATCATGTGCCTTTCACTGTGTGGCGGCTTCCGTCCCGTCACTCTACCATAAAGGCCTGATTGGTGGAGTGCTGCAGAGATGGTTGTAGATACTTCTCAAGGATGATCAATGGAAACAGCATGCACCTGAGCTCAATAAGTTATTTTTGTAAAAAAATGTATTCTAAAAACCTGTTTTTGCTTTGTCATTATGGGCTATTGTGTGTAGATTGATAAGGGATTTAAAAAAATTACATTTAATGCTACGAGTCATTCCCATACATACAACAGCTGTTAGATAATGGTACCTGACAGATAGCTAGAGGCTAGCTAGAGCTGAACTGGTGTGGTAGCTACTAGCTAACTAGCTGCTAGTAGTTCACGTAACATGTCAGTTAGTACTAGCTTAGCACTGGGAATACATACTTTTTTTTCAGTCAAACAGCAGTTACTTTGCCAGCTAGATCAGTCAACTAAAGAGTAGCCAGTTTCTGCTTAGCTTGGTTTTACAACTCTGAGAAAAAGCACAACACAGACAGCAACTGCTTCTGTTCATTTATCCTGTGCTTGTCCTATTTGCCAGCCTTTCAGAGGCTTTGCCTTCACATAGCCACCCTGTCAGCATGATCTGTGTGGTCCTAAATCCACTTGGCTGAAACCAGAAAACAGCCTACCCGACCACTCTGAGGCATCTGTATGGTCCTAAAGCACACTGCCGCAACATTTTGTATCACAGTGGAATGCTAAAACTGTGTGGGGGGGGACAAATATACAATTTCAGAAAGTGGGGGTCATGTCCTTCCCTAAAACAGGAAGCCTGGGGAAGTGCCATGGCAGAAATCAGCTAAAGAGGGATCGGAACACGATCGGAAACAATCAAATGCCTTGCTTGGGCAGAGCTCCAACTGTGTTCACCAGATTAGTGCGGTAGGAGCAACAGCGTGAGAAAGAAAAATGCAACCAGTGTTGCCAATTCTTTGTGACTTTGTTGCTATATTTAGTGAGTTCAGACCCCTCCATTGGTAAGAGATATTAGCAACAAATTGAGATACTTTTCAGGTTGCCTTTGGGGAGTTTTGACACTGAGGGTTTCTATGGTTTTGATAGCATTTAGCAACTTTTACTACTAAATTCTGCCGCAAATGAGTGGGAGAATCTGTATGTGCAACAGAAGTCACAGCAATGGTGCACACACAGGCAGAGAAGCACAATGGGAGAGGGTTTGCGGCGGGAGAGGGGGCGAAAGCACTATGTTAGGGACCACAGCTGTGCCGTTGCCGTAAAACGACAACTAGCAACAAATCAAGGAGCCAATAACAGATCTCACTGAAAAACAGTGGGGAGAGAAGTACACAATTGTCGATACTTGAGTAAAAGTAAACATACTTTAATAGAAAATGACTCAAGGAAAAGTGAAAGTCACGCAGTAAAATATACTTAATTATCAAAAGTAAATGTAATTGCTAAAAAATAAAAGTAAAAATATAAATCTTTTAAAATTCTTTATATAAATCAAACCAGGCAGCAACATTTTCTTGTTATTTAAATGTACAGATAGCCAGGGGCAACACTCAGACATCATTTACACAAAAAGTATGTGTTTCGTGAGTCCGCCAAGATCAGAGGCAGTAGGGATGACCAGGGATGTTCTCTTGAACATTTTTTAAAAACATTTTTTCTGTCCTGCTAATAATTGAAAATGTAACGAGTACTTTTGGGTGTCAGGGAAAATGTATATAGTAAAAAGTACATCATTTTCTTTAGGAATGTAGTGAAAAAAAAGTAAAAGTAGTCAAAAATATGAATAGTAAAGTAAAGTACACATAACCCCAAAAACTGCTTAAGTAGTACTTTCAAGTATTTTTACTTAAGTACTTTACACCACTGCTGAAAAATAGTTGGAAACACTGGCTAGCAACAAGGAGCTGGTGATAAAACATTTGAGAAAGTTTTCAGCATGCTGGTTTTCACAGCATTTCTGTTATTTCAAGGTGAGCTAAAGCTGCAGCAAGAGGGGAGAAATGGCCTATAATGCTGACCATATCAGTATCTTTTTATTTTAACGTTTCTGAAGTGATATTTGGCTGTAAAGGCTAGTAAAGGAGGGGCAAAAAGTAGCTAGCCTCAATGACATTTGATTTGAGAAAAGTCAGCTAACATTGTAAACTACCTAGGTATAACTCACTAGCTAGTTACTAGCTAGTAACATTTCTCTCACGATACAAAATGTTGATAAAAACATTATATTATTGACCTAAAGGGTTAGCTGTGTTAGCCCAGTCTTTAGCTTATCTAGGGTCAGGGATACATAGAGCAACCATGTACTGTCTATCTGTGGGACCAACTGCAATCATTGTGCAAGCAACATTGCTAAACTAAATTAACCTTATAAAATGTTATCTGTAATGCAGCACTTAAAATACATCTAGTATATGGTTTGAGAACCTATAGCTCAACATGTAAACAATGTGTGAGTTTAGCTATTCTCTGCTTCGGATGACAGATGCCCATAAGGCCAGTAATGCCATCACACTGTAGGCCTATGGCCTACACACCAGCCTTCGCTTTGGCTCCCCCTCCTGTCCAGCTCAGGCGTTCAGTGTCGCCAGCCTTCTAGCTGCTGCCGAATTTTCACTCGTCAACCCCGGACTTGTCTCGTCATCATTACACACACCTGGTTCCAATCCCCACTCTATGTATATATACTCCCTCTGGCATTTGTCTTTGTCGGTCATTGCAAATGTTACTTGTTTTCCTGAGAGGAATCTCTCCTACTATTTCCTGAGTACTTTATATTTTGCACTTTGGGTTCATCCTGTGCCTTTTTGTTCATGAAGATACATTTTGAGCAAAACAGCATGTGGGTTTTGTCCCGCTTTGATCTACGGTGCTTCAAAAAACTCAGTAGTTCTAAACCTGAGACTGCCTTCTGCCTACTCCTCTTTACACCAGTGACACATGCTATATGATATGCTGCAAAATGGATTCACATAGCGGATACTGAGAGAGTGACAAAATTAAACAGATTGGAGATTTTAAGATTAGACAAAAAGGACATGTTCATTTGGGAATACAACGCAGAGAACAAACCCCTTCCCCTCTTTATTGCAGGATTGTGATATGTGATTAATCAACATTCATACTAGTTCATTTTGAATAACAGTTTAAGAATTAAAACAAGTTTAAACACTTCACTTCAAATAATCAACACTTAATTACTTAAAAATGTACAAATAAGCTAACTCGTAAAGATTAAGCATCTTAGTCTAAACAACAATCGATTGAGTAGTAACAAGTAGACCATTATCACTAAAGCATCATTTCAGGTTAACAAAAAAAAAACTCCATACCAGCGGTGGCTGCAAGTCTGACTGGGCTGAAATAGAAGTATTGCTGTGCTGAAATAGAACCCTGCACACCCAGCAGACCTCCAGCAGGGTTGGCCTTCTCCAACTGTAATAGGTTTATACATCAGGATAAGCTAAGACCCAGATGCAGACCGTGTCGAAGTAACAATGTTTATTACAGCAACAGAGGCAAAGGTACAGGACAGCAGGCAAGCTCAGGGTCAGGCAGAGTGGATAGGCGGGCGAGGTCAGGACTGGCAGGGGTCGAAAACCAGGAGGGTGAGAAAAAGAGAGGCTAGGAAAAGACAGGAGCTGACAGGACAAACACTGGTAAGCTTGATAAACAAGACAAACAGAAAACACAGGTCTAAGTACACAGGGGATAATGGGGAAGATGGGCGACACCTGGAGGGGGGTGGAGACAAGCACAAAGACAGATGAAACAGATCAGGGCGTGACTTTATACATTGTGTGTGATGTTTAACTGTATTTTTGTATACAAAATTTGCTAACATAGCTAGGCCTACACATGCAGAATAACCCATGGCATATAGGAAATACCCCTAGTCTCTTGGGACAAATATTGGGACCTCTCTTTTCGTCTGCAAACAGGCTTTCACAGCTTTCCATATCTGAGAACAGAAAATATCACAAAGAAACAAGATTCATTATACTAAAATAAGACAGCACTGAATATTATGTTGCTATTATCTCTCTGTCCTTAGTTTTTCCCTCTGTGGGGACTGGAACTGGAGAATATTTTCATAATATCCTCCCACAAAATGACCTGCCCTACACGTAATAACCTGTACCTGCTGGTACACGTGAAAGCCCCTCCTCCAGCCTCCATAAGCGCCGCACCTCCCAGCTCCATAGGCACCGGTGCGGTGGTGCTGGGAGAGGGAATCGACAGAGCCCTCTCTGGACATCCACGGGTGACCAGCAGGTTATCATGTCCACCAACTGGTCGAAGGCAAGAATGGTATCGCTGCAGGCCAACTCCCGACGGGCATCCTCGCACCAGGCTGCAACGGTAGGGTCACCACCAAGTCACAGAAAAACACAGCCATTTTTCCAGCCAAAGAGAGGAGTCACAAAAAGCACAAATAGAGATAAAATGTATCACTAACCTTTGATGATCTTCATCAGATGAAACTCATAGGACTTCATGTTACACAATACATGTGTGTTTTGTTCGCTAAAGTCCATATTTATATTAAGAAAATCTCATTTCACATTGGCACATTACGTTCAGTAGTTCTAAAACATGCAGTGATTGTGCCATATCAATTTACAGAAATACTCATCATAAATGTTGATGAAAATACAAGTGTTATACATGGAATTAGATATATACTTCTCCTTAATGCAACCGCTGTGTCAGATTTTTTTTTTAACTTTGCGGAAAAAGCAATGCAATTGTCACGAGTTACTAAGGTGGGTGGAATCAGGCGCAGAGAGCAGGTTTCAATTATTAGACAGTTTATTCTCCGGCGCACAAAACAATGGTCAACCCAACACACAGGGTGAATAATTCAAAGCAGGACCAGAATAGTCCGGAGAATAAAACTCATGAACACCACCAAATAACAGGAATACAAAAACAAAGGAAATAAAGGTCAGAACGTGACAGCAATAATCTGAGTTCAGCGTTCAGACAACAAAGCAGCCAAAAAGATATCCGCCATATTGTGTAGTTAACATTAGTCAGAAATAGCATTATAAATATTCACTTACCTTTGATGATCTTCATCAGAATGTATTCCCAGGAATCCCAGTTCCACAATAAATGTTCGATTTGTTCGATAAAGTTAATCATTTATGTCCAAATAGCTTTTGTTAAACGTGCGTTCAGGTCCAGCCGAACGGTGGACGAAAAGTTAAAAAAGTTATATTACAGGTCGTAGAAACTTGTCAAACTAAGTATAGAATCAATCTTTAGGATGTTTTTATCATAAATCTTCAATAATATTTCAACCGGAGAATTCCATTGTCTGTAGAAAAGCAATGGAACGAGAGCTAACTCTCTCGTGACCGCGCGTCAATAGCCTGTGGCACTCTGCCAGACACCTGGCTCAATCCCCTCGCATTCTCTCCCCCTTCATAGTAGAAGCCTGAAACAAAGTTCTAAAGACTGTTGACATCTAGTGGAAGCCTTAGGAAGTACAATATGACCCCATGTACACTGTATATTGGAATGGTAAAGAGTTGAAAAACTCCCATTGAGTCGACTTGAAGTGTTTGTTTACAGATATGGGGGAGGTAGGGAGGGAGTATCTGAAACCACACAAAGGGTGTACAATTTCTTATTTATTTTCTTACAATAGAAAACTACAGAGAGGATGAGGGAGAGAACAGTAAACTGTGAATGTTCTTGTAGTCTCACCATTGGTTGCACAACAGTTAGTGATGTGCAAAAATGAGAAGGGTGGAGGGGTCAGTCACTCTCAAACATCTATACACGATAGTACACACTTGAACACAGTGACCTACTATAGACTTTGTGACACACACAAATTAAAAAAGGAAGAGATGAAGGGGATTTGTCCCCTAAATGTGAATCTTGTTGTGTTCCAAACACACTGCGTTCATATCACTCAACCACACCAAGGCATTGGTCCATGTGTGTACTTGACCGACAGAACCTATTGTGACGTCATCAAGCAGCGGTCAGGAGAGGGCAGTTCATTCAACAGTTTATAGCCCTGTCATTTCAAACCAGTCATTGTATACAGGTGCATTACAATTCCCTATAGAACAAGCATTTTCTATTGAAATAGCAGCATTATGAACAGACCTAGGATTTACTACCAGTTTTTTTATATTTATTTTTCAGTAGTCTCTAGGTCTAGGACATGTGCTCAAGCGTACAAAATGTGGAACCAAAATGACATTCCCACTAGTGTCTGTCTGTGTGTGTCAGAGAGTTTATGTACTGTATGAGTGTGTATCCGTGCATGCCTGTTTATTCAAGCCAGGGTAACAGGTTTGGAGTGCATTCAGGCTACATTGTGGAGGAGTGAGTCAGAGAGTGTCTGTCGTCATTGGCCCTTGACGTGAGAAGCCCATACAGACTGTCATAGAGCAGGAACACAGTGCACAGACAGACTGTTAGACAGACAGACAGACAGACAGACAGACAGACAGACAGACAGACAGACAGACAGACAGACAGACAGACAGGCAGGGACTGTGGAGACAAAGAAAGAGGCAGACAGACCACAGCATCACCAACACCCATGGAGCTATTTATGGAAACATTAATCAGTTCCATCAAGATTAGATAAAGGCTCTCTCCTTTTTGATTATAATTTTAAATATTAAACTCCCTTTGTTGGAGTCTGTGGATGATAGGGGTCAAAGGAATATAAAACAGAGGGATGCCTCTCCATAATGTGCATGTGCGTGTGTGTGTGCGCGACCAATGTTCATGTCTCCAAGTGTGTCACTCAAAAAATATCTGTGTGTAATATGAGTGTGTGCGAGTCAGGGTTATTTTCCGTGCAGACAGACAGAGATAAGAGGGTGACTGTCTGTCGAGTGTGTCTGCTCTATTTGAATGGCAGACCGTGTCAGTGGCTGCTATTCACCCCTACAGACGGTCTGCAGACAGTGTGTGTGCAAGTTTTATATCTGCTTGTGTGACTCACAACATATTGTTGGTGGTTAAAGGACTCAACAAGTCGCAGGTTGACATTTATTGTCTTGTCTTGGAGGCAGAACTGAGCGATTTCCCCTTAGATAGGCCAGCTGCAAAGTAAAACATTTTTCCTTTTTGATCTTCATTTAAGGTTAGGGTTAGGCATTAGAGTAAGCAGTGTGGTTAAGGTTAGGGTAAGGTTTAAAATGAGATTTTATGACTTTGTGGCTGTGCAAGATACATAATGAAAAACTCTAACCTGCCAACAAATCAAGCATTAGAGTTGGTTTATGAGTCCTATTGTTATTCTCTCTCTCTCTCTAAAAAGTTGAGAGAGCCAAGGTTGACAAAGTTTTTTTTTAAAGTGCTTCTGCTGTCAAACACAGTCTGGAGTAAGCAAAGTTGGCTTCTTTTTTATCATCAGAAATATGCAGCGTACACACTGTTGTGTTCGGTCGTACCTGTATGAGGAAATTCTCCTGAAGGCACATTTGAACTTGAAATCCCTGATAAAACTGCAAACTCAAGCAAGCCTGTGTCAGTGTGTTAGAGGGAGATCACACAGCTTGTGTTGAACAGGACTGGAGGCCTAGATACATCCTTCAATAGCCAGTTGTGGTTTTCTGCCATAACACAGAAACACCCTCAATGCAAATCTCTCTCGCGTCACAACATGGCCATGGCACGCTGACACACGACAACCTTCACCTTACTCAGAGCATTCTTATCGGTCTGATGGTGACAGCCCTCCTGAGGAAGTTGTATATAGAAAAAAGAAAGAGTAAGAGAGACAGAATAAAAGAAACAATAGTAAAGAGAAAGAAAAGGAATGTTAATACTTGGGAGTCTGGGTTGCACACGAATTGAAATATATCTATATAAGGCCAATTTTCCTCCATTCAAACTCCACCTGAAGCAGAATTTTGAATGCTGTAATTTGGGCAGAATAATTAACACAATTGTTTTTGTTGTTTTTATACTTAATCTCAATCTATTGCTATCTTTCTTACATTTTGTTTTATTTATTCCATATGTGAATTGATATCTGCTTTTATCTGGAACAAGAAAAACCATCGGATACGTAAAAGTGTTTTGCACGCCTGCAGGGTGGTCTAACACACTTAAAAACATTCAATATTATTATTGGGCAGCAATAATAAGAAGAATAATTATATATTGGATGACATAAAACACTGATGTTGCAGGCCTGAAATGGTTGACCCTAGAGACTTCATCCCGTGGGCCCACCTCCTTAGCTGCCTTAGCTCCTCACTGAATGACTTGTACATTGATAAATGATTTTGTATCTTTCGAACAGTTTGTACAAAAGTTAAATATTCATAGATCAACATTTCTTTAGGTATCTATAACTTTGTAGTTTTGTATCTTCAAACTCTAATCACTTCTCATCGCACCCACGTACCTACCCTCTAGGCTCTGTTTGTAAAGTTAATCCTTATGTCACAGGGGGCATAGGCTTGGTCTATACACTGAGTGCACAAAACATTAGGAACATCTTCCTAATGTTGAGTCGCACCTCCTTTTGCCCTCAGAACAGCCTCAAGCCTCGTCGGGACATGGACTCTACAAGGTGTCGAAAGCATTCCACAGGGATGCTGGCCCATGTTGACTCCAATGCTTCCCACAGTTGTGTTAATACCCTTTTGTGACTATTTTCATTTTTGGATAAAAAACGTTCCCGTTTTAAATGGGATATTTTGTCACGACAAGATGCTCGACTATGCATATAATTGACAGCTTTGGATAGAAAACACTCTGACGTTTCCAAAACTGCAAAGATATTGTCTGTGAGTGCAACAGAACTGATGTTACAGGCAGATAAAAAGATAAAGATAAAAATCAAATCAGGAAGTGCCCCATTTTTTGAAAGCGCTGCATGCCAATGACTCCTTATATGGCTGTGAATGGGCTACGAATGAGCTTACGCTTTCTACGTATTTCCCAAGGTGTCTACAGCATTGTGACGTCTTTTTACGCATTTATGTTGAAGAATAGCCGTAAGGGACCACATTGAGCAAATGGTCACATGATGGCTCCCGCAGAAAATCTTACGTAAAGTACAGAAGTAGCCATTTTTCCAATCGCTTCAAATGAGAAACCAAATCAAATCAAATTTTATTTGTCACATACACATGGTTAGCAGATGTTAATGTGAGTGTAGCGAAATGCTTGTGCTTCTAGTTCCGACAATGCAGTAATAACCAACAAGTAATCTAGCTAACAATTCCAAAACTACTACCTTATAGACACAAGTGTAAGGGGATAAAGAATATGTACATAAAGATATATGAATGAGTGATGGTACAGAGCGGCATAGGCAAGATACAGTAGATGGTATTGAGTGCAGTATATACATATGAGATGAGTATGTAAACAAAGTGCCATAGTTAAAGTGATACATGTATTACATAAAGATGCAGTAGATGATAGAGTACAGTATATACGTATACATATGAGATGGATAATGTAGGGTATGTAAACATTATATTAGGTAGCATTGTTTAAAGTGGCTAGTGATATATTTGACATCATTTCCCATCAATTCCCATTATTAAAGTGGCTGGAGTTGAGTCAGTGTGTTGGCAGCAGCCACTCAATGTTAGTGGTGGCTGTTTAACAGTCTGATGGCCTTGAGATAGCCTGTTTTTCAGTCTCTCGGTCCCAGCTTTGATGCACCTGTACTGACCTCGCCTTCTGGATGATACCGGGGTGAACAGGCAGTGGCTCGGGTGGTTGTTGTCCTTGATGATCTTTATGGCCTTCCTGTGACATCGGGTGGTGTAGGTGTCCTGGAGGGCAGGTAGTTTGCCCCCGGTGATGCGTTGTGCAGACCTCACTACCCTCTGGAGAGCCTTACGGTTGGGGGCGGAGCAGTTGCCGTACCAGGCGGTGATACAGCCCGACAGGATGCTCTCGATTGTGCATCTGTAGAAGTTTGTGAGTGCTTTTGGTGACAAGCCGAATTTCTTCAGCCTCCTGAGGTTGAAGAGGCGCTGCTGCACCTTCTTCACGATACTGTCTGTGTGGGTGGACCAATTCAGTTTGTCTGTGATGTGTACGCCGAGGAACTTAAAACTTACTACCCTCTCCACTACTGTTCCATCGATGTGGATAGGGGGGTGTTCCCTCTGCTGTTTCTTGAAGTCCACAATCATCTCCTTAGTTTTGTTGAGTGTGAGGTTATTTTCCTGACACCACCCTCCGAGGGCCCTCACCTCCTCCCTGTAGGCCGTCTCGTCATTGTTGGTAATCAAGCCTACCACTGTTGTGTCGTCCGCAAACTTGATGATTGAGTTGGAGGCGTGCGTGGCCACGCAGTCGTGGGTGAACAGGGAGTACAGGAGAAGGCTCAGAACGCACCCTTGTGGGGCCCCAGTGTTGAGGATCAGCAGGGTGGAGATGTTGATGCCTACCCTCACTACCTGGGGGAGGTCCGTCAGGAAGTCCAGTACCCAGTTGCACAGGGCGGGGTCGAGACCCAGGGTCTCGAGCTTGATGACGAGCTTGGAGGGCACTATGGTGTTAAATGCCGAGCTGTAGTCGATGAACAGCATTCTCACATAGGTATTCCTCTTGTCCACATGGGTTAGGGCAGTGTGCAGTGGGGTTGAGATTGCATCGTCTGTGGACCTATTTGGGCGGAAAGCAAATTGGAGTGGGTCTAGGGTGTCAGGTAGGGTGGAGGTGATATGGTCCTTGAGTAGTCTCTCAAAGCACTTCATGATGACAGAAGTCAGTTACCTTAGCTTTCTTGGGAACAGGAACAATGGTGGCCCTCTTGAAGCATGTGGGAACAACAGACTGGGATAGGGATTGATTGAATATGTCCGTAAACACACCAGCCAGCTGGTCTGCGCATGCTCTGAGGGCGCGGCTGGGGATGCCGTCTGGGCCTGCAGCCTTGCGAGGGTTGACGCGTTTAAATGTTTTCCTCACGTCGGCTGCAGTGAAGGAGAGTCCGCATGTTTTAGTTGCGGGCCGTGTCAGTGGCACTGTATTGTCCTCAAAGCGGGCAAAAAAGTTATTTAGTCTGCCTGGGAGCAAGACATCCTGGTCCGTGACGGGGCTGGTTTTCTTTTTGTAATCCGTGATTGACTGTAGACCCTGCCACATACCTCTTGTGTCTGAGCCGTTGAATTGAGATTCTACTTTGTCTCTATACTGACGCTTAGCTTGTTTGATTGCCTTGCGGAGGGAATAGTTACACTGTTTGTATTCGGTCATGTTTCCGGTCACCTTGCCCTGATTAAAAGCAGTGGTTCGCGCTTTCAGTTTCACGCGAATGCTGCAATCAATCCACGGTTTCTGGTTTGGGAATGTTTTAATCGTTGCTATGGGAACAACATCTTCAACGCACGTTCTAATGAACTCGCTCACCGAATCAGCGTATTCGTCAATGTTGTTGTCTGACGCAATACGAAACATATCCCAGTCCACGTGATGGAAGCAGTCTTGGAGTGTGGAATCAGATTGGTCGGACCAGCGTTGAACAGACCTCAGCGCGGGAGCTTCTTGTTTTAGTTTCTGTCTGTAGGCAGGGATCAAATGAAATGAAATTAATATGCTAGCTCTCAAGCTTAGCCTTTTGTTAACAACACTGTCATCTCAGATTTTCAAAATATGCTTCTCAACCATTGCAAAATAAGCATTTGTGTAACAGCTAGCGCGGCTAGCGTAGCATTTAGCGTTAGCATCAGCAGACAATATTTTTACAAAAACCAGAAAATCATTCAAATAAAATCATTACCTTTGAAGAACTTCAGATGTTTTCAATGAGGAGACTCAGTTAGATAGCAAATGCTCCGTTTTTCCTGAAAGATGATTTGTTTAGGAGAAATTGCTCCGTTTGGTGCGTCATGTTTGGCTACCAAAAAACTTTTTTCCAAATTAACTCCATAATATCGACAAACATGGCAAACGTTGTTTAGAACCAATCCTCAAGGTGTTTTTCACATATCTCTTCGATGATATATCGTTCGTGGAAGTGTGCTTTCCCATCTGAATCCCAGGAGAAAATGCCTGCGGCTGAAGATTTACGCACCAATTTACACAAAGGACACCGGGCGGACCCGTAGTAAATGTAGTCTCTTATGGCCAATCTTCCAATGATATGCCTACAAATACGTCACAATGCTGCAGACACCTTGGAGAAATGATAGGAAGGGCAGGCTCATTCCCGGCGCATTCACAGCCATATAAGGAGACAATAGAAAACAGAGCTTCGAAAATTCTGCCCATTTCCTGGTTAAAGTATCATCTTGGTTTCGCCTGTAGCATGAGTTCTGTGGCACTCATAGATAATATCTTTGCAGTTTTGGAAACCTTAGAGTGTTTTCTTTCCAAAGCTGCCAATTATATGCATAGTCGAGCATCTTTTCGTGACAAAATATTGCGCTTAAAACGGGCACGTTTTTTTATCCATAAATTAAAAGAGCGCCCCCTATATCCAAGAAGTTAAAATCCCCAGCTACAATGAATGCAGCCTCCGGATATATAGATTCCAGTTTGCAAAGAGTCAAATATAGTTCGTTCAGAGCCATCGATGTGTCTGCTTGGGGGGGAATATATACGGCTGTGATTATAATCGAAGAGAATTCCCTTGGTAGATAATGCGGTCGACATTTGATTGTGAGGAATTCTAAATCAGGTGAACAGAAGGACTTGAGTTCCTGTATGTTGTTATGATCACACCACGTCACGTTAACCATGAAGCATACGCCCCCGCCCCTCTTCTTACCAGAAAGATGTTTGTTTCTGTCGGCGCGATGCGTGGAGAAACCAACTGGCTGCACCGACTCCGATAGCGTCTCTCCAGTGAGCCATGTTTCCGTGAAGCAAAGAACGTTACAGTCTCTGATGTCCCTCTGGAATGCTACCCTTGCTCGGATTTCATCAACCTTGTTGTCAAGAGACTGGACATTGGCGAGAAGAATGCTAGGGAGTGGTGCACGATGTGCCCGTCTCCGGAGTCTGACCAGAAGACCGCTTCGTTTCCCCCTTTTATGAAGTCGTTTTTTGGGTCGCCGGCTGGGATCCATTCCGTTGTCCTGGGTGAAAGGCAGAACACAGGATCCGCTTCGCAAAAGTCATATTCTTGGTCGTACTGATGGTGAGTTGACGCTGCTCTTATGTTCAGTAGTTCTTCTCGACTGTAGTAATGAAACCTAAGATGACCTGGGTAAGTGTAAGAAATAACACGTAAAAAAACAAACTGCATAGTTTCCTAGGAACGCGAAGCGAGGCGGCCATCTCTGTCGGCGCCGGAAGTCGGAACCAATTGTCCCGACGGATATATTATCGAATAGATATGTGAAAAACACCTTGAGGATTGATTCTAAACAACATTTGCCAAGTTTCTGTCGATATTATGGAGCTAATTTGGAAAAAAGTTTGGCGTTGTAGTGACCGCATTTTCTCAGCCAAACGTGAAGAACAAATGGGAGCTATTTCGCCTACAAAAATAATATTTTTGGAAAAAAGGAACATTTGCTATCTAACTGGGAGTCTCCTGAGCGAAAACATCCGAAGTTCTTCAAAGGTACATTATTTAATTTTATTGCTTTTCTTATTTTCGTGAAAATCTTGCCTGCTGCTAGCAGGGCATAATGCCATGCTAGGCTATGATAAACTTACACAAATGCTTGTCTAGCGTTGGCTGTAAAGCATATTTTGAAAATCTGAGATGACAGTGTGATTAACAAAAGGCTAAGCTGTGTCTCAATATATTTCATTTGTGATTTTCATGAATAGGAAGATTTTCTAGGGATATTTATGTCCACTGCGTTATGCTAATTAGTTTGAGGCGATGATTACGCTCCCGGATCCGGGTTTGAGAGTCGCAAGAATTAAGTTGTCTGGATGTCCTTTGGGTGACCATTCTTAATACACACAGGAAACATTGACCGTGAAAACCTCAGCAGCGCTGCAGTTCTTGACACACTCAAACCGGTGCGCCTGGCACCTACTACCAAAACCCATTCAAAGGAACTTTTTTAATTATAATTTTTTTTTTTACCTTTATTTAACCAGGCAAGTCAGTTAAGAACACATTCTTATTTTCAATGACAGCCTGGGAACAGTGGGTTAACTGCCTGTTCAGGGGCAGAACGACAGATTTGTACCTTGTCAGCTCGGGGGTTTGAACTCGCAACCTTCCGGTTACTAGTACAACTCTCTAACCACTAGGGTACCCTGCCGCCCCGCACTTAAATATTTTGTCTTGCCAATTCACCCTCTGAATGGCACACATACACAATCCATGTCTCAATTCTCTCAAGGCTTAAAAATCCTTCTTTGACCTGTCTTCTCCCCTTCATCTACATTGATTGAAATGGATTTAACAATTGACATCCATAAGGGATCATAGCTTTCACCTGGATAGTCTATGTCATGGAAACAGCAGGTGTTCCTAATGTTTTGTACATTCATTGTATGTTATTAAAAACTCGCACAATCTGGAATCACTGGATTCTCTTAAGAACCAATTAAGAGGATTTAGGTGAAGAGTACGCTTCAGAGAATACATTCTAAAACATGCTGTAACACATTTTAAAATAGTCCATTGGCTACATTGATCAAATGCAAAATTAGACCAGAAATATATTCCACTTGTGACCGATGTACACAGGCTCCTGCTACTTTATTGCAGATGTTCTGGACATACCTGAAATTGATTGATTTCTGGAAGCCCATTTTTATTTTTTTAAACATTTTCCAAGGTACTGGAGAGGCCTATAGAACCTTATGCTTTTGTTGCATTATTCGGAGTGGGACCCTGGATACCATTCTGAACAGTTATATGGGCAATATGCTAGCATTTATTACTCTTATTGCTAGACGTGGAAAGATACATTTCCTCCTACTTTTAGCTATGGATAAAGGAAGTCTTCCAGCATCACAAACTAGAGAACATGGGCTAATTCAGTTAGAGGATCAGCAATAAATGGTATCATATCTGGCAACCTTTCTTATCTTTTGTAGCTAATTTCATAACTCCATAAAGTAACCCAAATATGAATGTGTATCACTATTTTTTAAATTCCTTTCCATTTTTGTTTGTTTACAGTGCATTAGGAAAGTATTCAAACCCCTTGACTTTTTCCACATTTTGTTACACTCATCCATATTCTAAAACTGATCAAATATATTTTTACCTCAATCTACACACAATATCCCATAATGACAAAGAAAAAACAGATTTTTACAAATTTTGGCAAATATAAAAAATATATAAAATTGGAAATATCACATTTACATAAGTATTCAGACCCTTTACTCAGTACTTTGTTGAAGCACCGTTGGCAGCGATTACAGCCTCGATACTTCTTGGGTATGACGCTACAAGCTTGGAACACCTATATTTGGGGAGTTTCTCCCATTCTTCTCTGCAGATTCTCTCAAGCTCTGTCAGGTTGGATAGGGAACGTCGCTGCACAGCATTTTCTGGTCTCTCCAGAGATGTTCGATCAAGTTCAAGTCCGGGCCCTGATGGGCCACTCTGCGTTGTCTTGGCTGTGTGCTTAAGGTCGTTGTCCTGTTGGAAGGTGAACCTTCGCCCCAGTCTGAAGTCCTGAAGAGCTTTTCAACAAGGATCTCTCTGTATTTTGCTCTGTTCATCTTTCCCTCGATCCTTACTTGTTTCCCAATCCTTGCTACTGAAAATCCCCACAGCATGATGCTGCCACTACCATGCTTCACTGTAGGGATGGTATTGATCAGGTGATGAGCGGTGCCTGGTTTCCTCCAGACGTGACGCTTGGCATTCAGGCCAAATAGTTCAAACTTGGTTTCATCAGACCAGAGAATCTTGTTTCTCATGGTCTGAGTGTCCATTTGGTGCTTTTTGGCAAGCGGGCTGTCAAGTGCCTTTTACTGAGGATTGGCTTCCGTCTGGCCACTCTACAATAAAGGCTTGATTCGTGGAGTGCTGCAGAGATTATTGTCCTTCTGAAAGGTTCTCCATTTATGAATGATGGAGGCCACTGTGTTCTTGGGGACCTTCAATGCTGCAGAAATTTGTTGGTACCCTTCTTCAGATCTGTGCCTCAACACAATGTCTCTGACCTCTATGGACAATTCATTTCGACCTCATGGCTTGTTTTTTTTGTACTGACATGCACTGTCAACTGTGGGATCTTATATAGACAGAGTGTGCCTTTCCAAATCATGTCCAATCAGTTGAATCTACCACAGGTGGACTCAAATCAAGTTGTAGAAACATCTCAAGGATGATCAATGGAAACAGGATGCAACTGAGCTCAATTTCGAATGTCATAGCAAAGGGTTTGAATACTTATGTAAATAAGTTATTTTTTTATAAGAATGCTTTGGTTTTCATTTTGTCATTATGGGGTATTGTGTGTAGATTGATAGGAAATGTGTTATTGAATCCATTTTAGAATAAGTCTAATGTGAATACTTTCGAATGCACTGTATATCTGTGTGTTTCAAAACTGTGTTTATATTACTGTAATTTTATGTCATGCCTGTTCATTTAAAGTCTGGTAATTGGGGAGGGGCTCCAATGGAGTATGGAAGGTTGGGGTGGGGTCTTTAAAATGCCAAATAAAAACCCCTTGATAAAAAAAGACTGCTGCAGCTGCACATCGGCGGGATGGGGAGGCCCCTATAGTTCAGACAGACAAGATATCAGCAGTTTTCTATTGTATTCATCACATGATGCCTGCAGGTTGCACTGTCAGTACCATTTTGGCAATTCTGTAAAACAGGTTTTGCTATGAGAGTACATTAGAGTGAGAGAGAGCGACACAATGAGAGAGTGAGAAATAAGAAGGCATGGGGATGGGGTAAGAAAAATTAGGGGAGAGACAAACATATCAGAACAGGGAAAGGAAGGAGAGTAATGAGAGAGCGCGAGAGAGCGAGAACTTACATTGGGGTCCTGGACTGAATAGTGATTGAGGAGAGAGAGAAGCTCCTCTCATCTAACCTCCATGTCAGCTGTGTGTTTCCTCTATTATACTGAGCTCCTGGCCCTGAGCTGGTTGCCAAGGAGATGCACCACCTTCAAGGAGGAAAAAAGGACTCGCAAATCAAGCCATTTCTTCCTCACTGTGACGTGGACAAGTTAAAACTGTGATATGTCTGTGGTGGGAGTGTGTGTTTACTGACTTTTCGAGCTGTTCTCTTCTTTCTCTTAATGATTACTGCTACTGCTCCCAGGCCATATCAGTGATATACACGTTGACTGTAATGGCCTCCTCCACTGCTCACCATGTTAGTGCCAACTTTCCTATTAGTATGTTTCCCCCTCCCTTAGTGACAATAAAATTACAGAGACCATCCTCCACCTCCCATTGGCTGGGAAGCGCCATGGTGATGCCCTCCGATTGGGCATACCCACCAATGCACTCTCATCCAATCAGGCTCACTGTATCCATGAGAATGAAGCATGTAGGGCTATTTAAATCCAACAAGAGAGACACAAAATTGCTCAGATGTACATTTCTACTTTGGGAAAAAGCAGGGGGGAAAGGTTTGCGAGTGGACGAACGTTGCAAATCCAGACAGACCTGATTGCTGCAAAGTGATCGAACCATCTTCGGGGTTAAACTGATCCAGGGTGAGTTGAATGAATGAAAGCAGCGTACCAATGCATATTTTACTCTTCTATCCCTCTACCCTAAGTTTGTTTATGAATATTGATAGAACTCTATCCCTCACTTGCACTCATGCCTGCTTTGCCCTAAATGAAGCTGTGGCAGTGAACAGAGACTGAACGGTGAAATTGGGTGGACAGAATGAACTAAAGCTGGAGGTCTCTTCTCCAGTGTCAGGGGAGCACTGGGTATTGGTTGTTCATGCCACAGGAATGTTGTACGAAAAATACTTTACATCTCGCAGAGGAGCAGCGTTCGAAAGCAAAGCACCGGATGAAAAAGTTGACGTAATCCATGGCCATTTTGTGTACGCTCTTTTTTTATTTTAACATCACATTTTCACGCACCACAAAATGCCGTCCAAATGTTCTCCTGCTAGGTCAGCCATTACGATCTTTCGAGATTTGTTTTCATTGAATTGAATCCACCAATATCACCTGCAACATATGCCGTAATGGTGACCAACATTTTTATATGGACCATGGAAACACCTTTAAATCAGATTTTATCCACATATTTTTAGCAATTTGAATGGATTTCTACAGCCTTATGTTAATTATAAAGTAGACTGCATAAATGTATGACCCATGTACATTAAAATCTCAGTCTCAACTCTTATCACAATTTCTGTAATACAAATAAATGATGTTTACTTATCTTTTCATATCTGTGTCTACATTGTTACCATTTTACAGCTTATATTTCAAAAGTTAAGGTTTTATGTTATTAAATAAAACATTAACTGCCTGGTATTTCATTAAAGTGAGTGGAAACTTAAGGGAGAGGTGAAAGTACTGTATAGCAACGGCCCATGCCGCCTTACCCTAACCATGACATCAAACAATGGAACAACAACAGATAGCCCACTACTATAGTCATGAGAAAGCAAGGTTCTTCCCTCCAGCAATTCTATAAACCTTGACTGGAAATAAAAGGTATAAATGTCAAAAAGAGTTAATACACGTTTACACAATGGCCAAACTTAAATGTCTGTGGCAGACTGAGACAGTCTAAGTCTTTAAATACTGTATCTGTACTCTAAATCAAGCTTTACCAGTTTTCTATACTTAATTATGCGCATAAGTGTCAGCAGCGGTTTAATGTGCCAGTGAGAAAGAGGAGATGGTTGATTCATAGCGGCCGACACATTAATACTGATTTTTTAATTTAGCCAGAGGGTGTATTTGTATAATTTATGGATCCCTGCCAAAGCAGCACCTACTCTTCCTGGGGTCCAGCAAAATTAAGGCAGTTTAATCAGGAATCAGGGCAGCCTGTTCAGTTGAAAGCCTGCTCATTCTCTTAACAACAACTCAATGGATGGTTATTGTTGTAAATCAATTCCTCATTCTGAATACTAACCAGAATGTAATGTCGGTGGGATGTGGAAAATGTAGTTGGCTATTGGTTTAAACAGTTTACGTCTGGGTTTAAAGCATTTAAAGCAATGGGAAGGACATATAAAAAAGATAACAATGTGACAAACAACACAATGTCCATTTTAAAGATCGCTTAAATACAGAGCACCGTTTCATTTAATGACAGATGAGGAAAACTGACATTTCGGGAAAAGTTCTCTAATCTAGAAACCAATTCAACACACAAAATTGGTTATCATCCCTGGTTACAGGTAAAAATGATTATTCAGTGATGTATGACATGATAGCCTATGTGATGGTGTGATGCAACTGACTTGTTAAAATGTCATGCTTTTTTGTCAGTTTACTGAAAAATGCAAATGTTGTACCGAAAAAACGGTGGAGATGTTGAGGGACTCACCTGGACTAATGCTGGACACAAACTGACGGTAAGGCTCGTGCCCGAGACTCGACGACGTCAGGCAGTCGTTTGCCTGCAACCTCTACAAACTCACTTGCATCAAACTTGAAAAACAATGCATTTCCCTGTTTGGCTGTAGCTAGAAGTGTCGTCTCAAAATCGGCCATTCATTTTAAAGGTGATCACCAGTAGACGGTAAGTTTATTTTAGTAATAAGAATTCAATTTATTTAAATTTCCAAAATCTGCCAGCTGATGCTAACGTTATCCAAAGCATTTGAACTGGCTAGCATGCTTTGTTTTTGACACCTCTCCCGAGGTATTTAGTTTATGATACCAATTCACGGTGAGTATTCCTGGTAGTGTTATCGGTTGAAAAATTCAGAGTGTATCATAGATTAACATTTCATTTGCTCGTTTCTGTACACAATTTCTGTTACTTTTTAGCCACTCCGGTTTGTTGTCACTAGTCAAACGCTTGCTACCTCCGCTGTTCTCGGTTACCATGGTTACATAGCGAGGACGCGCACACTTTCTCATTTACAACAAGCCTCTGTAACTCTTCATATCAGTCTACAGTTTTTTATGCCGTTTTGCTTGCTTTACTCAGATGCATTTTTGGTGCCTGTTTCTGCAATGGCTTGACATACTGTGTTTATTATTCACCCATATATATATATATATATATATATATATAGTAAATAGCTTTTGTGAATGATGAATAGGTTTCCTCATCATTTCACCGCCTCTTCCTCTTCAGTAATACACCCAGGCAAAACCCACTTCAGTGATGAAATCATTCTCAAAAAGTAATTCTCCTGACCTCATCCCTGGTCCTGCTGGCAACAACCATCACAAAATGTCTTCTTTGGAGAGGAAGCGTGAGAAACACAGCCCTTTCACCCTGAACCCTGACCCTCGGAGGAAGACCAGCGCAGAGATCGTCACCGAGGCTAGGCACTCTCTGAGGACCCTGCGCACCCAGCGACCTTTTACCCCTCGAGACAACCACAGACAGCTGTTTGGAGAGACCTCTCGAACCCAAGACAGTCGACCTCCCTCTACATTCAGGTTCTGGTTAAACACCCTATATTATAACCCCCCTAGCAGTAGTCTAGTGTCACATCCATACAGTGTACTGAATGAACATGGTCTTTTTTTCTTCTTTCAGCCTCTACGCTCGGAACTTTGAAGCGCCAGACTCCAGACCGGGTTCTGGAACTCGCCTGTCTCCTCTGGAACATGTGGGTTCTCCTCACTGTACATTTCATATCCTCACTCTTGTACAGTACATTAATCTGTGTGTATCCTTGTGAACTTGGGGGTCTTGGAAAGCCTTAGTGTATCGTTCTGATCAGCTGAAGACAACACACACTAAATCAGTGTTTGGTCCCTTTAATGATGAAGTAATGTTTATGGCCTACCAGAAGCCCAGGTTGCCAGTGGCCCAGGATGAGGACCCAGATCCCGTCAGCCCCATGGCACTCCCCAAACCCCCCTCTGACCCCCTGGAGCTGAAGAGGGGGGCGGTGGGGGCGAGGGCACGCCTTTTTAGAGCTGGCTCTCTGACAACACTCCCACCTGTGGCATGGCCAACAGAAGGTAAGGAGAGATTTAAAAAAAAAATTTTTTTTAACCTTTATTTAACCAGTCAAGTCAGTTAAGAACAAATTCTTATTTTCAATGACGGCCTGGGAACAGTGGGTTAACTGCCTGTTCAGGGGCAGAACGACAGATTTGTACCTTGTCAGCTCGGGGGTTTGATGGAGAGATGGAGAGAAAGGAAAGAGATGAAGAGCGAGGAAAAAGAGGGCTGAGATGTAGTTTTTTGTATTTTATTAGGAAGTCTAAGAAGGGAGAGACAAAATTGCAAAAGCGATGGAGAGATTGGAGGTGATATACACACACACACACACATATAGTTGAAGTCGGAAGTTTACCTACACCTTATCCAAATACGTTTAAACTCTGTTTTGTTTTTACCATTCCTGACATTTAATCAAAGTAGAAATTCCCTGTCTTAGGTCAGTTAGGTTCACTACTTTATTAAGAATGTGAAATGTCAGAATAATAGTGGAAATAATGATTTATTTCAGCTTTTATTTCTTTCATCATATTCCCAGCAGGTCAGAAGTTTACAAACACTCAATTAGTATTTGGTAGCATTGCCAAACGTTTCGGGAAGTCTTCCACAAGCTTCCCACAATAAATTGGGTAAATTTTGGCACATTCGCGTTTGTATACCTTCTTCCTTTCACATGCTTTTTCAGTTCTTCCCACAAATGTTCTGTAGGCTTGAGGTCAGAGCTTTGTCATGGCCACTCCAATACCTTGACTTTGCTGTATTTAAGCCATTTTGCCACAACTCATTGTCCATTTGGAAGACCCATTTTGCGACCAAGCTTTAACTTCCTGACTGATGTCTTGAGATGTTGCTTCAATATATCCACCAAATTCTCCTTCCTCGTGATGCCATCTATTTTGTGAAGTGCACCAGTCCCTCCTGTAGCAAAGCACCCCCACAACATGATGCTGCCACCCCCATGCTTCACGGTTGGGATGTTGTTGTTCGGCTTGCAAGCCTCCCCCTTTTTCCTCCAAACATACCGATGGTCTTTATGGCCAAAAAGTTCTATGTTTGTTTCATTATTTCTCCAAAAAGTATGATCTTTGTCCCCATGTGCAGTTGCAATCCGTAGTCTGGCTTTTTTATGGCGGATTTGGAGCAGTGGCTTCTTCCTTGCTGAGCTGCCTTTTCAGGTTATGTCGATATAGGACTCGTTTGACTGTGGATATAGATGCTTTTGTACCTGTTTCCTCCAGCATCTTCACAAGGTCCTTTGCTGTTGTTCTGGGATTGATTTGCACTTTTCGCACCAAAGTACGTTCATCTCTAGGAGACAGAATGCGTCCCCTTCCTGAGCGGCATGACGGCTGTGTGGTCCCATGGTGTTTATACCTGCGTACTATTGTTTGTACAGATGTGGTACCTTCAGGCGTTTGGAAAATGCTCCCAAGGATGACCCAGACTTGTGGAGGTCTACAATTTCTTGGCTGATTTCTTTAGATTTTCCCATGATGTCAAACAAAGAGGCACTGAGTTTGAAGGTAGGCCTTGAAATACATCCACAGGTACACCTCCAATTGACTCAAATTATGTCAATTAACATATCAGAAAGTTCTAAAGCCATGACATCATTTCCTGGAATTTTCCAAGCTGTTTAAAGGCCCAGTCAACTTAGTGTATGTAAACTTCTGACCCACCGGAATTGTGATACAGTGAATTATAAGTGAAATAATCTATCTGTAAACAATTGTTGGAAAAATGTCTTCTTTCATGCACAAAGTAGATGTCCTAACTGACTTGCCAAAACTATAGTTTGTTGACAAGAAATTTGTGGAATGGTTGAAAAAAGATTTTTTTAATGACTCCAACCTTAGCGTATGTAAACTTCCCACTTCAACTGTATATATATATATAGAGAGAGTTGCATGTTAGGGTTTTTTAAAGCGAGGGGGAGATAGAGGGATGGTTGCAATAAGCAAACCATTAACACTATTATTGTAAGTAAATATCTCAGCGCGTGGCCTGCTAGTCATTTTTTTATTAAACCATGTTTACAGGCAGAAGGCTGGAACAGCGCTTCTCCCAAAGGGAAATGAATGGAGCTATTCACAGGAGGACATTATACCTGCTTTACATTACCACTGGGGTGGTTGAGGTGGAAAGCATAATTCACTGTAGCTGGTTGCCTTGGGGTTTAGTCTTCTTTTTTTGCACATTTGCTTGCTGTCATTCTTTACTTACTGTATTATAACGCTTTTGGGAATTGCTAAAATGACTGTAAAATTGGGTTATTTGTACATTTTCTAAACATCAATTTTCTAATCTTTCACCAAATCAAAACACAATATCTGAAAAGATGGTGAAAACGTTAAGGGGTGTTCAGAATTAACACTAGTATCCAGTAACTATAATAGCTCTTAATTGTACTGTGTTTGTAGTAAGGGAGAGTGTAAATTCAGTCTCCAGCCCAGAGCAGAGAGCGCTGTCAGCTAAGGGAAGAGGCAGGAGAGCCCTTTATGTTGAGCCTACTGATCGAGAGAGGAGAGACAAGGATAGTGGAGGACCCTCGAAACCTGCCCCACCCAGGACCAACAGTGTAAGGTACTGTATGCCTGTACATTTCACTCCTTGTTCTCTCTTTCCTCCATATCCTCATTTCTTTCTATCCTCGTCTCTCTTTTTTCCATATTTTTTTTCTTGAATTTTTCTTACTGTTTTACTCCTCCTATTTCTCTCTCCTCCCTCTCTCTCTCTCCTCCTTTCTCTCTCCCCCTCCCTCCATTCCTAACTCTGCCTCTTTTTTGACCTAGGTGAAAGTAAGCGAATAAGTGTAGATTTATTGGCACACAATGGATTCCATGTCACCAGTACTGCATAGTGATGAATTATACCTCCTATTCTTACATTTCACATCCCCGGCCCTTTGCCTTCGCCACCCTCTTTGTCACACCTTCAGTGTGTCCAATTCAAAGGACTTTAACTACGCACCCCCACCTCCTCTGCTTTCTCACTCATTTTGGTTCTCAGAATGCCTTCATGTTTATTCAAGGTATTTCATGAATTTCTCCTAAGTGTTATAAAATATTATATAACCTTTTAGCTACCCCCATCTAGGCCTAATAAGTCAACCTCATTATTCAGGTCAGGTATCTGTCTTTAAGCAGGATTTCCCAAACTCTGACTTGGGGCCTCCCATGGGTGCACATTTTGGTTTTTGCCCAAGCACTAGACAGCTGATTCAAATAATCTTAGCTGGATGATGGGTTGATTTGAATCAGTTGTGAATCAGTTGTGTAGTACTAGGGCAAAAACCAAAACGCGCACCCATGGGAGGCCCCAGGACCGAGTTTGGGAATCCCTGGTTTAAAGGGATCCTAGTTTCCCCACCCAAACTACCTTCTCAGCCAAAGCCCTTCCTAATAAAATAGGTCTATCTATCTGTTATCACCATCACTGACTGGTCAGCCTTATACCTCCACAGTCAGTAGAGGCTAGAACACTGTTTCATTCTACTGACCTCATCAGGAGAATGTTAGTTACGTAGGCATAACTCCAGGCGTGAGGACGGGCCTGTCATTAAAATCCATCCTTTCCATTGATTAGGTATAGCTGCTGGCGAACAACCATTAAACACTTTTACTTAGAAACCAAGATCCCCACAGGTTTACTGAGAACCAAAAATCCAAGCCAGGAATCCTTTTCAGAACTTAGACCAACCCATCTTAGAGAGAGGGGGATAGAAAGTGACAGAAAAGGGAGAGTGAAGGTTTGAGCCAAGGGTGAGAGCAAAGGAGATTGATATAACAAATTGATCTACAGAGTGAAAGATTTAAAGTTGGAGTGTGTAGTGCATGCTGAAGAAATGGGAAAAAAAGTGAGTGAGAGATGAAGAGTGAGAGATTAGACATTGGCTGCTTCTTTTTCTCCAATAAGCATGGGCTTTATAGCTCCAAATGGATGTCTATTAGATTTGGGTGCCCATCTGGGCATGGCTGGCAGCAGCATAGCAGTGTCTCTGCTGGGACTGACTGACTGTCTGCTGTCCATTGGCTAGACCCTGCCCAGGCCCAAGACACAGATGAGATCATGTCTCTGAGAATGCACTATCACACACAGAGGCCCTATTATCAGGCCCTAATCCTATCACACAGACCCCATGACCCCTCTCTCCCACTCTCTCTCCCTCACTCTTTCTGTCTCTCTCTCTGTCTCTCTCTCCATGTATATTTGTGCATCTCCCTCTTTTTCTCTCTCTCTGAAATGTAGAATAACATTCACCTCTGCTCTCCGGGGCTTGTGTTTTCTGATCTAGTCTATGCCCTGTGAACAAGCCTCAGTACTGTCCGTAAGTCATCCAATAGATGCTTTAGCCCTTGAGGGAGTTTTAAGTTCCATGCAGAATTTTACTTATAGTAGGGACATTATAGCATTGTCAAGATCAATTTGAACATCAATGACAACAAACAGACAGTGAACGGGAACAGTGCAGATTAAAACAGCATGTTATGGTTGTTACTGTCTGTTCTCTAACTGAAACTGATTGGTGAGTAAAGTCACATGAATGGCTTTAACCACAAAGCTGTGGTCTGAGTTCTTGTTGCAATGGGGACACCAAGTGGTGGCTGAAGGAACTGGTCACATATTTTATTTTACCTTTATTTAACTAGGCAAGTCAGTTAAGAACAAATTCTTATTTTCAATGACGGCCTAGGAACAGTGGGTTAACTGCCTGTTCAGGGGCAGAATGACAGCTCGGGGATTTGAACTTGCAACCTTCCGGTTATTAGTCCAACGCTCTAACCACTAGGCTACCCTACCGCCCCATGTATCTAGCAATACAACCAGTCGTTTCCAAACTACAGTATTATGCACTGTGAGTGACCCATCTTTGAAAATGTCTTACATCTCAGTTAACAATAGTTAATCAGCCAAGACTTAATAGGTTCTGAGCCACCATTTTGGTAAAGACATCTTGTGTGTGTTTATGTCAAATTGCAGTGGACTCAGGTTCCATGGTGGTGTTGACTCATCTATTAGACCAGGCAAAGGAGCAGGAGCCGGGGCCAGAACAGGTTAGTCCTGATTCACTAAGTGAATACTAGCTTAGTTCAATAGTTTACTGAACCATACAGTTCTAACTGTACGTTAGGATCAACTAAAGGGCTTATATGTCCAGCAGCGAACCAACAGAGCCTGTGAAGGTAGCCTACACCAGGCCAATTGTTAAACCTATTGTTAAATCTACCATCCAGTTTGGTTGGCTGTAGATGTGTGTCACCCTGACTTTGAAGGATGTTTTATTTTATTTGAGCTTAAATCAAAGTCATAGTTGGTTTGATGTCTACATACTGGTTGAGGATATATTAAGCTGCTAAATGAAAAGAACCAAGAATGTAATGTTAATCTCATCTCCAGCATAACCACCTTTCTTTCCTCTCAACTGTGAGAGCTTAACAGTGTGTCACACTTTGATCATGCAGGGTGTTGTTGCTGAAAGGCCTCACTCACACACTTTCTGTAAGCAGCAACTAATGGCTGTTGGTCTGTAGTCACCACTTCCTGCACCACCACTGCACCAGGCAGCCAGGCATACAGATATGCAAATATTCACACGCACGAAAGTACACACACAAATCAGAGGAACTATAGATGCGAACGGTGACCTTTCATTACCGGCATTAAACTTCCTGGAGAGCGATTTATTTTAAGAAGCTGAACTTGTGAACTATACTCAGCCCTCTTGCACCAAGTTGAGCTTTGAGGCATTAATTGTCTGTTTTTCTTTCTTCCCTTTTCGTCTCCTTGTTTCTGTGTCAGAGTTAGGAACAGAGTTAGGCAACGGAGACAGACCAGCCAGCCAGGAGGCTGAGGACGAATCAGTGGTGTGGAATGTTAAGATTTTCCCTCTGTTGCAAGAGCTGGAGTCCATCGCTGCAGGTAGTGTTCTGTTTGCTATGAATGAACCCCAAACAAAAGTACAAACAGATGTTAGTCACATAACATTCTTCTCAATATAGGACAATGATGATTGGACAGTGTTGGATTGCAATTCTTTCCCTAATGCATCTATGTTGTCCTGTACAAAAAGCACCTCTTTCGTAAATGCACAAATAATTTAGACTTTGCGAACTGGGCAGATATTGTGAAAACAGGACTGAAATTAAGTTTATCCTGTGATTTGAATATAGTTTCTCATGTGCTATTCAGCTGATTTCCTTTTCATGCTAATATGTAAGTTAATAAAAATAGATCAGTGTTGGTAGAAAAACACACACATGAAAAAAGTTAACACGGAGCCATTTTAACGGTTGAAGAAAGCAAAACAAACTAGTGTTGTGTTTGGCATCCCTTCAGAATTCTCCTAGTTTGACTTTGCAGTCTGACTACCGCAAAATGAATTCTAGGTCTGTAAATATTTTAACACTTTTGAAATATTTATTGTACCAAGTACCTCCTGGCTCATGCATTTCAGATTGCCTGTGATATTGCAATATGTCGAGTGTGTGGCCAACCTTTCTGGAAAGAGGAAATTGGCCATATTTTTTAGACAGAAGGAAAACATATATATTATACCTGGAAAAGCACCCCACCCTCTCTTTTCCTCTCAGTAATGTACAGGATGTTAATCATGCATATTCACTTCATATGTGTGCATAACTCATAACTCTGTGTGCATGTGAATAAATAATGCATGCCAGTGGTATATTTGCACAAATACAGTGGGGCAAAATAGTATATAAGTCAGCCACCAATTGTGCATGTTCTCCCACTTAAAAAAGATGAGAGGCCTGTAATTTTCATCATAGGTACACTTCAACTATGACAGACAAAATGAGAAAAAAAATCCAGAAATCACATTGTAGGATTTTTAATGAATTTATTTGCAAATTATGGTGGAAAATAAGTATTTGGTCAATAACAAAAGTTTATCTCAATACTTTGTTATATACCTTTTGTTGGCAATGACAGAGGTTAATGTTTTCTGTAAGTCTTCACAAGGTTTTCACACACTGTTGCTGGTATTTTGGCCCATTCCTCCATGCAGATCTCCTCTAGAGCAGTGATGTTTTGGGGCTGTTGCTGGGCAACATGGACTTTCAACTCCCTCCAAAGATTTTCTATGGGGTTGAGATCTGGAGACTGGCTAGGCCACTCCGGGACCTTGAAATGCTTCTTACGAAGCCACTAATTCATTGCCTGGGCGGTGTGTTTGGGATCATTGTCATACTGAAAGACCCAGCCACGTTTCATCTTCAATGCCCTTACTGATGGAAGGAGGTTTTCACTAAAAATCTCACGATGCATGGCCCCATTCATTCTTTCCTTTACACGGATCAGTCGTCCTAGTCCCTTTGCAGAAAAACAGCCCCAAAGCATGATGTTTCCACCCCCATGCTTCACAGTAGGTATGGTGTTCTTTGGATGCAACTCAGCATTCTTTGTCCTCCAAACACAACGAGTTGAGTTTTTACCAAAAGGTTCTATTTTGGTTTCATCTGACCATATGACATTCTCCCAATCTTCTTCTGGATCATCCAAATGCTCTCTAGCAAACTTCAGATGGCCTGGACATGTACTGGCTTAAGCAGGGGGACACGTCTGGCACTGCAGGATTTGAGTCTCTGGCGGCGTAGTGTGTTACTGATGGTAGGCTTTGTTACTTTGGTCCCAGCTCTCTGCAGGTCATTCACTAGGTCTCCCCGTGTCGTTCTGGGATTTTTGGTCACCGTTCTTGTGATCATTTTGACCCCACGGGGTGAGATCTTGCGTGGAGCCCCAGATCAAGGGAGATTATCAGTGGTCTTGTATGTCTTCCATTTCCTAATAATTGCTCCCACAGTTGATTTCTTCAAACCAAGCTGCTTACCTATTGCAGATTCAGTCTTCCCAGCCTGGTGCAGGTCTAAAATTTTGTTTCTGGTGTCCTTTGACAGCTCTTTGGTCTTGGCCATAGTGGAGTTTGGAGTGTGACTGTTTGAGGTTGTGGTCTTTTATACTGATAACAAGTTCAAACAGGTGCCATTAATACAGGTAATGAGTGGAGGACAGAGGAGCCTCTTAAAGAAGAAGTTACAGGTCTGTGAGAGCCAGAAATCTTGCTTGTTTGTAGGTGACCAAATACTTATTTTCCACCATAATTTGCAAATAAATTCATTAAAAATCCTACAATGTGATTTTCTGGATTTTTTTTCTAATTTTGTCTGTCAGAGTTGAAGTGTACCTATGATGAAAATTACAGGCCTCTCTCATCTTTTTAAGTGGGAGAACTTGCACAATTGGTGGCTGACTTAAATACTTTTTTTGCCCCACTGTATATCTAAGTTTACATAGTTTTCTCAATCATGTGCCTCTCCTCAGGTGGATCCGAGGATGCCGTGGAGCGGCTGTGTGACGCGTGTGACTGTCTCCATGGCGCCCTGGCAGAGCAAGGCATGCTGGGCCGGCGTTGCAGGAAGAGAGCGGGGCTTCTCAGGGCGCTGTTCTGCCTCATCGACCTCAATTCCGCCCAACTCAACCTGCAGCTCGCCAAACTCACCCTTGAGGTGAGTACAATCAATGTCCTCATGATGATTCTATTTCTCCCATCTCTTCCTTCCCCTAATACACAACAGTAGTTTAAACAGACCTGCCCTTAGTTAGCTTTGTTGGGTGATATCCTTAGTACAAAGCAACAGCGTAAAGTTCCTGGCTGATGTGTTAGAATTATTTTTGTCTAATAACTTGTTGTTCAGCTGAACGTCAGTGGAAAAAACCTGCTGAACATCTGTAAACTCATCTTCAAGATCAGCCGCAGTGAGAGCAACGATATCCTCTTCCAGAACAACTCCATCATAGGTAACACATTGACACACTTAACAGTATGTGTGTATAATGTTAATTATATACAGATATACAGTGCCAGTCAAAAGGTTGGACACCTACTAATTTTATTATTTTCTACATTGTAGAATAGTAGTGAAGACATCAAAACTATGAAATATCATGTAGTAAACAAAAAAGTGTTAAACAACTCAAACTATATTTTATGAGATTCTTCAAAGTAGCCACCCTTTACCTTTGACAGCTTTGCACACTCTTGGCATTCTCTCAACCAGCTTCACCTGGAATGCTTCTCTAAGTCTTGAAGGAGTTCCCACATATGCTGAGCACTTGTTGGCTGCTTTTCCTTTACTCTGCGGTCCAACTCATCCCAAACCATCTCAAATGGGTTGAGGTCAGGTGATTTGTGGAGGCCAGGTCATCTGATGCAGCACTCCATCACTCTCCTTCTTGGTTAAATAGCCCTTACACAGCCTGGAGATGTGTTGGGTCATTGTCCTGTTGAAAAACAAATTATAGTTCCACTAAGCGCAAACCAGATGGTATGGCGTATTGCTGAAAAATGCTGTGGTAGCCATGCTGGTTAAGTGTGCCTTTTTAATTCTAAATAAATCACAGACAGTGTCACCAGCAAAGCACCATCATACCTCCTCCTCCATACTTCACTGTGGGAACCCCACATGCAGAGATAATCCGTTCACCTACTCAAGTCTTCCTTTCCTGTGGCAGTCCTCATGAGAGCCAGTTTCATCATAGTGCTTGATGGTTTTTGCGACTGCACGTTCAAAGTTCTCGAACCTTTCCAGATTGACTGAAGCTTATTTGAGCTGTTCTTGCCATAATATGGACTTAGCCCTGTTTGGTAAAAGACCATCTTCTGTATACCACCCCTACCTTGTCACAACACAACTGATTGGCTCAAACGGATTAAGAAGGAAAGAAATTCCACAAAGTAACTTTTAAAAAGGCACACTTGTTCATTTAAATGCATTCCAGGTGACTACCTCATGAAACTGATTGAGAGAATGCCAAGCTGTGATCAAGGTAAAGGGTTGCTACTTTGAAGAATCTCAAATATAAAATATATTTTGATTTGTTTAACAATTTTTTGGGTTACTGCCTGATTCAATGTGTTATTTCATAGTTTTGATGTCTTCACTATTATTCTACAATGTAGAAAATAGTAAAAATTAAGAAAAACCCTGGAATGAGTAGGTATGTCCAAACTTTTGGTTGGTACTGTATGTTTGAATGTTGTTTTTACCTGTGTAAGGTTGTATTAAAAGCAGCTCGTGTTGTGAGGTTGGAGTGATGTGTGTTAACAAGTGAGTGTGACTTTGTATTATGTCCAGATTCGCTGCTGTGTGTGCTGCGCTGTGAGGATGTGTGTGTGTCTGGGGAGGCTGTGTTGTACTGTGTGGGCACTCTGAAGTTCCTCTCAGGGAACTCTGCCCTCCTCAGGCTCCTATTGGCCAAGGACTGTGTGGGTGTGGCCACCTTGCTCATACAGAAGCTCCACCCACTGTCCCAACCTGACCACACTCAGTTCACCATCGGAGGACACATCCATGTACAGGTGAGATTGTAGAAGATACCCCGAACCAGTTACATAAACACTATGGTAAAGGCCCGGTAGAGCTGACTCCAAATCAGTCAAAGGCAGTTTTTTTAGCTAAGTTCCTCGACATTTGAAGAACAGCTGGACAGTTAACTTTTCAGTTGAAGTTTTAAAAAAATGTAACAAAGCAAAACATTAAAAGGAACAAAATGTGAAATATTCCGTTTTAAGGAACTTCTCATTTCTGGTGAGGGTAACTTTTTAATTGTCCTATTCCTGCTATTAGGAATTATGCTTTTGTTTCTGTCTGCTCCTCCATAATATTCTGATTTGTTCGCAGCTCTGCTCCACAGTACAGTATGTTTCATTCTATAGAAAATCACCACTTAACGTCTTCAATCTGATTAACTGATTTAGATAACATCCTGAGTTAGAGTTTAGCAGATGATTTGATATGAAATGATACGCGGCGGCCTGTCTGGCTGCTTGTTATGCTGTTGGTAGTCAGAGGGAACTGAGAGTGTTGTCATTTCAGCGCTACTGCTGGCAACGCTCTGTGTAGTGTTGGAAATCAGTTTCCTTCACGATAGAGTGATTTATAGGGTCTTTGAATAACTTCCGCTCCTTCTGTCAAAAAGGTTAAAGATTACTGGAGATATTGTTACATCAGGTGCAACTGGCAAAGACCATCTACAATAAATCATCAGTTCTCTTGGTTCCGCTCTCATCACATCGCCATTGCCTCACATGCTCTCTCGCTCTTTCTCTCTCCACTTCTGACCCTTGCAGTTGACAGCAACCCTGAGGAACCTGGCTGACCTCCCCGAGTCCCGCCCCCTTTTCGTCTCCCACGGCACCCTGGCAGAACTGTGCCTGGTGCTGCGCCATCACCACGGAGACCAGGACATCTGCACCAACATTGCCAGGGTGTTCAGGTAACACACACACACTGTACACCTAAAACCTCTCAAAACTTACATTCAACTGTTTCATTGTGGGTGGGACAGTACAGTCCTCATGCCATTGGACATGGTGCATGTTGTGCATTTCTTTTCAGTCTGTAAACATGAAGTGATGGTTAAATATGTCTCAAAGACTTTTCCCAACTTCATCAGCCACTCTGAACTGTTATTCCTCATTAAAAAAAAACACATTTACAGTTCATCCTATCTTATATGAATGAACAGTTCACTATCTCAGTGAATGATTATAAAACCATGTAGCACTCCCTATTTCCACATCTAATGCCAATAAAACCAATCCCTCTAGTAAAACAGTCCAGTGAGAGTCTATCTGGTCAGTGTTATTTATTGTCCCTCTGTCTGTCCTCCAGTAAACTGTCCTCCTACTCTGAGTGCTGCCTGGTTCTGGCCCAGACCCCGGGCTGCTACACACTATTTATAGAACTGTTGAGCAAACACCAGTGGAAACAGGTGAGCCCTGTGTGTGTACTGTGGTATAGGAAGCAGATTAGCCTATTCACTCCCAGTGTTTATACTGTTCATCGACTAAGCCTGTTTACCTTGAGCAAGTTGTTTATGTACTCCAAGTCCCAGTACATTTACAGCAGTGTGTGTGTGTGTGTGTGCGTGCTTTGACTTAATCAGCGTCCCAGGAGAAATTGAGGAAGTCATCCTGCCCTTCCTCAGGGAGACGGGGTGGGGAGGATCTAAATCACCCAGGGAATAAACAACACACAGCAGGGAAGCTAACACACACACACACACACACAGTGGGCACACACACACAGTGGGCACACACATGCTAGACACAGTAGATATCCCCCATTAATACACATAGACACACGGTTGATCACGTTGTGTCCTGAATAGCCCTTTGACAGGACAGCCTGTACAGTACAGTACAGCCCAGTCCATCCCAGCCACACTTGCCAGTCAGCCCAGCCAGGACTAGGGTAACTCTAGGGCAATGGGAAGGATGTTTGTGACACCCACTTTAGGGGAGGGGCGGTGTGCGATTGAGAAACAAACGTGGTGGTATACATTTTCTTCTGCTTTTGAGGTAATTTGTCGGTCCTTGTCACTGTGGTAGGGGAGAAATTGTAAATGAATGTAATGCCATATCTGATGGGAGAAATGACTGTGTTATTCTCTGTAACCAAGGTATGTGTTTATGTGGATAACACATGCGCACACACATGCGCACACACACACACACACACACACACACACACACACACACACACACTACACTGAAACACATTCAAGCCCCCTCCCTCTGTCTCCCCTCCACACAGGACCTGGTGGTGCGTCTGCTCTTCACTCTGGGTAACCTAACGTCTCGGAGCAGTGAGGCCAGAAAGCACCTCTTCACGGCTGAGGGATGTATGTCCGTGCTCCTAGGGCTCTACCACACCTACCACGGAAGGTGGGACCCACCGCCCGCACACACACCCCGCACACCTCCAGCCAGGGACACCTGTAACCCCTGCACCCCTTTCTTGGGATGGTGGGAGAGCAAGGACGTGCTGGTGAAGCTGGTCAGGGTACTGGCTAATATGTCCATCCACCCTGCAGTGGGACCGACCCTGGCAGCTAACACAGACCTAATACACTACCTGCTAAACACACTGGGTGAGTTTCAGCACTTTGAGGGTAATGTAAGGCTGAAATATGACCCCATAATCTTCTCATAACATCCCCATAATGTTCTCATAATGTCTCCATAACATTACCATAATGATCCCATAACATTCCCATAACATCCCCATCATGTTCCCATCTCCATATTGTCCCTGGTTGTACTGAATCTTTCTATTCACTAGGGTCAGTTAGTTAGCTAACTAGCTAGCTAGCGCTCAAGACAGTAGTACTTTATTTGTTTAGCCCTGAGGTGCTCCGTCACCAGATGAATAAAAATGTACAAACCCTTTATAATGTATAACTCTGTACAGTCAGTCCTTGTTTGGTACCACAGCTTCCTGTGTGCTGGGAACAAGTGACAAATATCTGACACCTATTTCATTTTTCCATTTCTCACCTTCTTTCTTTCGATTTTTTTTTGTGCACATCCTTTTTCAGTTTGGGTCCTTTTGCAGAAAAGAGCCAGAGAGAGCAGAATGTTCTGTTCTCTTGAGAGCCTGGGGTTGGTTCTTGTGAAACTCCTAGGTGGTTAGAATGGTTTCAGGACTGACTGACTGGTATAGGCCATGTTCAGGTGGGTGTGAAATTCTTAGTTTCTCAACTGTGAGCTCTTATCTTCCGCCTCCCTCCCACACACTGTACTGTACGTGACTGGGTATGGGGAGATGGAGAGAGAATGACAGAGAGAAATAGAGGGCCATATGCAGATGGTGGTAAAGACAAAGGTATGGACATTTGAAGAAAGAGAGGGTGAGTGTGAAAGAAAGTAAAGAAAGAATGGGAAAAATAGCAAAACAGAAAGTAGATTGTGAGAGCCAGACAGACCGAAGAGATGTAGTTTTTCCCTTTCTGATCCGCACTGGCTGTGGACATAAATCAGGCATTTCAATAATATCCTGTTTTGATCACAGTGTATGATGCATGCTGCTTTACATTTAGAGAGAGGAGGAGAAATTCTCCACCACACTAAAGGGCCTTTCCAGTCAGACCCAGAAACGAAACACACACTATGATGCAGGCACCGGTTGACACTCAGTACGACCGCAATATCTGTGATATACAGTATGACCGAATAAGCAACATCTGCTTCAAAATCCAGAGCACATTCTGTTTTTAACCGCTTGCATCTTTTTAAAAAGTTTGTTGGAAATGATACCCACATTTATTGGGTACATTTCCTGCAGATAACATGTAGCTAAGTGAATTTTTCATATTCCATAGTTACTATTTTCACACTTTTTACTATAACTGCCTTCATTTGACCTATATATTCTGTTCTTGCTGTGCTGCAGAGAGCCTCAAGAGATCTTTTTTCTACAGTAAATGCATCCAATGTTTTAATTCTCCCTGCTATAAAGTGTGTGTGTGTGTGTGTGTGTGTCAGAGCTCAGGTCCATGCAGGAAAGTGAGGAGCTTCTGGTGAACGTGGCTGCCACCATCAACAACCTGTCCTTTTACCAGGAAGACAGCTCAGTGGTCAGAGACAGAGGACTCACTGTCGCCAAGTGTAAGAGAGTGAGAGTGTGTTTGTGCGTGCTTGCGTGCGTGTACAGTTGAAGTTGGAAGTTTACATACACCTTAGGCAAATATATTTAAACTCAGTATTTCACAATTCCTGACATTTAATTCTAGTAAAAATTCCCTTTCTTAGGTCAGTTAGGATCACCACTTTGTTTTAGGACTGTGAAATGTCAGAATAGTAGTAGAGAGAATGATTTATTTCAGCTTTTATTTCTTTCATCACATTCCCAGTGGGTCAGAAGTTTATATACACTCATTTAGTTTTTGGTAGCATTGCCTTTAAAATGTTTAACTTGGGTCAAACGTTTCGGGCAGCCTTCCACATGCTTCCCACAATAAGTTGAATTTTGGCCCATTCCTCCTGACAGAGCTGGTGTAACTGAGTCAGGTTTGTAGGCCTCCTTGCTCACACACGCTTTTTCAGTTCTGCCCACAAATGTTCTATAGGATTGAGGTCAGGGCTTTGTGATGGCCACTCCAATACCTGAACTTTGTTGTCCTTAAGCCGTTTTGCCACAACTTTGGAAGTATGCTTGGGGTCGTTGTCCATTTGGAAGACCCATTAGCGACCAAGCTTTAACTGATGTCTTGAGATGTTGCTTCAATATATCCACATAATTTCCCTTCCTTCCTCGTGATGCCATCTATTTTGTGAAGTGCACCAGTCCTTTCTGCAGCAAAGCACCCCCACAATATGATGCTGCCCCCCGTGCTTCATGGTTGGGATGGTGTTCTTTGGCTTGCAAGCCTCCCCCTTTTTCCTCCAAACATAACGAAAGTCATTATGGCCTAACAGTTCTATTTTTGTTTCACCAGACCAGAGGACATTTCTCCAAAAAGTACGATCTTTGTCCCCATGTGCAGTTGCAAACCGTAGTCTGGCTTTTTTATGGCGGTTTTGGAGCAGTGGCTTCTTCCTTGTTGAGCGGCCTTTCAGGTTATGTCGATATAGGACTCTGTGGATATAGATGCTTTTGTACACGTTTCCTCCAGCATTTTCACAAGGTCCTTTGCTGTTGTTCTGGGATTGATTGCACTTTTCGCACCAAAGACAGTCTCCTTCCTGAGCGGTATGATGGCTGCGTGGTCCCTTGGTGTTCATACATGTGTACTATTGTTTGTACAGATGAACATGGTACCTTCAGGCGTTTGGAAATTGCTCCCAAGGAAGAACTAGACTTCTGGAGGTCTACATTTATTTTCTGAGAACTTAGCTTATTCCTTTTGATTTTCCCATGATGTCAAGCAAAGAGGCACTGAGTTTTGTAGAGGCACTGAGTTTTGTTTTCAAGGTAGACCTTGAAATACATCCACAGGTACATCTCCAATTGAATCAAATGATGTCAATTAGCCTAACAGAAGCTTCTAAAGCCATGGCATCTTTTCAGAAATTTTCCAAGCTGTTTAAAGGCACAGTCAACTTAGTGTATGTTCTTACCCACTGGAATTGTGATACAGTGAAATAATTTGTCCGTAAACAGTTGTTGGAAAAATTACTTGTGTCATGCACAAAGTAGATGTCCTAACCTACTTGCCAAAATTATAGTTTGTTGACAAGAAATTTGTTGAGTGGTTGAAAAAATGAGTTTTGATGACCTAAGTGAATGTAAACTTCTGACTTCAACTGTATATACAGTGGGGCAAAAAAAGTATTTAGTCAGCCACCAATTGTGCAAGTTCTCCAAATAAAAAGATGAGAGAGGCCTGTAATTTTCATCATAGGTACACTTCAACTATGACAGACAAAATGAGAAAAAAAATCCAGAAAATCACATTGAATCACGGGGAGACCTAGTGAATGACCTGCAGAGAGCTGGGACCAAAGTAACAAAGCCTACCATCAGTAACACACTACGCCGCCAGGGACTCAAATCCTGCAGTGCCAGACGTGTCCCCCTGCTTAAGCCAGTACATGTCCAGGCCCATCTGAAGTTTGCTAGAGAGCATTTGGATGATCCAGAAGAAGATTGGGAGAATGTCATATGGTCAGATGAAACCAAAATATAACTTTTTGGTAAAAACTGTGAAGCATGGGGGTGGAAACATCATGCTTTGGGGCTGTTTTTCTGCAAAGGGACCAGGACGACTGATCCGTGTAAAGGAAAGAATGAATGTGGCCATTTATCGTGAGATTTTGAGTGAAAACCTCCTTCCATCAGCAAGGGCATTGAAGATGAAACGTGGATGGGTCTTTCAGTATGACAATGATCCCAAACACACCGCCCAGGCAATGAATTAGTGGCTTCGTAAGAAGCATTTCAAGGTCCTGGAGTGGCCTAGCCAGTCTCCAGATCTCAACCCCATAGAAAATCTTTGGAGGGAGTTGAAAGTCCATGTTGCCCTGCAACAGCCCCAAAACATCACTGCTCTAGAGGAGATCTGCATGGAGGAATGGGCCAAAATACCAGCAACACTGTGTGAAAACCTTGTGAAGACTTACAGAAAACATTTGACCTCTGTTATATACCCTTTGTTGGCAATGACAAAGTATTGAGAAACTTTTGTTATTGACCAAATACTTATTTTCCACCATAATTTGCAAATAAATTCATAATAAATCCTACAATGTGATTTTCTGGATTTTTTTTTTCTCATTTTATCCGTCAAAGTTGAAGTGTACCTATGATGAAAATTACAGGCCTCTCTCATCTTTTTAAGTGGGAGAACTTGCACAATTGGTGGCTGACTAAATACTTTTTTGCCCCACTGTGTGTGTGTGTGTGTGTGTGTGTGTGTGTGTGTGTGTGTGTGTGTGTGTGTGTGTGTGTGTGTGTGTGTGTGTGTGTGTGTGTGTGTGTGTGTGTGTGTGTGTGTGTGTATGAGAGGCTGTTTTTGTGTATGCTAGGCCTAAGTGTTTGTGTGGCTGTGGTGTCTCTTTTATATTTGCTGTCTCCCTCCCTTGCTCTCCCCCCCCCCCGCTCTTTCTCCATTCCTCTCCCTCCCCCGCTCTTTCTCCATTCCTCACTCTCTCTGTAGTGTTGTTGAAGCTGCTCCTCAGCTCCAGTATTGATGGGATGCTGGAGGCCACGCGTGTGTTTGGCAACCTGACCCAGTCCAGGGAGGTTTGTGACTTCATCATACAAAACAACGGTGTGTATATGCGTACACACACACACACACAGTGGAGTGAAATGGGGATATGTGTCATGCTCTATTGACGCCTGTTAGACAAAATAAAGGTTGTGCTTTAGGTATTGTAGTCTGTGAATACACATGCAGAGCATGCACATGCATGAAATAGAAACCTTTTTTCCCAGATAAACACTGACTCAAAAGCCTCACCTGTGTTGTACCCCAACCCCTCTTAACCTCTTCTCTCCCTGTCTCCCCCAGTGCACCAGTTTATGGTGACTCTGTTGGACTCTAAGAGCCCAGAGGTGTGTTTCTCAGCCTGTGGGGTCCTCACTAACCTGGCCCTGAACCCCCCCTGCAGAACCACCCTCACACAGGAGGGAGCACACACCAAGTAAGGAGCACACACAGGAACTAGGAATGATATTAGAGTACTGTATGTGGTCATTTTACTAGGTCTTAACCACAGTACCACCTTTATGGTGCTAAAACATGTTAATTAAGACCTGGTGCTTTTAAGACTCACAGCGTAGGCTACTTTACTTGATCTACTAAACTCTTTTTTTTAAATTATGTTAATTGAGCTTATTGAGATTTTTATACATGCAAACATTTGATAGAATATCTGTTGTAGAGCCTCCCGAGTGGCGCAGGCATTGCATCGTGGTGTTTTGACTTCACTCCAGCCTGGGGTTCGATTCGGTCATTACCGGCCGTGATCGGGAGTCCCATAGGGCTGTGTACAATTGGCGCAGCATCGTCTGGGTTAGGGGAGTGTTTGGCCGGGGGGCTCATTGCGCTCTAGCGACTCCTTGCAGCGGGCTGGGCGCCTGCAGGCTGACTTTGGTCGTCAGTTGACCTTCGCCTCTCGCTCTCTCGCTAGAGAGAGAGAGAGACAGAAACACTGTTGGGGGGTTGCAGCGACGAGATAAGATCATAATCACAAAATTGGGGAGAAAAAATCAATAATATAGTACCAGTCAAAAGTGTGGACTAGGGTTGCAAGGGGCCAGAAACTTTCCAGTTAATTTTCCATGGGAAGTTAAGCCCTGGAATTTTGCTCAAATTCATCAAAAAAGTTAGCTTATGACAGTGAACCTTTTTTTGTGGGATACACGTAAGTCAATTCTAGGTCTTGTGGCATATTTTGGTTAAACTATACACAATTCAATGGAATTGCAACGACCCTCTGCATGCACAGTGCATTCTTCCATCACATGTTCAGTGCACCTTTCCATCACATGTACAGCTGATTCTCAAGATCTTGCACACTAATGAGATGCTATTGAGCCCACACTACTACACTGTCTGAGGACTAAATCCTTTCTGGTAAGTTTTGATTACAATACTGGGTGGGGTGAATATATTTTATATGACACGAGCCATCCCAAACAAGGTTGGAAAGTGACAATGAAGATTAGGCCTCAGTCTGTTCAAGAGGTGGACATTGAGGAGGTCCAGGGAGAAGACATGGAAGCCTGAGAGGAAGACAACCAAAGCTTTAGTTTCTAGACAATCATTTTACAGATGTATGTTGAAAATGTTTTTGGGAGATGTGATGGATCATTCAATATTCCCTTTCTTTTGTTGTTCAGTGAAATCATCCCATGTGATGAGTCAACTCACTTAATTAAAGTTCAATTTGTAACTAAATAGTTATTTCTATTGGAAAGATTTAATCATTTGCGATTATCTATACTTAATGATAAGGTAAACTGTTTATGTTTCTGTCTCCATATGATATGGTAAATATATCTAATGCAAAAAACATCCAAGGTGCCTTGCGAATGTACTCATCCCCTTGGTGTATTCCCTATTTTGCTGCATTACAACCTGTAATTTAAATAAATTTTGATTTAGATTTCATGTAATGGACATACACAAAATAGTCCATATTGGTGAAGTGAAACAAAAAAATAACTTGTTTAAAAAAAATCTAAAAATTTTTTTTAAGTGGTGCGTGCTTTTGCTATGAAGCTCCTAAATAAGATCTGGTGCAACCAATTACCTTCAGAAGTTAAATAAAGTCCCCCTGTGTGCAATCTAAGTGTCACATGATCTGTCGCATGTCCTGTTCTGAAAGGCCCCAGAGTCTGAAACACCGCTAAGCAAGGGGCACCAGCAAGCAAGTGGCACCATGAAGACCAAGGAGCTCTCCAAACAGGTCAGAGACAAAGTTGTGGAGAAATACAGATCAGGGTTGGGATATAAAAAAATATCAGAAACTTTGAACATCCCATGGAGCACCATTAAATCCATGATTAAAAAATGTAAATAATATGGCACCACAACAAACCTGCCATGAGAGGGCCACCCACCAAAACTCATGGACCAGGCAAGGGGGGGGGGGGATTAATCAGAGAGGCAACAAAGAGACCAAAGATAACCCTGAAGGAGCTGCAAATCTCCACAGCGGAGTTGGAGTATCTGTCCATAGGTCCACTTTAAGCCATACACTCTACAGAGCTGGGCTTTACATAAGAGTGGCCAGAAAAAAGCCATTGCTTAAAGAAAAAAAGAAGTGGTATGACTTAAAGATTGCTGTACACCAGTGGAACCCATCCAACTTGAAGGAGCTGGAGCAGTTTTGCCTTGAAGAATGGGCAAAACTCCCAGTGGCTAGATGTGCCAAGCTTATAGAGACACACCCCAAGAGACTTGCATCTGTAATTGCTGCAAAAGGTGGTTCTACACAGTATTGACTTTGGGGCGGGGGGTTATGAATAGTTATGCACTCTCAAGTTTTCAGGTTTTTTTGTGTTATTTCTTCTTTGTTTCACAATTAATAAATATTTTGCATCTTCAAAGTGGTAAATCAAATGTCAGGGCTTTGTGATGCCACAACTTTGGAAGTATGCTTGGGGTCATTGTCCATTTGGAAGACCCATTTGCGACCATGTTGTGTAAATCAAATGATACAAACGCCCCCAAAATCTATTTTAATTCGACGTTGTAAGGCAACAAAATAGGAAAAATGCCAAAGGGGTGAATACTTTTGCAAGCCACTGTACATTTAAATGGTATTAATATTAATTTGCATATACAGTTGAAGTCGGAAGTGTACATACACCTTAGCCAAATACATTTAAACTCAGTTTTTCACAATTCCGAACTTTTAATCCTTGTAAAACTTCCCTTTCTTAGGTCAGTTAAGATCACCACTTTATTTTAGGAATGTGAAATGTCAGAATAATAGTAGAGAGAATGATTGATTTATTTCAGCTTTTTTCTTTCATCACTTTCCCAGTGGGTACGAAGTTTACATACGCTCAATTAGTATTTGGTAGCATTGCCTTTAAATTGTTTAACTTGGGTCAAACGTTTTGGGTAGCCTTCCACAAGCTTTCCACAATAAGTTGGGTTAATTTTGGCCCATTCCTCCTGACAGAGCTGGTGTAATTGAGTCAGGTTTGTCGGCCTCCTTGCTCGCACACGTTTTATTCAGTTCTGCCCAGACATTTTCTATGGGATTGAGGTCAGGGCTTTGTGATAGCCACTCCAATACCTGACCTTTGTTGTCCTTAAGCCATTTTGCCACAACTTTGGAAGTATGCTTGGGGTCATTGTCCATTTGGAAGACCCATTTGTGACCAAGCTTTAACTTCACTAGGGTAGGGGGCAGCATTCGGAATTTTGGATGAAAAGCGTGCCCAAATTAAACTGCCTGCTACTCAGGCCCAGAAGATAGGATATGCATATAATTAGTCGATTTGGATAGAAAACACACTAAAGTTTCCAAAACTGTTAAAATAATGTCTGAGTATAACAGAACCGATATGGCAGACGAAAACCAGAGGAAAATCCAACCAGGAAGTACTATTATTTTGAAAGGCTGTTTTTCCATTGAAAGCCTATCCACCATACAAAGACTTAGGACCCAGTTCACGAGCTCTGTGGCTTCCTCTACATGTGGCCAGTCTTTAGGCATTGTTTCAGGCCTTTACTCTGAAAAATGAGGGAGATACAGCACTTTCAATCAGTGGCCAGTGGAAATTTCCATTCATCAGCCATATGCCTGATTGGGAACATGCCTTTCTTGTTTCTCCTTTCCTATTGACAAAGCTTTTGTCCGGTTAAAATATGATTGATTCTTTATGACAAAAACAACCGTAGGATTGATTTTAAACATTGTACTTTTTAAAAACTTTTTGTCTGGACTTAGTGCACGCGCCTTAAGCATTCGGATTACTGGACAAAATGCGCGACCAAAAAGGAGGTATTTGGTCATAAAGAGGGACATTATAGAACATAACAAACATTTATTGTCTAACATGGAGACCTGGGAGTGCCACCAGATGAAGATCATCAAAGGTAAGTGATTAATTGTAATGCTATTTATGACTTTTGTGCCACTCTTCTTGCCTGGAAAATCGCTGTGTGGGTTTCTGTGGCTAGGTGCAGACCTAACATAATCGCAAAGTGTGCTTTCTCCGTAAAGCCTTTTTGAAATCTGACACAGCGGTTGCATTAAGGAGAAGTTTATGTTCATTCATATGTTTAACACTTGTATCGTTTATCAATGTTTATGATGAGTATTTCTGTAATTTGATGTCGCTCTCTGCACTTTCACCGGATGTTTGTTTGAGCCAATGCATTTCTGGCCATAACTCCCCATTGTAAACAGATTTTTGGATATAAATATGAACTTTATCGAACAAAACATACATGTATTGTGTAACATGAAGTCCTATGAGTGCCATCTGATGAAAATCATCAAAGGTTAGTGATTCATTTTATCTCTTTCTGCTTTTTGTGAGGTGCTTTTTTTTAGGTGCTGACCTAACATAATCGCATGGTGTGCTTTCGCAGTAAAGCCTTTTGAAATCGGACACTGTGGTTGGATTAACAAGAAGTTTATCTTTAAAATGGTGGATAATACTTGTATGTTTGAGGAATTTTAATTATGGGATTTCTGTTTTGAATTTGGAGCTCTGCAATTTCACTGGCTGTTGTCGAGGTAGCGTCCCACTTGTACCAGACAGGTTAACTTCCTGACTGATGTCTTGAGTTGTTGCTTCAATATATCCATGTAATTTTACCTCTTCTTGATGCCATCTATTTTGTGAAGTGCACCAGTCCCTCCTGCAGCAAAGCACCCCCACAACATGATGCTGGCACCCCGTGCTTCACGGTAGGGATGGTGTTCTTTGGCTTGCAAGCCTCCCCCTTTTTCCTCCAAACATAACGAAAGTCATTATGGCCTAACAGTTCTATTTTTGTTTCACCAGACCAGAGGACATTTCTCCAAAAAGTACGATCTTTGTCCCCATGTGCAGTTGCAAACCGTAGTCTGGCTTTCTTATGGAGGTTTTGGAGCAGTGGCTTCTTCCTTGTTGAGCGGCCTTTCAGTTTATGTCGGTATAGGACTCGTTTTACTGTGGATACTGTAGAGATGCTTTTGTACCTGTTTGCTCCAGCATCTTCACAAGGTCCTTTGCTGTTGTTCTGGGATTGATTACACTTTTCGCACCAAAGAAGGTCTCCTTCCTGAGCGGTATGATGGCTGCGTGGTCCCTTGGTGTTTATACTTGTGTGCTATTGTTTGTACAGATGAACGTGGTACCTTCAGGTGTTTGGGAAATTGCTCCCAAGGATGAACCAGACTTGTGGAGGTCTAAAAAAAAATTCCTGAGGTCTTTGCTGATTTCTTTTGATTTTCCCATGATGTCAAGCAAAGAGGCACTGAGTTTGAAGGTAGGCCTTGCAATACATTCACAGGTACACCTCCAATTGCCTCAGTCTAATTGAAATGATCTATCAGAAGCTTCTAAATCCATGACATCATATTCTGGAATTTTCCAATCTCTTCAAAGGCGCTGTCAATTTAGTGTATCTAAACTTCTGACCCACTGGAATCTGTAAACAATTGTTGGGAAAATGACTTGTGGCATGCACAAAGTAGATGTCCTGACCAACTTGCCAAAACTATAGTTTGTTAACAAGACATTTGTTGAGTGGTTGAAACACTTAGTTTGGAGTCATTAAAACGAATTCATGTAAACTTCTGACTTCAACTGTATATCCGTAAATTACCATATATTCCCGTTAATTCCCACTGAAAGTTTCCACCTCTGAATATTCCCCAACATGTGCAACCCTAGTGTGGACACACCTATTCATTGAAGGGTTTTTATTTATTTTTGCTATTTTCTACATTGTATAATAATAGTGAAAGACAGCAAAACCATGAAATAATCATGTAGTAACCAAATAAGTGTTAAAACAAATCAAAATGTATTTTATACATGAGATTCTTCAAAGTAGCCAACCTTTGCCTTGATGACAGCTTTTCACATTCTTGGCATTCTCTCAACCAGCTTCATGAGGTAGTCACCTGGAATGTTTTTCCAACAGTCTTGAAGGAGTTCCCACATGCTGAGAACTCGTTGGCTGCTTTTCCTTCACTATGTGATCCAACTCATCTCAAATCATCTCAATTGGGTTGTGGTCAGGTGATTGTGGAGGCCCACTAAACGCAAACTAGATGGGATGGCGTATCGCTGCAGATTGCTGTGGTAGCCATGCTGGTTAAGTGTGCATTGAATTCTAAATAAATGACAAGACAGTGACACCAGCAAAGCATCCCCACACCATCACACCACCTGCTTCACGGTGGGAACCACACATGGGGAGATCATCCGTTCACCTACTCTGCATTTCACAAAGACTCGGTTGGAACCAAAAATCTTGAATTTGGACTCAGACCAAAGGACAGATTTCCACTGATCTAAAGTCCACTGCTTGTGTTTCTTGGCCCATGCAATATTCTCTATCTTATTGGTGTCCTTTAGTAGTGGTTTCTTTGCAGCAATTCGACCATGAAGGCCTGATTCACGCAGTCTCCTCTGAACAGTTGATGTTGAGATGTGTCTGTTACTTCAACTCTGTGAAGCATTTATTTGGACTGCAATCTGAGATGTAGTTAATTGACGATTTCTGAGGATGGTAACTCTAATGAACTTATCCTCTGCAGTAGAGGTAACTTTGGGTTTTCCTTTCCTGTGGCGGTCCTCATGAGAGTCAGTTTCATCATAGCGCTTGATGGTTTTTGTGACTGCGCTTGAGGAAACTTTAAACTTTAGTTCTTGAAATGTTCCTGATTTGACTGACCTTCATGTCTTAAAGTAATGGACTGTCATTTCTCTTTGCTTATTTGAGCTGTTCTTGCCATAATATGGACTTGGTCTTTTACCAAATATGGCTATCTTCTGTATACTACCTTGTCACAACACAACTAATTTGCTCAAAGGAAAGAAAAGAAGGAAAGAAATTCTACAAATTAACTTTTAAGACACACCTGTTAATTGAAATACATTCCAGGTGACTACCTCATGAAGCTGGTTGAGAATGCCAAGAGTGTGCAAAGCTGTCATCAAGGCAAAGGGTGTCTACTTTGAAGAATCTCAAATATAAAATATATTTTGATTTGTTTAACACTTTTTTTTTGGTCACTACATGATTTCATAGTTTTGATGCCTTCACTATTATTCTACAATGTAGAGAATAGTAAAAATAAAGAAAAACGAGTGGGTGTGTCCAAACTTTTGACTGGTACTGTATATCGGTTGTAGAGTGCTAAGCTCAAGCCTCAGTCATCTTTAGCCGAAGAGCCTTACTACAGTAGCAGGGGCCAACCTTTAGGACCAGCTGCACTTAAGGATCATGTGACTTAAGTCTCACCCAGTCACGTATATGTGCGTGTGTGCACGCCTGTGTGCAGGCTGGCAGACTGTCTGAGGGACTTTGGGCCAGTGGACTGGCAGCTGGCTGGCCTGGTGTGTCAGACTCTGTGGAACCTCACTGAGGAGGGGGGGACGGAGACAGGCGCCCCATCCACAATGAACAACCAGGAAAGAGAGGCACTGCTAGAGGTCCTAACACTATACCTAAGTAAGGATACCACACTACTACTGTAATGATTTACCGAAAGTGTCTTGAATAACCATCTTTAGTGTTTCTGTGCTTCTGTATACTACTGTAAACAGATACTTTGTTCAGTTTTTTTTTTTATGTTGAAGCATTTTGATTAAGCTCTTTCTATCTCTCAGACGAGGAGGACGCGCTGCAGTGGACCTCTGGTGACGACATGAGGGACTTCCACCGATTATGCTGGGAGTTAGAGTTCCTGCCTGTGGCTAAGAGGCTGAGGGACAGGATCCAGACTCAGACTGACTAACATGACTATCTTCTTACTCTGATTGTCATGAATGGCGCCCCGTTACCTATATAGTGCACTGATTTTGACCAGGGTCCATAGACTGTGGTCTAAAGTTGTGCACTATATAGCGAATAAGGTGCCATTTGAGATGCACCATGTCTCACTCCCTAGTGTGACCTCTTTGCAATGTCCTCTCCTTTCTCCTTGTTGTGCCTTGCTATACTGACACCTCTCTAAAGTCTCTATGCTACTACCCCTCTCACTAATTCTATGAATAAGTATTTAGTTATAGGCTATAGGTCTAGATTTTTTCCTGGTTAAGTCACAAAATCGTGAAAAACTCCAGGCCCATACCTATGACCTACTGAATGTCTACCTGACATGTATGACAAACTGTTTACACTTTAAATAACAGAAATGATCATTTTTAGGTTGTCTTATGTATACTGTAAATGGTTGTGATTTTGTCATAAGCTACTTTTGTTAACATACGAGTAGAATTGTCATTTGTCTCTGTGGTGATAAAGTAAATGTTTCTCCTTATGGCTGGTTAAGACATTGTTAGGCCTAGATTTAATCAGATCAAGCGTTAACCGGCGATATCCGACACCCACATAGCTGATGTTTTTGCGGTGTCGGAGGTGCAACTGCGTTGGAGTTGTCAAATCTGTGAGCAGCTACTCCTGATCAATGTTGCGAAGCCACACCCGTTAGAAGTTCAGAACAAGAAAGTATAGACTATAAAGAACTAATGACGCATAAATTGATTAAATTAAATGAGGATTTATATCCCACATTCCAGTTTTTGAACTTTATATTTACAAGGCTGCATGGGATTTCTCTTAAGTCGACTCCGTGTAGCTAATGGCAAAGTCCACTTCAGGTATAATTCCAGGAGACGCTTGTGGATTTGACAGCTCTAACGCAGTTTCACCTCCGACACTGCCAAAACAACCGCTATGCTCTCGTGTCTCCCATTTTTTAAAATGTTGCGTTACCGCACTTTGAAATGAACAGCTCTAAGTTGAATAAAATCATATGAGGATGTCAGCTAAAGTGGATCTGATCGAATAGAGCCCTAAATCTGTGAACCGCTGTACACAAACAAAACAGAAAAGTATTGTAAACATGCTCCTCAAAGCCTTTATTGTTACACAAATATGGACCAGGCAGTGCTGCTGCAAAGTGACAGCGTTTTCAAATCACATTAAGGAAAAAACAGAAAAAAAACAGCACTTCTGTAAAAACAAACCTCAGTTCCCCACTTCCTTGTCCTACTATACAAAATTAAAGCGTTCAGTGACATCACACAAGACAACCCAATAGCATTTCATCAGGCATATTCAATGACAAACATTGTTCTCCACATGATAGATGTTTGTCTGGGTTGATATGAAACAGCTAGCTAGCTGGCTGATCATGGTGTTAAGAGCATCATTTGTTTAGTCTCGTCCTTTTTCAGATTGTCATAGGGAAATGAGTCAGTCAAGTAGACATACTGCTGGTGATTGAATGGACCAAGTCACCCTCTGTCCTTAATGGAAAAAAATCCCAAAGATTTCAGTCTATAGCCAGTCATGCCAGGGAGTTTTTCCAGTGAGGACAGAAATGAGCAGAACAAAGCTCAAAAGATGATCCTAGAGGGAATGTCCCCTCATCTCATTGCACATTACAGACAAGTTAAAATGTTTTAGCACAGCAGTTGTGGGACTCTGACTCGAAACTGAAACACTGCTAGGATTTGGACTCATACACCTAAGTCTTACGCTGTTGTGCGAAACAGTTCATTTGTGTGGGAGCCACTATTGCATTAAAGTGTGCAAAATGTATCTAATAGCCAAATGTTTTCCTATATCATTGGAAACTAATTGATGGGAGAGCAGAGGCATTATTTGCAAGCTGAACAATGGACATGTGCTGTGACTACAATTTGGTGGGTTTGTTGCATGAATGAGTCCAAATGTACCTGTGTTACGTAATGAGTGAACATTTTGATGCAGCAAAAACAGTTTTAGGGAGAAAACTAGAAAATAAGTTTATATTTAATTTCTTTAATAAAAAGTGTCTGACAGTCAAGTATGAAACCTCGACTTCCTACCACAACCACCTCCAAATAATGTACCATTCCATAATCATCTTATCAAACGATCAACTGTCTCAACCCACCCTCAGAAGAATGCAAGTACTTTACTTGTTTTCAGTCAACATAAATAAAAACAGTGGATGAGTCTGCCATCGTCTTTAAAAAATAAAAAAAAGAGCTGCTTTTGCACTGGTTAGGCTTCCACAGAGGAAACAAGCTCAGCTATGACCGACTGCATCAACCACAGTCGGTCCAGTTAAGACCAACCGGGCTCCCTACGAATGGAAGCCAAGCGACCCAGAGAAATAAAGAGTCATTCTGCTTGCCAAAGAGCACTTCTTAATGTGATAGAGAAAACAGAAGAGGTATGTACTGGTAAAACTCACAATCCAAAGCTTTGAAGGTGTGGATGACCAGGCCAGGGTCAAAGGGTGAATGTGGAAGACAGACAGGTGACGTAATCTTTATGACAACTGGAAGTCAATCCCCTAGAAGACCTGGTTTTTAAAAAATATTATTTTTAGCTGGTCTTTTTTCCTTACAGGACAAAGCTTCTACCAGAAACAAAACAGATCGAGTTAAGTCACCACACAAAAAGAGTGCCTTGCCCTTTTTTTTTTAAACACTTGAAATCCCAACATTTTTTTTATAAAACACACACAATACTTGTCACAGAGAGCCTCTCATACTTGCAGTCAAACTGAATAGGTCTCTTTTTTTTTTTAGCTTTTCCAACACCTTTCTGTTCTCACACACACACACATTCCTTGGGTTAGCTTACACAAACAGTTTAGGATGGTTAGGGTGTGGGGGTCAATATGACCCCATGCTTACATGAGCAGCAGTATCAGGCAGCACCTCTGAACACTGATATTACAAATCAGGCACACTACCACCCAGCCCAAATTATGATTTCATAACCTCCAGTTACAGCAATAACATCAACCCCCATGATAACTTCTCTTAATTACAACCCCCCACAAAAAAGAACTATGATTACATTGAGTGTAGACTGGTGTACTGCTCTTCTTTCTGGATAATTGCTGTGGGTTTTTCACACTAAGGAGACTTCAGTGACATCATCCACTGATATGTATTGGAATACTGGAAGGTTGGCCACACACTCCTGCCAGAGGGAGTCTGCCCCTCATGGTGAGTTTTGGCAATGCAGGCAAAGAGGACCAACAAAGCTCATCTTTCCACAAATGGGTTCGGATTATTATTTTTTTGCAGTTATTTCTTTTGCTCTCCCCCACCATTCTCTTTTGTTCCATCCATCACAAGGATGAGCAGAGCTCCTTTCTGTCCCCCCCCCCCCATTGGTTTTTAAAATGTATTTTAAAAGGTGTCCAACGAGAGCAACAACGACAATAAAATACAACGATAAACGCCAAAAGCACTTCATGTCATGTAGCAGGTGATCGCTCTCAGAGCGTAGAGCAGTTCTGCCTGCATGCGCGCTTCCATGAGAAGCAGATTTACATGGACCTGGGAAAGGGAAAGGAAGCATTACAACACTGCTCCAGTCACTCAGATCAAGCACTATGAGAAACCTAGAAACTTTAAATGCTACCAATAGAAACAAACCCACGGACAAATACGTAAAATAATTTATTCCTTCACCTTCTCGGAGTGCTGGAACTGCCTCCAGAAGCTCTCATACATTCGTTTGGTGGTTTTCTCCGGGCTGCACACCATGGTCTTAATGTAGACCTTAAAGCTGCGGTCCAACAGCTGGTTAATCTCCCCGTAGTCATAGTCATCATACCTGAGACACACAGAGGGAGATCTGTTACAGCTACTGATGAATACAGTTATTTCTTTACTAAAGTATATTACTGTCCAAAATGAATGCACTTTGTAAATGTATTAAAACGTGCTAATATTAATGTTTTCATTGAATCTAGCATATGTCCTCTTGGAATAAATTAATTTGTATTTGTATTGTGCCAGTGAGTGGCGTACCTGATGCCGAACATGCAGTGGATGTAGTTCCAGATAGCCCTGCGCAACATGGTGGTGTCCACGTCTTTGTGCATGGCCATGGTGTTGTAGGTCAGGTTGTAGGCCATCTGGAACTTCTCATCCAGCAGCTGACCAACATCAGGGTACAGACGGTTCACCAGGGAGTAGCCGTGGTCCTCCCAACTGTAGTCCTGCAGAAGACAGAGGAGAGAAGAGGAAGGCAAGATGCTAATCACAATGTCTGGATATCAATTGGTCAATCAGATAGATTACATTTAGAAAATGTTGCACTTGAAGCTATTGAAAAAACACTTCACTTTCCATCCCTCCCTGTTTCTCCGTAAGTGAAGTTGTATGTGTGAGCATTATATACCTGCACTCTGAAGGTGGGTACATGTTCTCCTCTCCTGGAAAAGTCCTTGTAGCCGTAGCTGGGGTCTTCAAAGTGCCTGGACACGTCTCTTGACTGAACACACTCCTCGTCCTCTGCCGTGGCCACCAGCATGCTCTCAGTCTTCTCCCTCTCAAAGCGTGTGGCCATCTCCTCCTGACTGGCTTCCTCTTCATCACGACACTCCTGCAGCTGCTTCATTCTCTCCATCAGCACCTCCACCTCACCAGACACCTAGACAGGCACACAAACACATTTTGGTCAGGGCATGGGTCATACATAGGGTGACCACAACAGCCACTCAACTCACAACCACATCTTTTTCAAAGCCAGTAACTAACAAACCCTCAGCTTCACTTTCTCACACACAAATACACCATCCTCCTTCCTCGCACCTGATGGCTGCTTCTCCTTTCCTCCAGGTCGTTGCCGTTCCCATTGCCATTGGCAATGTCGCAGACACAGTACTGGCTGAGGGAGAGAGGTCTGAAGGTGTGCCCACCATCACTGTGGATCTCAGGGGTGATGCCACAGCCAAAGGTAAAGGATGCCAGGGAGTGGTAGTGTGTGAGGAGCACCACAGCATGGATCAGCTCAGCCAGGGACCAGCTGTGTTCTTCAGCCTTCAGCAGGTGCTGGGGAGAATAGAGAGTTGAAGTGTCAGTCAATAGTTTCCTTTGAATGGAATCTTATTTTCCTGTCTCTCAATTTTTACCCTTCCATTTGTTATCTTCCCATACCTTCCATTTCATTAAACTAACCCTGCCAAGTAACAGCCGCATAACTCTGGTGTGCCGCCACCCATGATCTGACTGTTACATAACCCTAACCTGTCCCTTTGTCCTGTCCTACGTGTGTGTGTGTTTGTCACAGGTCCAGCCCCAGCTGCCTACCTCAATGTGTGCCTTGGTAAGAAGCCAGGGCCGGTGGGCCAGGATCTTGTTGAGCTCCCCAAGAGCCTGCAGCTTCTGTGGGGCTCCGTCCAGGCCATTCAGCCACTTGGGGTCCCCTCCCACCTGGAGGAAGTCGTTGACGTGGAGGTTGACCAGGTAGGAGCACTGGTGTCTGGCCGCAGCCTGGGAGGGAAGTGGGGGAAGGAGAGAGTTACGAGACTGTCCAAGTGTCTCTACACTACCATGGTAAAGCCACTGCAGAGTTTAGAGTAGGGCTTAAGGGGCCTCACCATGATGCCTATGTAGTGGCGGTAGTGCAGGGATAAGGGCCCATCCATCTGCAGCAGGTAGTGCTGTGTTCTCAGGAAACTCTCCAGGTACTGTGGGTGGAAGCCCATCACCAAGGAGATGTTGTCAAGACGACCCAGTGCAGCAAATGCGTCCTCAAATATCGATTGCGCCCTCGGATCTACTTTACTGACTTGAAGTATCTGGTGCCAGAGCCAGTGAATACGTTTTTACTCTCAATCACATAGATATAATATGGCACTGCCATATTGTATTGGTAAGTTAAAAAGGTGTAATAATTTTCACAAGTATAGAAAATCCTGTGTTGTAAATGAAGTTGTTCTCCTTACCTCTTTTTCAGGGATAAATCTACTTGGTCCATTTCCCAGTGGTCTTGGGATCCGAACTCCTAAGTCCTGCAAGTTAAGAGTACAGAAACACATTGTTCTGCAAGAACCAAATGCAACATCATGCGAAAACCCTAAATGCTGTTTAGTACCATTTTGGCTGCGAGTCAGGTTGGAGAATTGCATGCACAGCCTGTGCAAAAGAGAAATCCAACTCATTTTGTTCACAATTTCGCTGTAGCAAGCTGCCATAACAGTAGTCTCTAGAAATGCGACAAGTGTCAAAACACACAAAATCAAACACTTGATAGATACAATGTATCATGCGTGCGGCTGCTATTTAACCACTTGAGGTTGAAACACATTTAATACCCTAATTGATACGTTATTTGACACAATTATTCGGAAAGGTTTGCATAGTCAAATGTTATTAAAAGGAACACATTCAAGACACGATTGACATCTCATTAAAACATTAAAAACAGCCAACTTAAGTCGCTGATCACATGTTCCCTGGGGGCTCCATAGATAGCTCCTGTCCCTCTGCGCAGAGTAATGAAGTGGTAGAATGAATGACCTAGTCTTAGAAGAACTCGGGGCCAAAGATTGCTCGATAGCGACAACACGGTCTTGCATTCAAAGACACCAAGCAAACATTTTTGCTAAGAGCATATACGAAATGACAATATGATGACAAAGCAAGAGAAGAAATGTAAAGCATTGACAAGCAACGCTAACTCTTCAAACGCGTAAACAAGGTAGGACACAAAAGAAAAGACTGCACTGCAGTTCCTTCGCTCGCAGCCACAAAACAGTGTCCAAAGGGACATGAACTTGTCACAAATGAACACTCTAAAATTCCACAACGACGGTGCACGGAGTTTTAAAAACATGCATTCACTGTCAAAAACATTTGACATTTATTTTCCTTTTCTCTTACCTTTTTGCTTAGCCGTTCACAATGAGCGCATATTTTATATAAGTCTGTTACTGTAAATGAATTATTTTCCATGGTTTCTGTTGCTGCAGTTGCGTGCCTCATAATGTGTCTTCCTGCGATCCTGTGTTTCAGGTATATTTAAATTGAGGTTTCCGTTCTCGCTTTGTATCATGAGGGTAAAGTGCTCAATTGTCAGTTGTTGCAGCCCTACAGCAGAATACCGTTCAACCTCAGCACACACTGTAAATAAACTGAGCCCTAGTTGAGTGAAGTGCGCCTCAGCCAATCGAAAGGCGAAAACAACCTCCATTCATCCAATGAGGTATAAGAGGACGAAGAAATAGGAGTGGACGGTGCGGAGAGAGGGTCTGAACGTGACCGCAGAGCGAGCCAGCCCCCAGGAAAACATAATCAATCAAGTATCTCATTTTGTTCATTGCTTCTGCCATTGATCATGGCAATGAATATTGAATGACACCATCACTCTGCAGCGCACAATGTGTGCTGCAGTAACATAATAAACAAATGAAAATCCGTAAATTTAAACTAGAGATTGCATGGTCTGCGTCTCAATCCACCACACTTGAAGGTAACCCATACAAACGAATGGAAGTATGGAGGTAGTTTTGTGCCAACAAATATAAGGGATTAAATACATGTCCAAAACAACCACAAATATTTCCTGAGCTTTCTTACATCTCCTAGAAATAGGGGCAAATTCTAAATTTGATTCTAAATCAAATAGCTAAATGATCACGTTTTTGCACGTTTTTATTTTTCACCCTTTCCCACCACAATGACCCACTACACTAATGTTTGCATGCACCAGCTATCTATGTCCTCATCTTAGTCATGTGCATTGAAAACAACTACCGATACAAGATTATTCAGCAAGCAGCAGAAAGTTCTTTTCTCTGTGAGTCCAATCTGGTCATGTCTCCTTGGCCAGCATCACCACTGTGAACAAGGTGGCCTACCGACGCTCTGCGGTGGCGTATATTATTATGGCACAGTAGGATATCTGGTCCTGCAAGACAGGACAGGACACAGCAGGTGCACAAACAACCTGAAATTAATCCCTGCTTATGGTGCATTTCAACTGAAGACTTAACCCAGTGTTTTACCCAAAAGGCTCAGACTTTTTTGTTTCCATCTATGCGGGCTGGTGCCTCTGTCTCACTGGGCCATGGCTCCAGCGGACCTGCTCTAATACCTAGTGTCCACCAGATGCATATGCGTTTGGTTTTGCTGGATGTCTAGCCCACATGTTCCGTACTTAACGCACATGTACTTTGCTGTTCAACTAGCTAAAAGCTAACTAGTTGGAGTCTGTGTGTGTGTAACTCCATTTGTACCGACACACGGTAAGCAATGCATACACAGAATGCACCGCAGCTTAGTGAGGCACCCCCAACGTAGCGTTGTGGACTGCTCCATTGGCAATGAATGACTTCAGCCGGAACACAAAGAGTTTTATGCATCAGGCTATTGTGAGGAAGTGTAATCTAAGATAACAAGATCTTAGTCGCGTAATTTTACATCTAACTAAGATGTTTGGTGGAGTATTTCTCAAGTGAAAAAATGTGCATGAAAACGAGTTCACTACTGTTGACCAATGACCGATGAAGGTGCATAGACTTCGGCTACCAAAATTGAGCTTGCAAAAAGAAAAACATTTGTGTGCATGAACAGTTGAAAAAACCCTTGCCGAAGCCCAAAACAAATAAAAACGTCAAAAAACGTAGTCATAATATATGCACAAACTTTTCTGAACTGTTTCGGGTGGGAAGCATGCGGAGGCCTTTAGACTATCAGAGCTCAGATGAAGCAGCCCAGGCCTAAACCAATCAGACTTGCGGTATAGCACCTCAAACAAACCTAACAGGAAGTCTAGATACGACAGGCATCTATCATAGAGCCTGTCAATATAGATACAACCTGGATGATGTCACCAGCCACCTGTGTTGCTGGAATAACCAAATAAAACCTGACAAACAAGTTTTATTAGGTAACAAGGAGGTGGTGGTGTAAGGGAGCCCAGATTGTTATCGGTTATCACTAGACCGAGCCGATCCAAGCTCCAATTCAATACTCTGTTTAAGGGCCTGGCTTCCTGGTTGATTTGGCATTGGCTGGCTGCAAGTCAGTCCCCTGGCTGATAGATAGCACACCATTCAGCAGGTTCATTGTGTGATAGTGCCCCCCTCCCTCTCTCCCCCTCCCTGTTATCCCCAAAGAGGGGTGGGAGTCATGGTGAACATGCCCTGGGTCTGGAGTCAGCACTCTGCCATTTCCCAGCTGCAATAGCCGGAGCAGCACAGTGAGCACTGTGTGTATGTGAGCCCCATAGCTCAGCAAAGTTGCAGAGCAGACTTTGGTCAGCGTTCGGTTTCCGACACCATCTTTTCACATAAAAGCGCTAGGCTAGGTCAGGGACCCGACTGGCCCTCAGCACCCCGGACAGAGGACAGGGCCAAACACTATTGTCACAGGCATACACATCACCACCACCCAGCAGACACTCTTGGGGCTTTGCTGTACACATGCTAGCCATGTCAGCCAAGCCCAGTGCGGGTGGGGCAGGGGTAAGAGTGGGTTATGATAACATCATGATGATTAATTACACTGCAGTGGGAGGCTAGTGGAGATCCTGCAGGGATCCTTCTCAAGACAGTTCCCACAGTGCAGATGGTGAGCATCAGAGGAAGGGATAGAGGGATTGGACAGTAGAGTTGGAGTTAACTCTTCTTTAATTTCGTCAGATCAGACTCAGTTTGGAACTGACCACGTTCATTTAGCCATTATTTTCGAAGGACTTTTGGACTTCTGAACTAACCGGATTGACATGGTATATGAGCCATGCCATTAGTCCTGCGGTATTAGAAATAGAGGCCTTGTTAAATTACTTGGGTCTCCAGAGAACCCTGGTTCTCAGTGGTCCTCTCTTTATTGAGTCTGAATGACCAGTCTAACTGATGATGCACAAACCACCCACACACAATGATATCCTATTGTTACAACTGACTGGGAATACATTCTACAGACAATACTGAAACAATGGTAGGTATGGACCGGATATCAACAGACTATTTATACAAATGAGATATTTGGGTTTGAGAGGAGTATGTTAGTAAATAGTTTACTAACAGATCTCTAACAGATCTCTATCACATCAATGCAACTGGTTTGTGATTAGTATTTTTATGGACAGGATAAAAGTAATGGTTTTTGAGTGGGTCAGACCTTCTTTTTTTTTTCTTCTTTTTTTAAAGCTAAGGAAATGTACTTATTGTTTTACTGCGCAAACATTTCAGCTGCTGTTACCAGTAAAAAGGAGGATAAAAGTCAAAGAGAGAGGAAGCCAAAGTTAATGCTGTGCACATAAAGTATGTGCCCCAGAAGTGGCTGCAGTGTTTTCCACATGCAATTAGAAGAGAAGAGAACGGAGAGCCAAAGAAAACCACAAAACTTTGGGGATATTGAACAAGCGGTAGAAGTCCTCCTAACCAGTTCAAACCTGACCTATGCTTTGCAGAGAGAGGAAGCAAAAACCTCCCACCCTCACAATGACATAAGCCTAGCAACAGGCTACCACCAATCACAGGCTAGAACAACAGTTACAGGGTCCAATCTTTTTTTCTCCCTCTCCCTCTCTTGTTTCTCTGGGGGGGAAAAAGAGAATTAAAGGTTTTGCTCGAGCATGAAGTTGTGTGCACAAGCATATCTGGTCTATATAATAGAGTTTGACTAACTTTTCACTTTACAAACAAATTGTGCCATCAAGTTTTTAAGAGCTGTTTTGAGTGCAAGTGTGTATGTAAATTCATGTGTGTTGGTGTGTGTGCGTGGGTGAGTAACAAGTAGATTTCTATTCTCACTGTGAACACGAAACCATATGCCGCAGCTTGACCTAGAGCAGTTTCACAAAAACAACCTATATCTCTTCCCCTTACTGTATGCAGCATGCATATTCCTTATGTGATTTAGTTTCTCTGTCTTTGCATGTTGTTTAGAATTGAGGCTCTCTAGTAGTTGGTAACATCTGTTTAAACTTAATGGAAAGGAGATGAATGAACACAACGTCTAAGTAAAACTGAAATGAATAGTGCTTATTTGCTTCAATCACCGAACACAACCGGCGTTTAGAGACAGGCTTCTATTTGAGCCAGGTGTCTATTTCTGTCATGCAGAGTACACAGCTTTAGCTCAAGCTCCTTGCTAACCTTTTTCCTCCCCAACCTTGCATTGTTGCCATCTTCTGATCCAACTCAGACAAACGTTGAACTTTGACTTTTTTACTCTTGTTCATGTGCAAAGAGTGAAAACTGTAGACGAAGTATGTAGGTATTCTCCCCCTTTTCTTCTGACTCTCCCTCAATCTGTCACTCTCCCATTCTTCAGCCAAGGTTCAAGTCATTCGATCACAAAGCAGTTAGCATAACGGCTATGACTTGGCATTACCCTTATGTCCCCATCCAGGTCCACTTTGAAATGCAGGACAGCTGGACTTTATGCTTTGTTAAAATGTCAAACTTTCACATTGTTCAAAATTGTAATTGCGTTTGTGCAGATGCTTAGCTATATTCTATACCTAAGGATGATGAGCCTTGAGTTATATGTTGCTGTGGATCAGTTGTCCTCTTTGTAGCCTAACAACAATCCTTACCAGTGAGAACTATTACACAGAACAAAAATATAAACACAACATGCAACAATTTCAAAGATTTTACTGAGTTACAGTTCTTATAAGGAAATCAGTGAACTGAAATCAATTCATTAGGCCCTATTCTATGGATTTCACATGACTGGGAATACAGATATTCCTCTGTTGGTCAAAGATAACTTTAATAAAACGGTAGGGGCGTGGATCAGAAAACCAGTCAGTATGTGGTGTGGCCACCATTTACCTCATGAAGCGCAACACATCTCCTTTGCATAGAGTTGATCAGGCTGTTGATTGTGGCCTGTGGAATATTGGCAAACTCCTCTTCAATGGCTGTGCAAAGTTGTTGAATATTGGTAGGAACTGGAACATGCTGTCGTACACGTTGATCCAGAGCATCCCAAACATGTTCAATGGGTGACATGTCTGGTGAATATTCAGGTCATGGAAGAACTGGGACATTTTCAGCTTCCAGGAATTGTGTACAGATCCTTGCGATATGGGGCCGTGCATTATCATGCTGAAACATGAGGTGACGGCGGTGGTTAAATGGCACGACAATGGGTCTCAGGATCCCGTCACAGTATCGCTGTGCATTCAAATTGCCATCGATAAAATGCAATTGTGTTCGTTGTCCGTAGCTTCTGCCTGTCAATACCATAACCCAACTGCCACCATGGGGCACCAGCAAATCGCTCGCCCACACAACGCCATACACAGCGTTTGCCATCTGCTCGGTACAGTTGAAACTGGGATTAATCTGTGAAGAGCACATTTCTCCATCGAAGGTGAGCATTTGCCCACTAGAAGTCAGTTACAATGCTGAACTACAGTCAGGTCAAGATCCTGGTAAGAATGACGAGCATGCAGATGAACTTCCCTGAGACGGTTTCTGACAGTTTGTGCAGAAATTCTTTAGTTGTGCAAACTCATAGTTTCATCAGCTGCCAGGGTGGCTGGTCTCAGGCGATCCCGCAGGTGAAGAATCCGGATGTGGAGGTCCTGGGCTGGTGTGGTCTGTGTTTGCGAGGCCAATTGGACGTAGCGCCAAATTCTTTTTTTTATAGAAACATTTACATTAAATGATCTGGCAACAGCTTTGGTGGGCATTCCTGCAGTCAGCATGCCAATTGCACCCTCACTCAAACTGTGATACATCTGTAGCATTGTGTTGTGTGACAAAACTGCACATTTTAGTGTCCTTTTATTGTCCCCAGCACAAGGTGCACCTGTTTAATGATCATGCTGTTTTAATCAGCTTCTTGATATTAAGCCACACCTGTCAGGTGGATGGATTATCTTGTCAAAGGAGAAATGCTCACTAACATTTGGTCACCAAATTTTTGTGAAGAATAAGCTTTTTGTGCATATAGAACATTTCTGGGAGAGTTTATTTTAGCTCATGAAACATGGGACCAACACTTTACATGTTGCGTTTACATTTTTGATCAGTGTAAATAATGAATGCATTTTTCCAAAAGTCATAAAATCAATAAGCAACAGCTGAGTTAAGCTGGGAACCACTTACATTGTATAGGTCAGAATTTACATCCCAGTGTTTCCCCTATATTAAATTGCAGCGGTGGCTAGGGCTGTAGCGGTCATGACACATTTCAGCGGAAGGCATTCAGTTGTACAACTGACTAGGTATCCCGGTTTCCCCTTGCATCAAATGTTGTCAAGCAAATAACTGCCGGTCTCACGGTAATTGACCATGAATTAACATAAATACAATTAGTATCTCCTGGCTTCCACACATAGCCTACAAGCCACTGATGCAGACCTTTGGAACATCTACATTTTAAAAAGTCTAATACATCCATTTAATATAACCTACACCGTCACAATAAGTCCATCATTTATTTTAGACAGGTAAAAACAAAAAAATGATATGTAGAAAATATAGTCTATTTCAGAAGAACAAAATGGCATACTCTGAGTTGTCCTTATTTTAGGCCCCGACATGGCTGTCATTTGGTTGTGGTTTCCACTAGCTCATTTAGCAGACAAGATTTGCTTAGAATTCCGTGGAATTATTTTTAAAAAATTGTATAGTGTGAAGAATACAACTGAACAAAGCTGAATAAAATAGAAAGGATATTTTCTCCAAATGATTTCCAAGGAAGTGCGCACGAGCGGCTATTCTGTGTTGAGCTGTTAACAAAGAAACAGGTCCTCCTATATGCTTAATTTAAAGTTATTTATGCAACTTTAGTTGTGATACAAACGTTGGACTATATGTTTTGATTTTTAATACATTCTAATGCTGCATGATGCGAATCTAATGATGATTTGAAAAAAGTAGCTTGAAAGGCATGAGCTCTGATTTGTTTCTTGTGCAGGCTCCACACACTACATCAGTGACTCATTCACAATTTGATAAGCACTTGATAATATTCTCATCAGGCATAATATTCTCTGCGGCATACCCCCTTGTATGGCCGTAATGGCCCCTAAAAAAATCCATGCCTTTTGCGGCCAAAGTGGCCGTTGTGCCCATGGACTGAAAATAATTATAATTCACTTCTCCCAGCTGCCATGCTCCAAAACACCTCTCACTCACATGGCTCTCTCAGATATTTCAATTCTTATTAGCAAATGCCCGTAACGTGATCGGTTCCTTCTCACAGGCATCTCAGCTAAGAAGTAGGCTACAAGTGAAGACAGACATGTCTGGGACCATTATAAAGCACCGGTCTCGGAAACTGGGGCACATAAATAGCGAATGGAGGATGCTTTTCCCTGGGGTTCATTTTCATGCCAGCCAGGTAGGCTATATTTCTGTTGTAAAGCATGTGCTTAATATTAGGAAAGTTGATAAATAGGCCTAGCCTATAGAAAACTAGGCTAGGCCTAACCTATAGAAAACTGATGGGATCCTCTTTCTAATAGAGGCAATCAAAACTCTGTTTTCTCATTCAATTGCATAGCCTATAGAAATAAAGCCATTTTTAGCAGCTTCTTGATATGCCACACCTGTCAGGTGGATGGACTATCTTGGCAAAGGAGAAATGCTCACTAACAGGGATGTAAACACACCAAAACTCTGTTTTCTCATGCAATTGCATAGCCTATAGAAATGTTGCGCAACATCCGCTCATGGGCTCTCATGAAGTGTTTGATTTGATTTTCGAAAACATTTGCATTATGTCAGAGTGATTAGAAGGACAATAGAGTGCTGAGTACCAGGTAGTTAGCAAGTCTGGTAGGCTACTAATGGCCATCAGCGGCATCAGAGCTTGAAGAAGCCTAGATACTGTGTACTAAATACTAAATGGTCACATGGATTTTGACTGCGGTCATGACTCGTGACCGCCAGTGTGGAAGTAATATGGTCACCGTAACAGCCCTAGTGGTGGCCCACCTCTGCTAAATCGTTTCCACCACTTCCCAAAATGTATTTTGTTTTTGTTTATTATATTTTTGATATAGTTCTGCTGAGATAAGTATTTAAATTGATAGTGCAAGTTCTTGGCAATAAATACATTTTCTACATACCCAGAGTCAGATCAACTCATGGATACCATTTTTATTTCTATGCATGCAGTTTGAAGGAAGTTGCTAACTAGCTCAAGCACAATGACTAGAAGACCAGTCATTGCGCTAACGCTAGTTACCTTTAACTTCATTCAAACTGCATGCAAAGACATACAAATTGTCTCCATGAGTTGATCTGACTCTGTGTAGTAGAAAAAGGGCTTAATTGACAAAATCTCACACTATTCCTTTAAAGTCAGTGACATGTTTCATGTATATTTGTAGCAAACAGAGCGAGCAGTGACGCAATTGAGAGCCACGAGCGTACAGCAATCCTTTGCTCCTCATCATCTCCCTACAATGCAGTGGCACGCATCAGTTATATTTCAGATGGTGTCAACATCATTTCCCCCCTTTACATTTGCCACTGCTCCTAAAAAGAATCCAAGAGGAAACACCGAATCCTCTATGTCACGTTCTGAACTTAGTTCCTTTTTTATGTCTTTGTGTTAGGTTGGTCAGGGCGTGAGTTGGGGTGGGTAGTCTATGTTCTTTTTTCTATGTTGTATTTCTGTGTTTGGCCTGGTATGGTTCTCAATCAGAGGCAGCTGTCGATCGTTGCCTCTGATTGAGAATCATACTTAGGTAGCCTGTTTTCCCCATTTTGGTTGTGGGTGATTGTTTTCTGTGTCTTCCACACAGAACTGTTTTGTTTTCAGTTTGTGTAGTGTTCCGTTTTGATTAAAAATATGATGAACACTTACCACGCTGCGTATTGGTCCAATCTTTGCTCCCTTGGGAAGTAAATGGAAATACATTTGCCAAAATTATATAATTACTCCTGTCTATACAGAAATAAATAAAATCATTCAAAATACTTCACCAGAAAGCATAACTTAGCCACAGAGGAATCAAGGATCATTAGATTCTTTAAAAAGTTAGCCATGGATTTTTACAAATCACAAGCTTGTAGGTCTATGCCTATTTGGGAAGCCCACAATTTGGGCAGGGTGCATGGAAATAAGCCTAGCTGGTTATTGAGTGGCGGCTGTCAGTAAAAACCATCTAAAATATGTGTGAAGATAATGTGTCTTGAGCACAATTTAAAATATTGAGACAAGAAAATGAATCTCTCTCCAGAACGGCTCAGCTGTCTCCTACCAACTCTTGTGAATTGTTTGCCCTTTGATTATTTAATTTTTGAATCAATTCCCCATTACATATGTCTGCAGTAGTAAATGTACCGTTAATCCCTGTCATTTGGTTACATGAATGTCTGTTAAATGCGTGTATTAATTACAGTTACCCAGTCATTCTCAGAGTAGAAACATTGTTTGCAGAGTTCACAACCTGCTAACCTGTAAGAAACAAGAAACACGTTTTTCATTGTCTTTTATTTGGAGTGCTCAATGTGAGCAAAGAGTATGTGTCTAGTTTCTCTGTCCTGATAATGTTGAGGGAGCTCTTGTTCCTGAGCACGCATATAAGTACCTGGCCTGCTATGTGGAATAGTAGGATTTTTTAAATTTATTTTTTTACATCCATTGCGAATGATTATACTGTATATTGAAACTGTAGTTCCTCACAGTAAGCTATTTGAAAAATCTTTACAACAACCTCTCCCTCGATAATCATCAATCCTCAGTGTGAAAGAGCAATGGAAGACATATGCCTACTGCTGCATTGGCCGACAGGCTATGAGTTCCATACGTTTATTACTTTAGCCGCCAATGGATCATGGTGTATCAATGTGTCCATATGGCAGAGGCTGGTGATCTCACATTACTTGACTTTTAACTTTAAGAAGATCATTTGAATTCCCATTTTTATGATTTAACCATGTGACAATGATTTTGAGAACAAAAACGTTATTGAAATAAAATGGTTCCACTAAAATGCGCAGGGGGAAATCATAACTTGCACCCAGACCGGTAGAAATCATAGGATAAAGCGTAAGCATCCCCAAACTTGAAAGGCACGCGCCCTCCAATGAAGTCTTTATGAAAGAATTGACTCCACGTCCATGGGCGGATTTTGGCTATAGGCTACTTTGAAGCAAGGTAAAACATTCATGTTAAAAAAATTAAGTATGTTTTCAAATTGCACACTTCCTCCAGCTCACATTGTAAAGTGGTGGGTGACACGCTGATAGCCTGTTGCCTGCACTTGAATGGTGAATGGGAGGTGTGCTTCAATTACCGGTTGAGAAATAAAAATAGTAGCTCTTTTCAATTGTGCACCAACACGATTTTTAACATGCAATTGCATTTAGACCAGCTGGGAGCTGCAGGAGAAATCCCACTCAAAATAGGCTCTGTATGCTGTGTGTGTGTGACAGCTGTGTTGGATAGCCTAAATAAGATATGCCTACATGATGACTAATGAAAACACACACAGGCCAATTCCACTAAACTATGTAGATTGATGTAGAGACCGAAAAGCATGAAGGTATTTACGTTGACTGGTATTTCATCAAAGAAAAAAATGATTTCCTTCGCATCGTCATTTTTTCCAGCAAAATTTTTATTTATCGGCTTTGAATTGTTTTTCCTATTTTGTTGCATTACAACCTGTAATTTAAATGGATTTTTATTTGGATTTCATGTAATGGACATACACAAAATAGTCCAAATTGGTGAAGTGAAATGAAAAAAAAAGAACTTGTTTCAAAAAATAAAAAACATTAAAAACGGAAAAGTGGTGCGGGCATATGTACCCCTTTGCTATGAAGCCCCTTAATAAGATCTGGTGCAACCAATTACCTTCAAAAGTCACATAATTTGTTAAATAAAGTCTGCACGTGTGCAATCTAAGTGTCACATGATCTGTCACATGATCTCACTATCTATACTTCTGTTCTGAAAGGCCCCAGAGTCTGCCACACCACTAAGCAAGGGGCACCGCCAAGCAATGGTTGGGTTATAAAGGGGTTGGGTTATAAAAACATATCCGAAACTTTGAACATCCCACGGAGCACCATTAAATCGATGAATAAAAAAATTGAAAGAATATGGAACCACAACAAACCTGCCAAGAGAGGGCCGCCCACCAAAACAATCGGACCAGGCAAGGAGGGCATTAATCAGAGAGGCAACAAAGAGACCAAAGACAACCCTGAAGAAGCTGCAAAGCTCCACAGCGGAGATTGGAGTATCTGTCCATAGGACCACTTTAAGCCGTACATTCCACAGAGCTGGGCTTTACGTAAGAGTGGCCAGAATTTTTTTATTTAAATAACAAACACGTTTGAATAGTTACGCACACTCAAGGTTTGAGTTTTTTTGTCTTATTTCTTGTTTGTTTCACAATAAAAACGTATTTTCAAAGTGATAGGCATGTTGTGTAAATCAAATAATACAAACACCCCAAGAATCCATTTTAATTCCACGTTGTAAGGCAACAAAATAGGAAAAATGCCAAGGGGGTGAATACTTTTGCAAGCCTCTGCACAATTAAATTGTATTAATATTAATTTGCATATATTTCCATTAACTCTTGCGGCGACCCGAGACGCAATCGTCCCATCTAGCCATCAGCAAATGCAAATGCGCTACGCCAAATGCTAATAGCACTCGTTAAAACTAAAACGTTCATTAAAACACACATGCAGGATACTGAATTAAAGCTACACTCGTTGTGAATCTAGCCAACAAGTCAGATTATTAAAATGCTTTTCGGCGAAAGCATGAGAAGCTATTATCTGATAGCATGCAACACCCCGAAATACCTGAATGCGACGTAAACAAAAGAATTTGCGTAGCCGGCGCTACACAAATAGCAGAAATAAAATATAAAACTTTCATTACCTTGGACGAGCTTCTTTGTTGGCACTCCTATATGTCCCATAAACATCACTATTGGGTCTTTTTTTCGATTAAATCGGTCCATATATACCCAAAATATCCATCTATGGAAACTGTGTGATTCAGAAAAAAACACCGTTTCAAAACGCTACGTCATTTTTTTAAATTAAAAAAGTTGACGATAAACTTTCACAAAACACTTCGAAATACTTTTGTAATCCAACTTTAGGTATTAGTAAACGTTAATAATCTATCAAATTGATCACGGGGCGATGTGTATTCAATAGCTCCACGATTTCAAATCATGTTCCGAAATCTCTCTTCCAAAACTTCCTGTCGGAGACCGGATGGAAAGTGGTCTCTCTAACTCGTTTGACCAAGAAACAACGAGAAGGCAATTGACAAGACTGGCGACATCGTGTGGAAGCTGTAGGACTTGCAATCTCGGCCCCATTTAATTTCGTGCCCCTTAAACAATACATGCAAGTGGCGCATGGATATTTTTTTCAGTTTTCAGTGATCAGTTTTTCTTGCGCTTTTCGATTAAACAGACGCTCTGTTATAGTCACAGCCGTGATTTAACCAGTTTTAGAAACGTGAGAGTGTTTTCTATCCACACATACTAATCATATGCATATACTATATTCCTGGCATGAGTAGCAGGACGCCGAAATGTTGCACGATTTTTAACAGAAAGTTCGAAAAAGTAGGGGGTCGACTTAAGAGGATTTATTAATACCCATATACTACCCTAATTCCCACGGAAAGTTTCCACCTTTGAATATTCCCCAAAATGTGCAATCCTCGTGTGGACACACCTACTCATTCAAGGATTTTTCTGTATTTTTGCCATTTTCTACATTGTAGAATAATAGTGAAGACATCAAAACCATTAAATAATCATATAGTAACCAAAAAAGTGTTAAACAAATCAAAATATATTTTCTATTTTAGATTCTTCAAAGTAGCCAACCTTTGCCTTGATGACAGCTTTTCACATTCTTGGCATTCTCTCAACCAGCTTCATGAGGTAGTCACCTGGAATGCTTTTCCAAAAGTCTTGAAGGAGTTCCCACATATGCTGAGAACTCATTGGTTGCTTTTCCTTCACTCAGGTTGTAAAGGCAATAAAATAGGAAATAGGAAAAATGCCAAGGGGGTGAATACTTTCGCAAGCCACTGTACACATACACAGTATAGAGTCCAGCAGTCAGCAGTCAGCAGTATTCCACTGCCAACCCTATGTGCATGTTAGGAAGGCCGTGTTCCCAGGGATGTTATTTTAACAGTGAGGGATCGCAGCTGTTACAATACAGGCCCCAAACAAAAATATCACATAGAATAACAGAAAATACAAACCCTGCTCAGGCCCAGCTATCTTTAGCATGATATATAACAGACTGGCAATAAATTAATGAATAGAGCCCCCCCCTTCCAACAATGTTACCCCTCCAAAACACTCCTGTGTGTGATTTATGCCAACATAACTCCAACCCCGCTCTAATTCCCCATAATCTCCTGGAGTTTGGTGTATCATAGGGTTCTGTGGAAGATACCACTGTTTCGCTACAAAGGGGTGCAAGGAAGTGTTCAAAGGGTAAAGTTCAGGGAGTAAAGACGTTTAAAAAAGGGAGAGTGTGCACATTGTAAAGAAAAATTATAAACAAAGATCTGGGATCAGTTAACAATCCCAAAACTCTAACCTTGATGCAACATGCAGCTCCTAACTATCCAAACCCCTGCTCCCTTGGCAGAAAGTCCCAGCAGTTTTTTTTGGTTGGTGAGAACCAGACTTGATTGGGCACAAATGAGTCAGCTCACTCCCAGGACCCCGTCCAACACATCCCTAATCAGTTTAAAATAACCCATAATAAACATTCATAACAGATCCAACCGTTCACCTGAGACAATAATTCACTCCCCTAACCCTCTCCACAAACAACAAGGAATGCCACACCAAAGTAAAAACAGCTCACCATGTTGCCACTAAATCATAGGTCATAAAACCTCATAACTAATATAAAACTCCATGAACCTGAACCTCTGCTCAGCCAGCCGGTACATTACAAAGTTAGGGTGTTATCAGTCTCACCTGATTGCTCATACGGTTAAAGGAAAGAAGAAAAAAAAACATGTCAATGAACTCTGTATGAGAGACCGGGACTAGGAGAGTAGCAGACATGGGGTGATAAAACTCAAGGCTGGATTGTTGGACAGGTTTTATTGTAGCACATTTTTGGAAGTGTAAAAGAGTGCAGGTATGAGAGGTACGTCCAGGTCAAATCCTGACCATTGATTCTGAATGACTGACATTACTGGGCAGTGAACAAACAGACAGACAGAACCGAAGACAGTCTGATGCAACGTATTGCAGACAATGGCAAATGTCCGAGATATAACAAGGATAATACAGTGCCACCAACGTGGCCCGCTACCTAGGACTGTGGGCCCCCTTCTACTTCTCCGTGGCCGACGTGAGTAACACATTCAAACGTGTTAACCCTCGCAAGGTTGCCGGCCCAGACAGCATCCCTTGCTGCGTCCTCAGAGCATGCGCAGACCAGCTGGCTGGTGTGTTTACGGACATATTCAATCTCTCCCTATCCCAGTCTGTTGTCCCCACATGCTTCAAGATGGCCACCATTATTCCTATACCCAAGAAGGCAAAGATAACTGAACTGAATGACTATCGCCCATAGCACTCACTTCTGTCATCATGAAGTGCTTTGAGAGACTTGTCATGGATCATATCACCTCCACCTTACCTGCCACTATAGACCCACTTCAATTTGCATACGGCCCCAATAGGTCTACTGACGTTGTAATCGCCATCACACTCACACTGCCCTATCCCATTTGGACAAGAGGAATACCAATGTAAGAATGCTGTTCATTGACTACAGCTCAGCATTCAACACCATAGTACCCTCCAAGCTTATCATTAAGCTTAAGGCCCTGGGTCTCAACCCCGCCCTGTGCAATTGGGTCCTGGACTTCCTGACGGGCCGCTCCCAGGTGGTGAAGGTAGGAAACAACATCTCCACTTCACTGATCCTCAACACTAGGGCCCCACACGTGTGCGTACTCAGCACCCTTCTGTACTCCCTGTTCACCCATGACTGCGTGGCCATGCACGCCTCTAACTCAACCATCAAGTTTGCAGACGACAACAGTAGTGGGCATGATTACCAACAATGACGAAACAGCCTACAGGGAGGAGGTGAGGGCTCTGGAAGCGTGGTGTCAGGAAAACAACCTCTCACTCAACGTCAGTAAAACAAAGGAGATGATCGTGGACTTCAGGAAACAGCAGAGGGAGCACCCCCCCCCATCCACATCGACGGGATGTAGATAGTGGGGTGGAAAAGGTGAAAAGTTTTAAGTTCCTCAGCATCACATCATGCCTATGCCGCTAGGTCATCGCTCATCCATATATTCATATGTGTATATATTCTTATTCCATTCCTTTACTTAGAGTTGTGTGTATTAGGTAGTTGTTGTGGAATTGTTAGATTACTTGTTAGATATTACTGCACTGTCAGAACTAGAAGCATTTCGCTACACTCACAATAACATCTGCTAACCATGTATGTGACCAATAAAATGTCATTTGATTTGAATTGCATTCTCTGTTGCTCAATAACTGTTGCTCAATAACTATATCTTTCTACGGTGCATTCGATAAGTATTCAGACCCCTTGACTTTATCCACATTTTGTTACGTTACAGCCTTGGTATTTTTGCCATTTTGTTTCATGGGTGTCATGATGATCCAGCTCCACTATAAAGCAGAGAGGATGCAATATGCCCTAATCCTTGTGGCCCTACCATTTTCCCCAGGTCCCATTACCTCATAAATAGGTACCGTCCGGCCGAACAAAACCACCTGCAGAGCCTCGTTTGAATGCCACACTGCGACCCGAACAGCCCCGTCAATATTTAATTGTTTATGAAATGCCCATTTGGTCGGGCAGAAATTCAACGTAGTTCTGTCTTCCCCCTCTCTCTCTCTTTCCTTCTTCATCCCCTACTTCCACTACGTAAACATTTTCACACATGAAATATGGAGGGAGGGAAATGTACTGGCTGTAACAGCTGAGGACCTCCATCTATATACCATCTTTCAGGCCTTCTTTCCTCTCCTCATCCTTCACTCCCTCCCCTCTTTTGGCTCTCTATCTCTCACTATGACTAGCTTCATCTCCCTCCCTCTATCAGTCTTTTAATGTCCTGTTGTGGTTGACTTTACTAAGCAGTGCTATTTATAAAGAGTGTACACTGAACGTTCTGACTCACTTCATCCAGTGGAATATCAAATAAGTCTGTAAAAGTAACAGAACACACACAAACAAACAGCGCATGTACACACATGCAGTCTCCTGCGCATTTACTTCCATAAATTCAAAAACAGACATCTTCAAACAGAAAAAAAGGTTTAGTACAACTGGCATGTTGTCTCAAAGATGACAGAGTCTATGAGTCTTCTAGGTCTAGCTCAATTCACAAGAACAACAGTTATACCTGGACTCTTAGGACATTATATTTATGGAATAACAGACTGGTTGGTGAAATGTCTCACCCTCTCTGGATTTCACGGCCCAGGTCTGACTATGCCCATCTTGGTGTGTGTGTGTGTCTGTGTGCGAGTGGCTAGTTGAGCAGTCCTCTGATGGCTGCGGGTGAGATGTTTGCCATGTGGTTAATCAATAACAGGACCATTAAAGCAGGAGAGGAGAACAAACCAACCAACCAAGGGAAAATCTTCCATATGGCTCACTAGACTAACAGGCCAAGGATGGAGGGAGAGAGGAGGAGAGTGAGGAGGAAGAGGAATGGAAGAGCAGGAGGAACAAAAGGGTTTTTCCGCCACATTGACGTGAGACACAAGGGAGGGGACTAAGAAGAAGAGAGGTAGAAGAGGGGGTTAAAGAGGGAGAGAGAACCTCATGGTTACGCAAACACTGTGTACCGTACATCTGGAGTAGCATCATCCCAGAGAATCAATAACTAGCCCCTTCCTGTTTAGTAATTGAAAATCAATGACTGAACACTACCTATCTGCACCCACACACCTGAGACACATACACACACACACCACATGTGCATGCACACACACAATCGTAGTTAGGACCAGAGTGCAGATTACGCAGTGACATCAGGGGGCCTCTAGTTTTTTTCCACAGGACCTCTTATGTGTGTATAAAAAATGTTTATGGGCATAATAGTAAAGCCAAGCCATTTAACTGTTTTTTTTATTAACTTTTACTTTGGCATGAACCAAACCAGTCAATATGTTTTGCTCTTATTGTCAAACAAATCACTTTATGTGTTCGTCCACAAAATTATTCCAGCATCCACGCTATTTGATGAACGGAAAGAGACATCTGTTACATGACATACAGCGATTGCCATTGGGTATACTCTTGTTGCCGAAATTAATTGACGCGTATTGCTGAGCTTTTTTTGTAGAAAGAAAAGTTGGGACACTGGAAAAGGGCCTGAGATATGGGACTGTCCCAGGATAACAAGTATAGCCACATGGAAAACAAATGGTTTAAACCATGACACAGAGTTAGGGGTGTTAGTTTTATTTGGAAAAAGCTTTTATTTTAATATTTACCATAGTACAAATTACATTTTTAACAAATAGAAGAATGATTAAATAACCACTATTTAGAGACACCCCCAAAGATGGACTTTGGGGGACTCATGTTGCATCTAGGGGGACTCGTGTCTCATTCAGGGGGTCTGAGACCCCTCTTGGCCCCTTGTAATTAGCACTCTGTTTGGGACACATCAGTTCCTGTTGATGTCTGCAGAGCCCAGCTCAAGCAGATATATCTCAAGTTTCAACCCCCCCCCCAAACATCCCAGACTTCCATACCTCCCTCCCCCTCTTCCACTACTCTCTTATGCTCTCCTCCACTCTCTGTCCCAAACATGTTATTATGTTGCGGTATTGAAACCAGACACCAGAAATAAAAGGCCATGTAGTCACTTGACAGAGATCAGCAACAGGCAATAAAAGAGAAGGGAAACACACACACGCACAGATGGCCAAGCAGAAGTACAAAATATTAGCCATGCAAACAATTTGTGTCACTCAATACGAACTCAGAACAATGCCAGTGATCTTTCACTAGTGATGCCAGTCAGACATGCAGTCCATAAGGTTCAAGGTATGAGGCTCTCGATTACCTATCCTTGACTAAAACGTAGAATTCAAGTTAAATAATTCTGATGCCGCATATACCATATAGGCAAATGTACATTCATTGAATCACTACACTTAAGTTATACAAAGTTCACATCCATGAAATCCAATTTCCCTCAGATCACCCCTCTCCTGTACCAAGTCATAGAGCTAACAGAATGTAGTCATTGAGGTTTTTGGAGCTTGCAGAAGAGAGAGCCATCAGACTGACAAGGCTGTTGTCAACGCAATGAGCAACTGAGCACAAGCACTACTGTATCACATCAATCCACCCACTTATCACCTTCTAGCCGACAGAGTGCGAGAGAGAAAAGAGGAGAAACAGGTTCCAACAACACTTCAACAACAAATCACAGAGCAGGGGGGGGGAGAAAAAAAACGATTTTAACAGAAAAACAAAATGGTGCAATGTCACCCATATAGACACAGCAGATAAGCAGAGAAGTGTGAATACAATACCTGGGGGTTACTGTGATAGATATATTTGTATTTGGTGAGTGGGTGTTTTTTTTCTTCCATAGCGCCTTACTTGCCTCTCATTATCACATATATTTGTTTTGAGACTAGGCTTTTTTCTGTTGTTGCCAACAGTGTACTGTATTCTCGAAGTGAGAATATGCCCTACTGCTGCCTGTCTTTATGCAGACATTTGAGTTGAATATAACTGTGCGGGCTAGAGGGCAATATGCTCTATCCTCCACAAGCCCAACAGTCTAGATCACCTACAGGGGCATCTGTCCGTCTGCCTGTTCTCACCTGCTGAGGTGTCTGTCTGCCCCCCACCTCTGGAGACACCATATGGCACACAGACACCAGTAATGTCTAGAGCCCTCAGCGTGTGGATGCCTGCCAGTATCTATAACCTTGAGAATATTCGGTTGGCCCGTCGACTACACTTGACAATGACCATTGAAACGTGTCGCCAGATAGCTACTGCCTCTGAACACTGACTCAGGGATTATTTTATTTGAAAATCCAATGATTCGTGTTAGTATTGGTGTGTGTGTGTCTGTGTGTGTGTGTCAGTCCATCCATGTGTGTCCCTGTGTGTGTAGAGAGAGAAGGTATTAATTTGCTGCACTAGAGCGAAGTGAAAAAAGCATTGACCCTTTGCTAACCTTTTCTGAAGACAAGGTTTACAGGCTCCATGGCTCAGTGTAAAGCCAGCAGTGTTCTCTATGAGAGTCCCACAGGAAACACTAACACAATACAGACAGGGCCCTCCTCGATATAGACAGACAGTGTGCACAGACAGACGCACACACAATGACACACACAGACACAATCACAAGCAGTGTCTCTCACACACGGTCAGATAGACAATGGCCAGTGGAACATTTCCATAAATGAAGGCTATAATGCTGTTGTCCAGTCACTGGGCAACTGGAACAGCAGATGGTCATCTTCCCTTCCACTAACATCAAACCAGCTAGCCGGGGGGGGTTCTTGTGGTGAATGAGAGGCGGACCAAAACGCAGCGTGGATATATTGATTAATGTTTAATAAAAAAAGATAAACACGAACACTACAAAACAATAACCGTGGAAAACCAAAAACAGCCCTATCTGGTGCAAAACACAGAGATAGGAACAATCACCCACAAAACCAAACACCAAACAGGCTACCTAAATATGGTTCCCAATCAGAGACAATGACTAACACCTGCCTCTGATTGAGAACCATATCAGGCCAAACACAGAAACAGACAAACTACACACACAACATAGAATGCCCACTCAGATCACACCCTGACCAAACAAAACATAGAAACATACAAAGCAAACTATGGTCAGGGTGTGACAGTACCCCCCCCCAAGGTGCAGACTCCGGACGCAAAACCTGAACCTATTGGGGAGGGTCTGGGTGGGCATCTGTCCGCGGATGGCGGCTCTGGTGCTGGACGTGGCCCCCACTTCACCATAGTCTTAGTCCACCACCTTGTCTGCTTCCGTGGCCTCCTAACCACGACCGTACTAAATGACCCCACTGGACAGAGGGGCGGCAGCTCGGGACAGACGGGCGGCAGCTCGGGACAGACGGGCGGCAGCTCGGGGCTGAGGGGCCTCTGGCGCCTCTGGGCTGAGGGGCCTCTGGCGCCCCTGGGCTGAGGGGCCTCTGGCGCCCCTGGGCTGAGGGGCCTCTGGCGCCTCTGGGCTGAGGGGCCTCTGGCGCCTCTGGGCTGAGGGGCCTCTGGCGGCCCCTGGCTGACTGGCGGGCCCCTGGCTGACTGGCGGCACTGGCGGCCCCTGGCTGACTGGAGGCACTGGCGGCCCCTGGCTGACTGGAGGCACTGGCGGCACCTGGCAGACTGGCGGCCCCTGGCAGCACTGGCGGCCCCTGGCTGACTGGCGGCACTGGCGGCACTGGCATCACTGGCGGCACTGGCAGCCCCTTGCAGACTGGCGGCACTGGCGGCCCCTTGCAGACTGGCGGCCCCTTGCAGACTGGCGGCCCCTTGCAGACTGACGGCACTGGCGGCCCCTTGCAGACTGACGGCACTGGCGGCCCCTTGCAGACTGACGGCCCCTTGCAGACTGGCGGCCCCTTGCAGACTGGCGGCACTGGCGGCCCCTTGCAGACTGGCGGCGCTGGGCAGACTGGCGGCGCTGGGCAGACTGGCGGCGCTGGCGGCGCTGGGCAGACGGGCGGTACTGGCGGCGCTGGGCAGACTTGGCGGCGCTGGGCAGACTGGCGGCACTGGCGGCGCTGGGCAGACGGGCGGCACTGGCGGCGCTGGGCAGACGGGCGGCACTGGCGGCGCTGGGCAGACGGGCGGCACTGGCGGCGCTGGGCAGATGGGCGGCTCAGGCGGTGCTGGGCAGACGGGCGGCACTGGCGGCGCTGGGCAGACTGGCGGCGCTGGGCAGACTGGCGGCACTGATGGCGCTGGAATGAGGTGCTCTAGCGCCTCTGGACTGAGGGGCGGGAGACTCCGGCAGCGCCGGACAGGCGGGAGGCTCTGGCAGCGCCGGACAGGTGGGAGACTCCGGCAGTGCCGGAGAGGAGGAAGGCTCCGGCAGCGCCGGAGAGGAGGAAGGCTCCAGCAGCGCTGGACAGGCGGGAGCACCTGTAAGGATGAGACGGAGAGACAGCCTGGTGTGGGGGGCTGCCACCGGAGGGCTGGTGCGTGGAGGTGGTACTGGATAGACCGGACCGTGCAGGCGCACTGGAGCTCTTGAGCACCAAGCCTGCCCAACCCTACCTGGTTGCATGCTCCCGGTCACCCTGCCAGTGCGGCGAGGTGGAATAGCCCGCACTGGGCTATGCAGGCGAACCCGGGACACCATGCACAAGGCTGGTGCCATGTAAGCCAGATACGTAGAGCCGGCTTCATGGCACTTGGCTCGATGCCCACTCTAGCCCGGCCGATACGCGGAGCTGGAATGTACCGCACCGGGCTATGCACCCGCACTGGGGACACCGTGCGCTTCACAGCATAACACGGTGCCTGCCCGGTCTCTCCAGCCCCCCGGTAAGCACAGGAAGTTGGCGCAGGTCTCCTACCTGGCTTCGCCACACTTCCTGTGTCCCTCCCCCAATACATTTTTGGGGCTGACTCTCGGGCTTCCATCCACGCCACCGTGCTGCCTCCTCATACCAGCGCCTCTCCGCCTTCGCCGCCTCCAGCTCTTCTTTTGGGCGGCGATATTCTCCAGGCTGTGCCCAGGGTCCTTTACCATCCAACTCATCCTCCCATGTCCAGTACTCCTCGCGCTGCTCCTGCTGCCGCTGCCTGTCACCATGCCGCTTGGTCCTGTTGTGGTGGGTGATTCTGTAACGGTTTTCTCGTGGTGAAGGAGAGGCGGACCAAAACTCAGCGTGGTTATATTGATTCATGTTTAATAAAAAAGATAAACACGAACACTACAAAACAATAAACGTGGAAAACCAAAAACAGCCCTATCTGGTGCAAAACACAGAGACAGGAACAATCACCCACAAAACCAAACACCAAACAGGCTACCTAAATATGGTTCCCAATCAGAGACAATGACTAACACCTGCCTCTGATTGAGAACCATATCAGGCCAAACACAGAAACAGACAAACTAGACACACAACATAGAATGCCCACTCAGATCACACCCTGACCAAACAAAACATAGAAACATACAAAGCAAACTATGGTCAGGATGTGACAGTGCACTGCAACTCTACCCCAATTTGGTTTGACTTTGATTTCCAACGGATTTTAAAACGGATAGCAGAAAAATATGCAATAAAATCATCTCTGAACTATAGAGCAACATGGTGCAGCGTAGCGTAGTAGCGTAGCCTAGTGGTTAGAGCGTTGGACAAGTAACCAAAAGGTTGCAAGATCAAATCTCTGAGCTAACAAGGTCCAAATCTGTCGTTCTGCCCCCGAATAAGGCAGTTAACCCACTGTTCCTAGGCCGTCATTGAAAATAAGAATTTGTTCTCAACTGACTTGCCTAGTTAAATAAAGGTAAAATAAAATAAATAATGCAGCAGATTAAACAGGACACCATTAATTGGCATAAGTGAAAGATAGACAGTAGGGAGCATAGTGAGACAGTACCAAGTATAACAAGACAGTGTATGAGGGAAAACACTAACTGAGCAAATCTGCTCATTGCGAGAAGTAGTGGAAAGGTCAGCTCTAAAATAAAGAACAGAAAACAGGAAGGTTTTATATCCTGTTGATTGGTTGGCCCAAGCACGCACTGTAAAACTATATTGGAGAACATAGCCTACTTGCCACATAAGATCGCTTTGAGCCGGTCGGTCTTATGTAGCAAAATTTGAAATTGTGTTTTACATTGGATAAAAGCAGAGACTCAGAGCTACAAAATAGTATATTTTTGAGGAACAATGTATTTGAAAGATGACAAACTTGTAAGCTCACTTTTGAGAAAATGGCCTTTGAATATTTTGGTACCTACTGGGGAGCTCTCCTTTGTCTACACCCATTCAGCAATGTTCACACCCTCTTAAGCCAGCCCCACCCACCTCTTTAAGGATTCACATGTGAGGTCATGTGCTAAATAGTGAGTAGTGTAGAAAAGATTAAGACTAAAGTGGTAAAAGTAGTAGTCTATATAAAAATATTTAATAAATATTAGATGATGCTTACCCAGACACATTTGTCTAAATTGATGGGTCATGTGAAAGAAATGCTATAATCCCCAGCCAAATCCAATGGTGTAAAAAGTACAAAATTGTCATACTTGAGTAAAAGTAAAGATAGCTTAAAAGAAAATGACTCAAGTGAAAGTCACCCGGTAAAATGCTACTTGAGAAAAAGTCTAAAAGTATTTTGTGTTAAAAATACTTAAGTATCAAAAGTAAATGGAATTAATAAAATTTACTTAAGTTTCAAAATTTAAATAAAAAATAATTTCAAAATCCTTAGATTAATAAACCAGATGGCACAATTTTACGTTTATTTCTTTATTACGTAATTTACAAACAAAGGACTTGTGTTTAGTGAGTCTGCCAGATCAGATGCAGTAGGGATGGCCAGGGATGTTCTATTGATTAGTGTGTGAATTGAACAATTTTCCTGTCAAAATGTAGCAAGTACTTTCGGTGTCAGGGAAAATGTATGGAGTAAAAAATACATATTTTTATTCAGAATGTAGTGAAGTAAAAGTAAAACATGACTGGTCTGTCCGAACCATGCATGAACAAGGGAATCTATATTCAGAGAGCCTGTTTCTGTCTTGCCCTTGACTTTGTTGCAGGGCATGTGACTTCCATAGTCTCTTTGTAACAAAACTCCCTTATCTTCTCAAAAATATGTTTGTCTAGCTGTGTCCAGTCCAGGTGGTGCTTGTACAGGCAGACCATCTATGGGAGGAAGGATGTCAGCGTTGCACAGCTGCTGAAACCTGGTCCTGACTGAGTCCGAACGCTCCTTGCCAACAACACCAGGCTCCAGAGCATCAAAGCTGTAAAACAGGAAATAACTATATAAATTGAGAAGACATTACAACTTTGCACAAAATCAATTCACCTCACAAGTTTAGATAAGAAGAAGAATAACCTCATACAATGCAATGACAATGATATTCATGTGAAGTGCTGGTACTGTTTGATCTGTAGCAGTGGCCTGAAGTAGAGAGTCAGGTGTTGTTGCCAGCCATAGCTTTCCACCAGCACCGTACCATCCTCCAGTCCAACCAGCTGTGGGATGTTGACCCCTGTCAGAGTGCTGTCCTTCACTTTGCTGGACAACATGCCTTCATCAATCAAGTAGTTGACTTGGTGGTATTCCTTCACAGCAGACACCAAACAGCCACACTTCCGAGGAGTAAAGAAGTAGATGGGACCTGGCTGCAGGCTAGTGCACTTGCAAACAACAAAAGAACATTAAGATAAATTACAATTAATTCTCTCACCCCTGTCAGTCTGTCTTTACACTGCTCAGTGAAAGGTATTTGCCTTATATATACAGTTGTAGTCGTAAGTTTGCATACACTTAGGTTGGAGTTATTAAAACTTGTTTTTCAACCACTCCACAAATTTCTTGTGAACAAACTATAGTTTTCGCAAGTCGGTTAGGACATATACTTTGTGCATGACACAAGTAATTTTTCCAACAATTGTTTACAGATTATTTCACTTATAATTCACTGTATCACAATTCCAGTGGGTCAGAAGTTTACATAAACTAAGTTGAGCCTTTAAACAGCTTGGAAAATTCCAGAAAATTATGTCATGGCTTTAGAAGCTTCTAATAGGCTAATTAACATCATTTGAGTCAATTGGAGGTGTATTTATGGATGTATTTCAAGGCCTACCTTCAAACTCAGTGCCTCTTTGCTTGACATTATGGGAAAATCTAAAGGAATCAGCCAAGACCTCGGAAAAAAATTGTAGACCTCCACAAGTCTGGTTCATCATTGGGAGCAATTTCCAAACACCTGAAGGTACCACGTTCATCTGTACAAACAATAGTATGCAAGTATAAACACTATGGGACCACACAGCCATCATACCGCTCAGTAAGGAGACTGTCTCCTAGAGATGAATGTACTTTGGTGCAAAAAAGTACAAATCAATCCCAGAACAACAGCAAAGGACCTTGTGAAGATGCTGGAGGAAACGGGTACAAAAGTGTCTATATCCATAGTAAAACGAGTCCTATATTGACATAAGCTGAAATGCCGCTCAGCAAGGAAGAAGCCACTGTTCCAAAACCGCCATAAAAAAGACTGACTACGGTTTGCAACTGCACATGGGGACAAAGATCGTTGAAGAAATGTCCTCTGGTCTGATGAAACAAAATATAACTGTTTGGCTATAATGACCATCATCATGTTTGGAGGAAAAAGGGGGATGCTTGCAAGCCGAAGAACACCATTCCAACCGTGAAGCACGGGAGTGGCAGCATCATGTTATGGGGGTGCTTTGCTGCAGGAGGGACTGGTGCACTTCACAAAATAGATGGCATCATAAGGAAGTGAAATTACGTGGATATATTGAAGCAACATCTCAAGACATCAGTCAAAATCTGTTGTTCTGCCCCTGAACAGGCAGTTAACCCACTGTTCCTAGGCCGTCATTGAAAATAAGAATTTGTTCTTAACTGACTTGCCTAGTAAAATAAAGGTCAAATTAAAAATTAAAGGAAGTTAAATCTTGGTCGCAAATGGATCTTCCCAATGGACAATGCCACCAAGCATATTTTCAAAGTTGTGGCAAAATGGATTAAGGATAACAAAGTCAAGGCATTGGAGTGGCCATTACAATGCCCTGACCTCAATCCCATAGAGAATTTGTGGGCAGATTTGAAAAAGCGTGTGCGAGCAAGGAGGCGCACAAACCTGACTCAGTTACACCAGCTCTGTCAGGAGGAATGGGCCAAAATTCACCCAACTTATTGTGGGAAGCTTGTGGAAGGCTCCCCGAAATCTTTGACCCAAGTTAAATAATTTAAAGGCAATGCTACCAAATACTAATGGAGTGTATTTAAACTTCTGACCCATTGGGAATGTGTTGAAATAAATAAAAGCTGAAATATATCATTCTCTCTGGCAATATTCTGACATTTCACGTTCATAAAATAAAGTGGTGATCCTAACTGACCTAAGAGAGGGCATTTTTACTAAGATTTAATGTCAGGAATTGTGAAAAACTGAGTTTAATTGTATTTGGCTAAGGTGTATGTAAACTTCCAAATTCAACTCTCTATATATTTTTGGAGTGTACATCTATCTATCCATCTACGTCCTTAATCAGTATAAAGGAGGAAATGTTGCTAACTTGTTGAGCAAAATCAAAGCTGTAATGCATCCTGATGTCTTTGCTTGCTGGTTCAGTAGGGCCCCCAGAGGTAACTGCAGGTCTTGACAGGTGGTCTTGCAGTCAGCAACCGTCTTCTGGTAGACAGACCGCTCACTCTGAACGAGCAGGAGATGCTGCTCTTGCTGCTCTTGCTTCTTCAGCTTGGCTGACTTAACAGCTTCTGGCAGATTGGCAGATCTGAAGACCTGATAGTTGTTCCTCTGGCACTGCCAGCACAGGTCTGTGCTGGGCTTAGTGCTTGAGATGTGGGGCAGCAATTTTTTCCACAGATTCCTGAAGGAAGGCAGCCCGACTACACGTACCTCTGGAAAATACAGAAATAAAGTGAGATCAATAAAAGTAGTGCCAATCATGTTGGAGGTCAATTAAATAATCAAAACGTGTTTAAACTTTACATACCAAGTGTTGTCAATGATTCCTTGTACAGACGCCACACTGCTGCACTTTTCACATGGGATGGCAGCAGCTTGTGTTTGTGTGGGTGACGTCCTGGTAATACTATTGGATTTTCCTCTGCGTAGTTGTTGATAAAGTTCACCACTCACTGCAAGTCCTCATGCTTCAGGTGTAACCTGTGCTTGCTTAGGACAGCTCTCTTTTTGATGGGAGGCATTAGACCATTCTCCTTGTATGACTGGTCTCCACCAAAATATTTGTACCTGGAATTTATCATTCGGCATCAGTAGAACAAGCCTGACTCTCCTCCGAGAGTCAGGCTTGTTCTACTGATGCCGAATGATAAATTCCAGGTACAAATATTTTAGGATTATTTTACTATAGATACCAAATGAGATTCTGAGATATCACTACACACAGGTCATACATGTAATGTTAGATAGCAAGCCAGTCATCTAATGTCAGCTAGCTAGCTAACAGAAAGCTTTAACTTGTTTGTTTTTTGTTTAGAAATGTAGCTAGCTAGCTGAACAATAAACCATTATCTGAATCCTTAGAGTACTAGCAATACAAACCGATTGGCATAGCTAGCTAAAGTTAACCAAATAGGTTCAATGTTAGCTAGTTAACATTAGGCTATAGCTAGCAATGCGAAATGGCATTCTGAGATATCACTACACACAGTTCATACACGTAATGTTAGCTAGCTAGCCAGCCATCTATCTAACGTCAACTAACGTTAGCGAACTAACATCAAGCTTTAACTTGGGGTCTTTTTGTTTTGACATGTAACGTTAACTAGTTAGCTAAACAATGAACTATAATCCCAATCCATAGAGTACTAGCAATACAAACTGATTGTCATAGCTAGCTAAAGTTAACCAAATAGGTTCAATGTTAGCTAGCAAGCGAGCCATTGAACTTCAGCTAGCTAGATAACAACATGCATAAAACTTGCAATGAAAACAACTTTCTTACAAAATTAGAAACATATAATATCTTAAGCTGTAGCTAGACTCATACCCATATACATAGATGAATGCTTCACAGCATACGACAACCTCTTTCATTAAATAAGACGTTCAGTGTCGTTTCTGTTTAGTTTGCACAGACATTCCACTGATTTCAAAACTCTTCTGTGACAACAACACTGTTGATCGCCGTTTCTTCCCCATAAGTGTCATCAGAAGACTCTACAAATGTCTTCTTCAATAATTTTTTTTAACCTACATTAGGGATTTCCACATCTTCTGATTCATTTTCAGAGTCAGAGAGAATCAGCAAGGCACTTTTCCTCCAGAAAGTAGTCCATCACAACCTTTTCCCACTGACCTTTGTTGATAGCGCCTGATAAATTCAGGGCAGCATTGTTATTGAGAGCAGTAGAAACATATTTGCAGTTCTCCATGGCTGACGTTATATCTTTATAAAAAACAGCATTAGAAAGGATTATCTACGCATAACGAGCAGCTCATTTTATAGACAAGATGCTACACCACAGACCAATCTGAAACTCATCTCTCGGCATGTCCAGCCCACTCATTATCTCAGCCAGTCATGGCTAGCGGGAAGGTTCCTGACTTTTTCTTTGGCTAAACCAACTAGGCTCGTCATTTAACAACTTTATTTGTATTTACAGATGGCATAAAAGTTTGTTATTAATGTACATGAAAGTTCACATGTTTGAGAAGGCATTTCTGCCCAAAAAATGCATTTCAATAAAATATTATTTTACATTCAAATGGCTCTCCTGGGAAGTTGTGACTTGCGACATACACCTAGTTTCCTGAAACAGTCAAATATGTATGCGCACGTGTGTGAGAGTAAGAGAGAACGTGTGTGTTTACTGTATCTGTTGAGATGCTTTCCCCCACAGCTCCTCTGCATATGCTTAGTCAAAAAAAATGTGCACGTCAGAAGGCATATGTGGGGTGGCTTACCCATAAGAGTCATCTTACATGAATAAAGACCTTATTGGCCATTGCGGGCCACAGATGGGGAGAGAAATGTGAACTATTTGGAGTGGCACACAAACAAAGCTGCAATGAATGAATGGGGCCTCTGTGTGTGTGTGTAGGAAAACATGTTCGGCGCAGGGAGTTACATCACAGTGGAGGTATGGAACAGAGGGGCAGAGAGAGCAAGAGAGTTTGGGCAGGGCCAGGGAGGGAGGTTTAACCTGAAACATTGTTCTACCATTACCTGGAAAGACTAACCTCAAGTTGTTTTCTTTCTTTTCTGTCATTCCATTTTTGTCACTCTATTCATATTTCCACCTTCTCTTCATCCCCTTATTTTTTCAGTCTCTTTCTCTTCTTCTTTGACACATTTCTTCCTTACCCTCAACTCTCTGATTATTGCTTTTGTCAAATGAGACAACTAGTGGAATGTGGTTGAAGCGCAGTCCAACTCAACTGAGGCAGGGCACCAGACATACCATTTAGTCACATTTTGTGACCCTTTGTTTAGGCTGTGCAAGTAAAACATTGTAATTGCCACATTCTACCTGTTCACCTCAATCAAAACATCCTATTGTTGGGGCGGATAAACGCACAAGTAGAAAAGTGCATTATCCTCATGGTTCCTGTAATAAATAAAAACTGTCTGCCGCTGCCACTGTGCCTGCCAGTTTCGGTGGGGCCATCTGTTGTAATGAGCGAGCCTCTCAAACGCTTTCTCCCCCTCGTGTGCCCCTCATGATTGTATAACATTTCAAAATGCTATTGCAGCAAAAAAACAAATAGTTGTCCATATTAAAGAGAGAGGGCAGCTTTCTGTAGAGATCATTTTAATTGCCAACTATCATTATTGAGCTCAAAGTAAAGTGTTTTACAATCAAGATATCTGATATGGCATTGAAATACGGAGTGTGCGAAATTGCATATCAGCCATCGCGAATGCACTATGACTCATTGCAAAGGTTTTTTTTAGGACATTACATTTACTGTTAGATTAATACATGGCTACTAGAAGTAGGTGTTATATTTAGAGTTAGCAATCTAGCTAATGTGTTGAGTTTCCACTTCCTCAGCTGGTGAGGATTAGCACCAATTGAATTAGGCCTATATATAATATTAGCGCACATAAAGATGAAGGCAAATCCATCTCTTATTGAACACCCAAAAAATCTGAAAATTCTGGAGCACTATTTCGACAGTAAAATATAACAAAAATGACCCAATTGTCAAACCAAAATTCATGACAATCACTGGATTAGGTTGCATTTCAAAATATATACACATTCTATTACACTTCTTAATAAAGCATTGTGAATAACTTTATAATGAGATGATAAGATGATGAGATGATAAGATGATGACTCAAACGTATTATATTGTGTGACGCTGCGAGCTGGTGCCACCAACTGGAAAAGTTAGTGTCACCAGTGCCATCGGGGGAAAATTGTATTCTGGAGCCTTGCCATAACTGTCAACACATTAGACATCCCAGTCATTGGGAACCTATGGGTTGACTCAAATATGTGTATCCCTTATATAACTCCTCCTACCACCTGTCAAAGGAAACCATTGACAGTGTTCAATTTAACGCCAATGCATGGTGGGAAATATCCATTGAACTTGAGTGAGCTAGCTTGTCAGCAGACCCTCTTTTTTTCCACATCTTCCAGTCTTTCTAAGAAGAACTGAATCCCTGAAAAGCAAATTGATCTACAATACAATAAGTAGCCTTGTTCTTAACGTGGATAATAACAACAGTTGCCAGCTTCACTGGTTGCGCAACAAATAATTTGACAGACCAGAAAGACTTACAGTTCCTTCAGAAATTATTCACACACCTTGACTTTTTCCACATTTTGTTGTTACAACTTTTAAAAAATGTATTAAATGTAAATGGTTTTGTCACTGGCCTACACACAATACATAATGTCAAAGTGGAATATATATATATATTTTTTTACAAATTAATAAAAAATGAAAAGCTGAAATGTCTTGAGTCAATAAGTATTGAACCCCTTTATTATGGCAAGCCTAAATCCATTCAGGAGTAAAAATACGTGCTTAACAAGTCACCTAAGTTGCATGGACTCACTGTGTATTCAATAATGGTGTTTAACATTATTTTTGAATGACTCCCCCATTTCTGTATCTCACACACACAATTATTTTGAAGGTCCCTCAGTCGAGCAGAATTTCAAACACAGGTTCAACCACAATGAGGAGTTTCTTTTTTCAATGCCTTGCAAAGAAGGGCACCTATTGGTAGATGGTAAATTTAAAAAAGCAGACATCGAATATCCCTTTTGAAAATTGTGATGTTATTAATTACAATTTGGACCGTGTATCAATATGCCCAGTCACTACAAAGATACAAGCGTCCTTCCTAACTCAGTTGCCTGAGAGGAAGGAAACCGCTGTGATAGGAGAAAACTGAGGATGATCAACAACATTCTAACTAATCCACAATACTAACCTAATTGACAGTGAAAATCAGGGAGCCTGTACAGAATAAAAAATATTCAAAAAAAATGTGTCTTGTTTGCAACAAGGCACTAAAGTAATACTGAAAAAAAATGTGGCAAAGCAATTACGTTTTTATCCTGAACACAAAAAAAGTGTTTTGTTTTGAGCAAACCCAATACCACACATTGCGGAGTACCACTCTCCATATTGTCAAGCATAGTGGTGACTGCATCATGTTATGAGTATGCTTTGTAATCGTTAAGGACTGGGGAGTTTTTCGTGATAAAAAATAAACGGAATGGAGCTAAGAACAGGCAAAATCCTAGAGGAAAACCTCAGTCTTCTTTCCACCTGACACTGGGAGATTAATTCAACTTTCAGAAGGATAATAACCTAAAACACAAGGCCACATCTACACTAGAGTGGCTTATATCAAGAAGACAGTGAATGTTCCTGACTGTCCAAGTTACAGTTTTGACTTAAATCTACTTGAAAATCTATGGCATAACCTGATATTGACCTCTAGCATTGATCAACAACTATTTTGACAGAGCTTGAAGAATTTTTAAAATTTTTGCAAATGTTGCACAATCCGGGTATAGAAAGCTCATAGAGATTTACAGAGAAAGACTCACAGCTGTAATCACTGCCAACGGTGCTTCTACAAAGTATTGACTCAGGGGTGTGAATACCTATGTAAGTTACATATTTCTGTATTTAATTTTCAATAGATTTGTTAACATTTCTTAAAACATGTTTTCAATTGGCCATTATGGGGTATTGTGTAAACTGGTGAGAAAAAAAAACATATTTAATCAATTTTGAGTTTAGACTGTAACAACAAATGTGGAATAAGTAAAAAAAAGTATATGAAAACTTTCTGAAGGCACTGTAACTGGGCTGTTTATTTTACCATCCCTCTTTTTGCTCTTTCACTCCCTCTTCCCACTCCCTCGCTTTCTCCTTTAGGGCACTGTACGACTCCCTTCACACAGGGATTTAAATAACATGTCCTCAGACTCACAGAGCGAGGGAGTGAGAGGGAGCTAGAGGGGGAAGAAAGGGAGCAAAGGGGGGTTATGTTTTTTTCCTCCCTGCTGACTTGGCTTCAGTTTGATAAATAGCAGGCCTCCTCAAAGCACCAGATGCCCAGGCTCAAACCCCTGCCAATTCCCCAGAAAAATAATACATAAAAAAACAGCCCTCCACAGCTGTCCCACAAAGTGCCTGCAGCAGGGAACACAACACTGTCTGGATAAAAAAAACAGGCCCACTTCAACCCTGCTATCCAAACCCCACCCCAAAACAGCACCAGTCAGAGTAGACCTCAATCCCCAGACTCACATGAAAGTTTGGCCCCTATACGGAAGACACGGATTTTAGTTCAAGTTCAAGGTTATTCTGGGTCTTTCTTTTGTGCTATCTTTAACTTAACACAACTGTCTGACATCAAGCTCTACCCACACACTAACACTCCTACAACTTAGTAATTGTACAGTTGGCTCAATATAGAAACAAGTGTAGAAAACAAGAAAATATGTTTTCCACACATTTCAGCAAACATGAACACTGTTTTCCAAAGACTAGGAATGGTATTTTCAGCGAGGAGCCTGTTTTAAGGGTGTTAATTCTTTTGTGGGTTGTGCAGGAGAATGTTTGCTCTGAGGTGGTGTTGTGCAAGTTGTGTTTGAGTTTAGGAGCTGGTTTGTGGGCTGAATAGGAGGGTGTTTGGGGACAAACAGAAAATTGTGAGAGTTTGTCAGAGAAAATGTTTGTTTAGGAGAGTGTTGGTGAACCCAGCACAAAGACCACATATCCCACCTTTCCCGTTCTCTCTTTCTCACTTATTTCTCTCTATCAGTCTCTCACATGGTGCTTGTCTCCCATACTCTTGTTATTCTCTCTTTCTCCATCCCGCTCTTTGCACATTTATTTTTGTTGCCTCCTCCGTTTCTCTCTCTTAACAGAGATAGCGCAGGCCTCCATCTGCTCTGAGCAGGCCAGGGTGGTGACTGACATGGAATGAGCTATTTAAACACACATAAACTATCTACAGTAGAGACTAGGATGACTGTCCAGTCATTGTGTCTACGTCTGTGTGTGTCATGTCGTGTGCCATTCTGTATATGTATGTGTGTATGCATGTCTGTTTACAGTATCAGTGTCTTGTTGATGTTTAAGTTTGGCAGCCAAGCACATGTTTGTGGTCCACACGTAGGGGAAAATAAAGGCCAGCAGATGGAAGCTGTATTAGAAAGTTGTGTGGAGCCATATAATTAGTTATGTTCTAAGGATGGTCCTTTATGTACAGTACCAGTCAAAAGTTTGGACACACCTACCCATTCAAGGGTTTTTCTTTATTTGTACTATTTTCTAAATTGTAGAATAATAGTGAAAACATCAACACTATGAAATAACACATATCACAAAGCACAAACCAGGTGGGATGGCATATTGCTGCAGAATGCTGTGGTAGCCATGCTGGTTAAGTGTGCCTTGAATTCTAAATAAATAAATCACAGACAGTGTCACCAGCAACGCACCACAACAGTATCACACCTCTTCCTCCATGCTTCACAGTGGGAACCAAACATGCAGAGATCATCCATTCACATACTCTGCGTCTCACAAAGACACGGCAGCTGGAACCAAAAATATCAAATTTGGACCAAAAGGACAGATTTCCACCGGTCTAATGTCGATTGCTTGTGTTTCTTGGCCCAAGCAAGTCTCTTCTACAAATTAACTTTTAACAAGGAATTCCTGTTCATTGAAATGCATTCCAGGTGACTACCTCATGAAGCTGGTTGAGAATATGCCAAGAGTGTGCAAAGCTGTCATCATGGCAAAAGGTGGCTACTTTGAAGAATCTCAAATATAAAATATATTTTGATTTGTTTAACACTTTTTTGGTTACTACACAATTCTATATGCGTATTTTCAGATTTCGTTATTTACAAATCCTGTGAAAAGTACAGTAAATGTAAAATGCACATACAATCAATATTGTAATGTTTAGATTCAGTCTTGTGTCAGGTGAACTGTTGTGACCTCACCTTTGGTCTGATCATGTCCCCATAATCCACAAAGTGTTATCTTTCAATTGCTGCCATGGTCATGCATATGCTTTTTATACTTCTTCTGTTAGAATATTTCCACAAAAGTAAGGGGGTTAACTTCACTTCAGTTGAATGGGTCTCCCTTCGATGACCCGGTTAATTGTGTCTCTTGGGGTTCTGAGAAAAGAAGAGGGACAATACAGTGCTTTCAGAAAATATTCACACCCCTTGAATTACAGCCTGAATGTAAAGGTTTTCCTCCTCTTCAGACGAAGAGGAGGTGTAGCAAGGATCGGACCAAGATGCGGCGTGGTAAGTGTCCATGGTTGTTTATTTAAAAAACATTAACTGAACACTCAGTTAATGAATACAAAACCTGAACAAAACCGAAACAGTACCGTGTCGCGAACAAACACAGACACGGAAACAATCACCCACAAAAGGCTACAAGCAAGTCTCTTCTTCCTATTGGTGTCCTTTGGTAGTGGTTTATTTGCAGCAATTCGACCATGAAGGCCTGATTCACAAAGTCTCCTCTAAACAGTTGATGTTGAGATATGTCTGTTACTTGAACTCTGTATGGCATTTATTTGGGCTGCAATTTTTGAGGCTGGTAACTCCATTGAACGCATCCTCTGCATCAGAGGTAACTCTGGGTCTTCCATTCCTGTGGCGGTCCCCATAAGAGCCAGTTTCATAGCACTTGATGGTTTTTGGGACTGCACTTTTCAAAAGTTCTTGACATTTTCATATTGACTGACCTTCATGTCTTTTTATATTAGGCCACTCCAGGACCTTGAAATGCTTCTTACGAAGCCACTCCTTCGTTGCCCGGGCGGTGTGTTTGGGATCATTGTCATGCTGAAAGACCCAGTCACGTTTCATTTTCAATGCCCTTGCTGATGGAAGGAGGTTCTCACTCAAAATCTCACGATACATGGCCCCATTCATTCTTTCCTTTACACGGATCAGTCGTCCTGGTCCCTTTGCAGAAAAACAGCCCCAAAGCATGATGTTTCCACCCCCATGCTTCACAGTAGGTATGGTTGAATGCAACTCAGCATTCTTTGTCCTCCAAACACGACAAGTTGAATTGAATTTTTACCAAAAAGTTATATTATGGTTTCATCTGACCATATGACATTCTCCCAATCTTCTTCTGGATCATCCAAATGCTCTCTAGCAAACTTCAGACGGGCCTGGACATGTACTGGCTTAAGCAGGGGGACACGTCTGGCACTGCAGGATTTGAGTCCCTGGCGGCGTAGTGTGTTACTGATGGTAGGCTTTGTTACTTTGGTCCCAGCTCTCTGCAGGTCATTCACTAGGTCCCCCCGTGTGGTTCTGGGATTTTTGCTCACTGTTCTTGTGATAATTTTGACCCCACGGGGGTGAGATCTTGTGTGGAGCCCCAGATCGAGGGAGATTATCAGTGGTCTTGTATGTCTTCCATTTCCTAATAATTGCTCCCACAGTTGATTTCTTCAAAAGAAGCTGCTTACCTATTGCAGATTCAGTCTTCCCAGCCTGGTGCAGGTCTACAATTTTGTTTCTGGTGTCCTTTGACAGCTCTTTGGTCTTGGCCATAGTGGAGTTTGGAGTGTGACTGTTTGAGGTTGTGGACAGGTGTCTTTTATACTGATAACAAGTTCAAACGGATGCCATTAATACAGGTAACGAGTGGAGGACAGAGGAGCCTCTTAAAGAAGAAGTTACAGGTCTGTGAGAGCCAGACATCTTGTTTGTTTGTAGGTGACCAAATACTTATTTTCCACCAGAATTTGCAAATAAATTCATTAAAAATCCTACAATGTGATTTTCTGGATTTTCTGGATTTTTTTTAGGTGACCAAATACTTATTTTCTCATTCTCATTTTTTTTCTCATTTTGCCTGTCATAGTTGAAGTGTATGAGGAAAATTCCAGGCCTCTCTCATCTTTTTAAGTGGGAGAACTTGCACAATTGGTGGCTGACTAAATACTTTTTTGCCCCACTGTATGTGTGTGTTCTTGTATGCGTTTATTTGAATGAGAGTGTGTGTATATGCATGTATACAAACACCTGCAAGGCATCAGCCTCAGGCAAACCGGCATTAGTTGTAAAAACACTGCCACTTAGTGTCATTCAAATGTACTTTTATTATGTTTTATTTAGACTTTTTTCCCCTTTATCTTTTGACCATCATTCTCCCTCTCACACAGCAACTCCACACCCACTTGTCTCCAATTCCACATACCAACTCTCAGCTTCCCTCAGCCCATCCCATCTATCTCTGCTGGCCACCCACTTTGTGTTTCTACTCAACACAAACCTTTCAACTAAGCTATGATGTTTAACGTACAATTTCAATCTATCTAATCGAATAGAATCTACAGATTGCGTGTTGAAGATAAATACTTTTACTAAGAGTATTAGTATATTAGTAATTGACTGACCCGGTCTCTCCAGACCTCCTAACAGTACTATTTCTAGGGTCAATTTTAGATCAATGCTATGCATTTTCAGCCATTCCTGAACCTGAGACCAGAAACAGGCTACCTGAGGGTAATACCACAATAAATAGTCTATTGATTCTGGATCCTCACAACAAAATCTGCAGAGCTTTGATGATTTTATGCCCCAAATATTCAACATTTTGTTGGTGGCAAGAATTCTATATAATAATTCTAGCTGAAAAGCACCAAGTCTTGAATCTTGCGTTGTTTTATATATCAACTCAATGCTGTAATCAATTGGTTGTACTCTTGGATTGAGCAGACCTTCCCGTACAATTCTGATAACTCCATGAAGGACATAACTCTACCATTCCAATTTACAATATAATTTAAGAACACAATACCCTTTTCAAACATCTTTCCCTTAAATACAGGTATTTTATCAACCAGCACATTTGAGTTCAGCCATAATATTTGTTCTATCTTTTCAGGTGGATGAAATTGAAATTGTAGCCAGCTCTGCAATGATTGTTTGAAAAAGACAGATACTTTGAATAAAGTATCATTTTCAATTAATCAAAAATGAGACATGGCAATCTGCCATTTTGAACAATGGATGAGCTTTTCTTATTAATATACTTGAGAACCATTTAGGGTTCAAATAATACTTTTGAATGAGTGAAGCTTTTAGCGAGAGGTTTAGTGCTTTTATATTTAATAATATCAACCCACCCAATTCATATTCATTATATAGATAGGCTCATTTGATTTTTCCTGGTTTAGCATCCCAGATAAAGCAAAATATTTTTTGATCATATGATTTGAAAAACGAATCATCAGGAGTAGGCAGCGCAAAGTAATTGAGTAAACTGATATATGACTAAGGAGTTAATCAGGGCAATTTTTCCATAAATAGACAGGTATTTACCTCTCCATGGTTGCAGGATCTTGTCTATTTTTACAAGTTTTCTATTGAAATTCATTGCGGAGAGCTTATTTATATCTTTTGTGATATGAATACCGAGTATGTCTACTTCACCATCAGCCCATTTTATAGGTAACCTTCAAGGTAATGTAAAAGTTGTATTTTTTAAGGATTCAATACGTAATATTGTACACTTATCATAATTAGGTTTTAGTCCAGAGAGTACAGAAAAGTTATCTAGATCTTTAATGAGACATTGCAGGGATCTAGCTTGCGGACTTAACATAAAACTTGAGTCATCGGCATACACGGACACCTTTGTTTTTAAGCCTTGGATTTCTAATCCTCTAATGTTGTTATTGGATCTGATTTTAGTAGCTAGCATTTCGATGGTCATAACAAATAGATATGGTGACAGAGGACACCCTTGTTTACCTCCTCTTGACAATTCGAAACTCTCTGAGAAGTAGCCGTTATTTATTATTTTACACCTGGGGTTGCTATACATTATTTTTACCGATTTCATAAGAGAATTACCGAAATTCAAAAAATCCAGGCATTTAGAAACGTAATACAGTCTTACCTTTAGGCAAGTCAGTTAAGAACAAATTCTTATTTTCAATGACAGCCTAGGAACAGTGGGTTAACTGCCTGTTCAGGGGCAGAATGACAGATTTGTACATTGTCAGCTTGGGGAATTGAACTTGCAACCTTCCAGTTACTAGCTCAATGCTCTAACCACTAGGCTACCCTGCCTCCCCACTTTATCAAATGCCTTTTTGAAAATCCACTATAAATACCATTCCTGGCTTCTTATATGTTCTATTATTTCTAGTAGTTGTCGTATATTATCTCCAATGTAGCGTCCATGTAAAAAACCTGTCAGATCAGGATGAACAATACCTGGTAAAATGCTTTTTCATTCTGAGTGCTATGCATTTTGCTAGTATTTTTGCATCACAACATTGAAGAACGGGTCTTTATATTTGCCATCTGGGTCTTGTTTTAATAATAGAGAAATCAGACCTTCCTGCTGAATACCTGACAGACTACAATTTCTATAGGAGTAGTTAAAACAACCTAACAATGGAGCTTTTAGTATATCAAAAAATACTTGATAAACATCTGCCGGTATGCCATCAAGCCCTGGGGTTTTTCCAGACTGAAAAGATTTAATAGCCTCAAAAAGTTATTCATCTGCAATTTGGCACATTTGTTAATTTTCAATTTTGTATATTATTTGGAAAGAACTCCTTACCGTAATCTTAATTCAGTGGGAGAGGATGAGACGGAAAAGAGAACATCTGCCTAAAATAATTTGCTTTCTCTTTTAAAATATAATTCGGAGAATCATAGATGACTCCGTCTTCAGTAACGAGTTTCTGCAAATTATTTTTGTTAGCGTTCCTGTATTGGAGATTCAGGAAGAATTTTGTGCATTTTTCTCCATATTCCCTCCAGTTTGCTTAATTTTTGTAATAGATTACATTAGATCGTTCTTGAATAAGTTCCTCAAGTTCTTTTTGTTTTTCCTCTAACTTATTTTGTATCTCTGTAGTATCGTTTTTATTGCTATCTACCTGTACTATTAGTTCATGGATTTCCATTGTTAGTCTTGTTTCTTTAGCCAGAAACTGCTTTAAAATTTTTTTATTGATGAATATTAAATTTAATGACCCCTGAAGGTACATTTAAAGGTATCTCAAACAATAAGGGGATTTACTGAACCTATATTATACTGGAAAAAAATCAGTTATAAATTCCTTTGTCTTAGTTAAAAATAAGTTGTCCTCCAGTAAACTTTGATAAAATTTCCAATATCCCCGTCCACGTGGAAAATCTATAAGAGTTATGTGAATGCCAATTAGATGATGATCCGATCGCATTCTGTCTACTATTAAAACATTTTTAACCTTTGATGCAAGAGAGAAAGAGACAAGAAAGTAGTCAAGATGACTAGCTTGATTAAGTCGCCTCCATGTATATCTCACTAGGTCAGGGTTTTTTAGTTTCCAAATTTCCACTATTTCTAATGTGTCCATAATATTTGTGATTTCCTTAAGGGCACGGTGATGATAGTTTGTAGAGTGATTACCTTTACGGTCCATTGAGGTACTTAACACTGTGAAATAGTCTCCTACCATAATGATTAGATCATTTGTTGCCTGTAAGTTCCATAAATTGGTATACATGTTTTCAAAGAAGTGTGGATCATCCTGATTTGGACCATAAAGATTAATGAGCCAAATCTCTTTTTCGTCCACTTTCATATTCAAAAGGATCCACCTTCCTTGAGAATCATTCCTGATTATTTGCACATTCAGATCAACATTTTTGTTAATTAATATCATCACTCCCTTTGAGTTCCTTTGTCCATGACAGAAAATTATTTCACCACCCCATTCCTTGTTCCACGCAACTTCATCTAAGGATGTAGAGTGAGTTTCCTGTAAACTTACCATAACTAGATACTATTCTCAGGCTAAATTGACCATAATTAGTGCTTGTAAAGTTACTGCCATCATAGGTATTATGAAGGTCAAAACTAGAGCTTTCAAATGTCTGATATTTGGAATTCAAGAAATAGGTTCTAGCAATATGCTTTTTATTCCCTTGCCTGTTTGCCTGTGAGCCAATGCCACAGATGTTAGAAAATTGAGACAAATTATGTGTGTAACAAATCTGAGTAGGTTGATGTGTATGATATTGGATATGATATAATGAGAGTGTGTATGATGTCTGTATAAGAGTAAGACTATAATGTGTGATGTCGAAATAAATAATAACTCTGCCAATTTGCATGTTTGGGTGTCTATGTGTCTAACATGTAGTGCATATAGCCTTAATATTCATAATTGTAATCCATATCCTATCACCATCATAGTTGCATCATAATTTCCTTTAACATAATTGAAAAACACATCCCAGCATTTCCATAGCAATTGACGTTTCACATGATCATGAAAAGCATTACTCTAGAGACGGCTTCACTACAGTACAAATGTATTCTGTAAAATATGTTATTATTCCCCATTGCCCTTATTTTGATATCTTCCCATTGCTTGTTGTAAACAGATATAAACTTGTAGACAAATACATAAAAAAGACAAACAATAAACACATTAAATTATAAAATGATTCTTGACAATAGAGGGAGAGAAGAGAGGAGAAAAGAGAGAAAGAGAGAGTGAGAGAAGAGAGCGACATCAGGTGTGTGTGTGTATGTATAAGTCCGTATGTGGAAGCAAGCATGTCTTAAAGTTATGATGGACTGTCATTTAGCTTTGCTTATTTGAGCTGTTCTTGCCATAATATGGACTTGGTATTTTACTAAATAGGGTTATCTTCCGTATACCATCCTTGCCTTGTCACAGCTCAACTGATTGGCTCAAAGGCATTAAGGAAAGAAATTCCACAAATTACCTTTTAACAAGGCACACCTGTTAATTGAAATGCATTCTAGGAGACTACCTCATGAAGCTATTTGAGAGAATGTCAAGAGTGTGCAAAGCTGTCATCAAGGCAAAGGGTGGCTATTTGAAGAATCTCAAATTTAAAATATATTTTAATTTGTTTAACATTTTTTTGGTTACTACATGACTCCATGTGTGATATTTCATAGTTTTAATGTCTTCACTATTATTTTACAAAGTAGAAAATAGTAAAAATAAAGGAAAACCCTTGAATGAGTAGGTGTTCCAGTGTCCAAGAAAGCGAAGGTAACCTGACAAAATGACTACAGACCCGTACCACTCATGTCGGTAGCTATGAAGTGCTTTGAAAGGCTGGTCATGGCTCACATCAACACCATCATCCCGGAAACCCTAGACCCACTCCAATTCGCATACCGCCCCAACAGATCACGCAGTCTCAATCACACTCCACACTGCCCTTTCACACCTGGACAAAAGGAACACCTATGTGCAAATGCTGTTCATTGACTACAGCTCAGTGTTCAACACCATAGTGCGCACAAAGCTAAAGACCCTGGGACAAAACACCTGCCTCTGCAACAGGATCCTGGAATTCCTGACGGGCCACTCCCAGGTGGTAAGGGTAGGCAACACACATGCTGATCCTCAACACGGGGCCCCTCAGGGGTGCGTGCTTTGTCCCCTCCTGTACTCCCTGTTCACCCACGACTGCGTGGCCAAGCATGACTCCAACACCATCATTAAGTATGGCAGTGTGGTGCCGGGACAACAACAACCTCTCCCTCAACGTGAGCAAGACAAAGGAGATGATCGTGGACAACAGGAAACACGCCCCTATTTACATCAACGTAGTGGAGCTGGTAGTGGAGCTGGTCGAGAGTTTCTCAAGTTCCTTGGTGTCCACATCACCAACAAACTATCATGGTCTAAACACACCAAGACAGTCGTGAAGAGGGCAAGATAGCACATTTTCCCCCTCAGGAGAAAAGATTTGGCATGGGTCCCCAGATCCTCAAAAAGATCTACAGCTGCACCATCCACAGCATCCTGACCAGTTCCACCACTGCCTGGTATGGCAACTGCTCGGCATCCGACCGTAAGGCACTACAGAGGGTAGTGCGTATGGCCCATCCTGAATTCCAGGACCTATACACTAGGCGGTGTCAGAGGAATGCCCGAAAAATTGTCAAAGATTCAAGTCACCCAAGTCAAAGACTGTTCTCTCTGCTACCACATGGAAAGCGGTACCGGAGCGCCAAGTCCAGGTCCAAAAGGCTCCTTAACAGCTTCTACCCCCAAGCCATAAGACTGCTGAACAATTAATCAAATCAGACTATTTACATTTATGACCTCCCCCCTCCTACCTTTGTTTTTACACTGCTGCTACTAGCTGTTTATTATCTATGCATAGTCATTTTATCTCTACCTACATGTACAAATTACCTCGACTAAGCGGTACCCCTGCACATTGACTCGGTACCGGTACACCCTGTATATAGCCTCCTTATTGTTATTTTATTGTGTTACTTTATTTTATACCTCAGATTATTTAGTAAATATTTTCTTAACTATTTATTGAACTGCATTGTTCTTTATGGGCTTGTAATTAAGGGCTTGTATTCGGTGCATGTGACAACATTTGATTTTAATGTCAAACTGGGATTTGTTTGTTTATATATACATTAAAAATGAAAAGCTGAAATGTCTTGAGTCAATAAGTATTCAACCTCTTTGTTATGGCAAGCCTCAATAAGTTCAGAAGAAAAAATGTGCTTAAGTTGTGCTTAAGTTGCATGAACTCACTCTGTGTGTAATAATAGTGTTTAACATGATTTTTGAATGATTTCCTCACCTATGTACCCCACACATAAAATTATCTGTAAGGTCCGTCGGTCGAGCAATGAATTCCAAACACAGATTCAAACTGAGACCAGGGAGGTTTTCCAATGACTGGCAAAGTAGGGCACCTATTAATAGATGGGTAAAAATAAAAAAGCAGACATTGAATATTCCTTTGATCATGGTGTTAATAATAAAGTTAAAGTTAATAATTACACTTTGGTAGGTGTATCAATACACCCAGTCACGACAAAGATATAGGCGTCCTTCCTAACTCAGAAGCCGGAGAGGAAGGAAACTGCTCAGGGATTTGACAATGAGGCCAATGGTGACTTTAAAACAGTAACATAATTAATGGCTGTGATAGGAGAGGACTGAGGAAGGATCAACAGCATTGTAGTTACTCCACAATACTAACCCAACTGGCAGAGTGAAAAGAAGAAAGCCTGTACAGAATAAAACAATTACAAAACATGCATTCTCTTTGCAACAAGGCACTAAAGTAGTAATGCAAAAAAAAATGTGGTAAAGCAATTCACTTTTTGTCCTGAATACAAGGTGTTATATTTCAGGCAAATCCAATACAACCTATTACGGAATACCACTATCCGTATTTTCAAGCATAGTGGTGGCTGCATCATGTTATGGGTATGCTTGTAAATCGGTAAGGACTGGGGAGTATTTCAGAATAAAAAAGAAACAGAATGGAACTAATCTTAGGCAAAATCATAGAGGAAAACTGGAAGATTACTTCACCTTTCAGCAGGACAATAACTTGAAACACAAGGTCAAATCTACACTGGAGTTGCTTACAAAGAAGACCGAATGTTCCTTGAGTGGCCGTGTTACAGTTTAGAATTAAATCTGCTTGAAAACATATGTCAAGAACTGAAAATGATTGTCTAGCAATGACCAACAATTGATTTGATTTTGAAAAGAATAATGAGCAAATGTTGCACAATCCTGGTGTGGAAAGTATTTAGAGATTTACCCAGAAAGACTCACAGCTGAAATCTCTGCCAAAGTTCATTCTAACATGTATTGACTGAGGGAGTTGAACATTTATCTAATCAAGATATTAGTGTTTTATGTTATGTGTTTTTTGTTGTTGACATAAATACTACTTTAATCCCAATTTGTAACACAACAAAATATGGAAAAGGTAAAGGGGTGTGAATAATTAAGGCACTGTATATGAATAAATAATAATTATATCATAATTATATCAAATAATAAGGCACTGTATATGTTGATAATGGACTCTTTTGCAAGTAAGTGTAGGGGAAAGGGTGGAGGGGCCAAGGAAGGCAAGGCATCGTTTTCTCATGGACCTGATAAATGAACCTGTCACCATGACGATGATAGCTCCTAACGTTCTTCTGTGCGGTCCTGACAATGTAGGGTCAGCAGAACAGAGTATTCCCTGAGGAGTGTGTGTGTGTGTGAGGTTGAGAGAATTTACATGGTGTGTGTGTGTGTGTGTGTGCGTGTGAACACCACTATTAGAGGAAGAGGCTGGAACATATAGTCCTGTTCGGAGGGTATAGTCCGGCCTAGGAGGGTGTAAGCCCACCCACTGGGAAGCCAGGCCTAGCGAATCAGAATGAGTTTTCCCCACAAAAGGGCTTTATTACAGACAAAAATACTCCTCAGCATCCCCCCTCAGACGATCCCACAGGTGAAGAACCCGGATGGTTGTGAGGCTGGTTGAACGTACTGCACAATTTACTAAAATGACGTTGGAGGCAGCTTATGGTAGAGAAAAAAACATTAAATTCTCTGACAACAGTTTTGAAAAGCTCTGGTGGACATTCCTGCAGTCAACATGCCAATTGCACACTCCCTCAACGTGAGACACACAATGCATTCAGAAAGTATTCAGACCCCTTGACTTCAGATGTTGTAAAATGTATTCAATTGTTCCCCCTCCTCATCAATCTACACACAATACCCCATATTGACAGACCAAAAACAGGTTTATACATTTTTGCAAATTTAGAAAAAGTACAAAACTGAAATATCACATTTACGTAAGTATTCAGACCCTTTACTCAGTACTTTGTTGAAGCGCCTTTGGCAGCGATTACAGCCTTGAGTATTCTTGTGTGCCAAGCTTGGGGTGTCATACCCCTGTATTTGGGGACTTTCTCGCATTCTTCTCAGCAGATCCTCTCAAGCACTGTCAGGTTGGATGGGGAGCGTTGCTGCACAGCTATTTTCAGTTCTCTCCAGAGATATTGATCGGCATCTGGCTGGGCCACTCAAGGTCATTAAAACTTTCCCGAAAGCCACTCCCGTGTTGTCTTGGCTGTGTGCTTAGGGTCAATTCCTGTTGTAAGGTGAAACTTTGCCACAATCTGAGGTCCTAAGCACTCTGGAGCTTTTCATCAAGGATCTCTCTGTACATTACTCTGTTCATCTTTCCCTCAATCCTGACTAGTCTCGCAGTCCCTGCCGCTGAAAAACATCCTCACACCATGATTCTGCCACCAATAATGTTTCACCTTAGGGATGATGGCAGGTTTCCTCCAGATGTGACGCTTGGCATTCAGGCCAAAGTGTTTGATCTTGGTTTCATCAGACCATAGAATCTTGCGTCTCGTGGTCTGACAGTCATTTAGGTCCCTTTTGGAAACTCCAAGCGGGCTATCGTGTACCTTTTACTGAGGAGTGGCTTCCGTCTGGCCACTCTACCATAAAGGCCTGATTGGTGGAGTGCTGCAGAGATTGTTGTCCTCTTGGAGGTTCACCCATCTCCACAGACGAACTCTGGAGTTCAGTGACCATCGGCTTCTTGGTCCCCTCCCTGACCGAGGCCCTTCTACCCTGTTTGGCCAGGCGGCCAGCTCTAGGAAGAGTTCCAAACTTCTTCCATTTAAGAATGAGGGAGGCCACTGTGTGGGTACCCCAGATCTGTGCCTCGATTCAATCCTGTCTCGTAGGTCTGCGGATAATTGCTTCGACCTTCGAGTTATTTCAGTTTTTTATTTTTAATACATTTGCAAACATTTCTAAAAACCTGTTTTCGCTTTGTCATTATGGGGTATGGTGTGGAGATTGAGGATTTTTATTTATCCATTTTAGAATAAGTCAAGGGGTCTGAATACTTTTTAAAGTGGCCATTTATTGTCCCCAGCACACGGCGCACCTGTGTAATGATCATGCTGTTTAATCAGCTTCAGGTGGATAGATTATCCTGGCAAAGGAGAAATAAGAGAAAAACTAAAGCTTCTTGTGCATATGGAAAACTTCAGGGATTTTTAATTTCAGTTCATGAAACCAACACTTTACATGTTGTGGTTATATTTTTGTTTTGTGTAGTTGCACAGCATCCTGACAGAACAGTCCATAAGGACTCACACACACACACACACACATGTGGCTGAGGGTGAAGGACTAGACAACCCAAACACAATGGAGGCTCAACTCACCAGTTGAGTGTTTGTGTGTGTACTGTGTACTGCGTGTACTGTGTGTGTACTGTCCCTTTCCTGCTGCGTGCGATGTAAGGGCCTTGTATGAAGCAGCTGCGTAGGCTACCTGCCAACACAACCACGTCTGCCAACTCTGTCCCCCTTCTTTGTTTTCGTTCTATCCTCCCAACTTTATTTTTTAAATACTTTAATGATTTATGCAGAATGTCCCCGATTCACTTATTGTCGTTCTCCCATGCAATTGCCTTGTTTCGACTCTCATTTAAGGCCTAAAGTAGTCAAAAACGCGATTTCCTGTGTTTTATATATTTCCACACTGAGCTTGGAATAATACTGTGAAATTGTCTAAATGATGTCCTTTTAGCGAAATAGCTGTTTGAAAAGGCTGTCTGAAATTTCAGCCTGTTTGTGTTGGGATGGAGTTTTGACCTGCCTGGTGACATAACCAGGCGGTTAAAATGTATTACAGTTTTTTACAATCACTTTGGCATGAATTTCAGAACCTTGATGTCATTTTTCAAAACTCTAGACACAAAACTCACAACCAATGATCAAAATGCACATTTTGCACACTCACTTTTTCCAATTGCTTGGATACAATACATATAAAGCTAAGCTCATTTGTTAACTAAAATCACCTGTTCAAAATGACACAATTTAACATCAAAGTATTACCATTTCAAAATCAAATTCACACATTACATCTGAGATGACTGCCTATTTATTTCATTACAATGATCTAACTATCAATTGATACAACTGCTCAAAATGATAAGTAACTGTTGCATTACTCTTAGTTTTTTTTGAGTGCTTAAGCACGATTTTCAAAACAGGGCCCGTGTTTTCAAAACACTACACACAATTAGCACAACCACACACCCAATTAGCAAAACACTACAGATCCTTTGCAAAAATTAAACACTCTTGTAAAAACTATACACTTCTTTTTAAAAACCACACTTTGTGTGAAACACACACGTTTCACATGAAACACACACGTTTCACATTACTATACTCTGTTTGCACGAGTTACTCTGCTGTGATAAACCTAAAACAATTTTACTTCCCTATGATTAGAGTAGGCTACTATCAACAAAGTACAAATATAATGTAAATTCACCAAACACTACACAAGACCAATGTTGCAGACTGAAGAAACTCATTTATTTCTCAATACGCCCAAAATGTTGACATGGAGATTGATAATACTGTAACCAAACGTCAATTTACGTATTGTAAGTTCAAAAAAAATAAGACATCGTCTCTTCGCCTAGCTGGATCTGGCCAGAGAATTTCATCAACATCGCAGGCAATGTTGTCATTAGCAAGACACCTTGGAAAGAAACGTCTTGAATGACGAATCCATCCGTGCATTGCTGCTACCTCCATCTGGTCACAGGCCTCCTCCATGGCTTGGATGAGGGGTACCTCAGCCTGGAGACGGAGATCATATACCTTCCACCGCCATGCCGAGAAAAACTCTTCTATAGGGTTGAGGAATGGAGAGTATGGTGGAAGATATAGGATGGTGAAATGTGGATGTTGCTGAAACCAGTTCTGAACCAGAGCAGAGCGGTGGAAAGACACATTGTCCCAGACAACAATGTATTGCATATGATCGATTTGATTTGCTGCTGTTATGTTGTGCAATTGGTCCAAGAATGTAAGTATGAGTGCTGTGTTGTAAGGGCCCATATGGGCATGGCGGTGAAGGACCCCATTCTGTGTAATGGCTGCACAGAGTGTTATATTACCCCCACGTTGCCCTGGGACATTGACTATAGCCCTGTGGCCAATGATGTTTCTTCCCCTCCTTCGTGTTCTCGTCAGGTTGAACCCAGCCTCATCTACGTAAATGAACTCATGCTGGATCTCCTCTCCATCCATTCATAAAACTCTGAAAAACAGTGTCAAGCAAGATTGTGTAGTTCAGTGTAGATCTAGTATACATATTACAGTACAGTAAAAGATTGTGAGACAGTATGCAAGATCACACTGCTAAAGTGAATACATACCTCTGGATAATCATGCCGCAGTCGTTTCACCCTTTCGGAATTGCGCTCGAAAGGCACTCGATAAATTTGCTTCATTTGAATATGTTGTTTTTTTAGGATGCGTGGCAGTGTTGATGTTGAGACCTGATGGATATCGTTGAAAAGGGCGTGGTTATTGACAATATTAGCTTGGAGCTGCTTGAGTGTTATAGCATTGTTGGCCAAAACCATGTTTACTATCTCCCTCTCTTGCTGTTCTGTGAACATAGGAGGCCTTGTTGTTCCTGACCCTCAATCCTATGTAGAAAAAAAACAGTATACAATAGTACAGTAATTTCACAGGAAAAGGTAACAGAAGTGCTGATAGTGCATAGAATACAGTACTGTAAGCAGTTACTGAAACCGTGCAGATGTTTTTGATATGATGATATTTTTACAATACCTATTTTCCAGTCTAAATGTTCTCATCACACTGGCCACTGTAGATCGGCTAAGATTTGGCTGTACTCCCAGCCCAGCCTCCCTCAGCGTCAGGCCGTGGTTGACAACGTGGTCAACCAGTGTTGCGCGGATCTCATTTGTCAGATTCGGTCCTCTTTGAGCACCTTCTTGTCTTCCACCTTCTTGTCTTCCACCACCTCCACCACCTCCTCCTCCTCCTCCTCCCCCTGCTCCTCCTCCTCCTCCTCCTCCTCTTTCTCTGACTCTTTCCATTGTGCTTGAAGACCGATGAACTCACCTGCTGCTTTTTATAGTGCTCATACACCTGATTGGTGTGTCTACAATTAAGCAAACGAGTGTTTGCACACCTGATGACTGTGTTGAACCAATAGGTTGGACGGTGTGGTAATTTGACAGTCAGTGCTTTGGTATTGCAAGGACGTGACTTCATGATAGATGTTTGTGTGTAATGTATGTTAAGTGTGTTTAGTGTTTTGCAAATCACTGTGTGTAGAGTTTTGCAACAAGTGTGAGGTTGACAATGTGCTTATAGTTGTGCAAATATGGGCTGATGTTTTGCTTCTTGAGTGTAAGGTTTTGCTAATAGTGTACTACTTTTCATTTTAGTGTGTAAGCAATCCAAAAAAACTGTAATACATTGTTTTTTGGAAACAATATTCCATGTTAAGATCATGAAAGTTTCAGGATAACGAGATCCATTGACACCAATTACCGTGGAACATGAACCAATTGGACTACATTATCTATGGATGTAATATTTCATCATCATTCTTTATTAGACACTGTTTCTATGGTCCCATGTACCACATTTCCAGACCATGTTTTCAGATTTGACATTACTGTACACTCACCGGCCACTTTATTAGGTTCACCTATCTAGTACTGGGTAGGACCAGCATTTGTGGCCTTTCTGTTAGCTTGAATAAGTCTGGACATTCTCCTCTGACCTCTCTCATTAACAAGGTGTTTTTGCCCACAGAACTTCCGCTCTGTAAACTCTGTAAACTCTAGAGACTGTCGTGCATAAAAATCCCAGGAAGGCAGCTGTTTCTGAGATGCTGGAATCACCATGTGTGGCATCAACAATCATACCACGGTCAAAGTTGCTAAGATTATGCATCTTGCCCGTTCTATTGTTAGGTCGAACAACAACTAAAGCTCTCTACTCTATATATTGAGTTTGCAGGCAGCCACATGATTCGCTGTTCAAATGTAAGTTTCCTTGATGGGCTAAACCAGGTCTGCAGGGCTGATGGCATGACCTATGTCATTGTGTGGGATAATGTCAGGTTCCACCATGCTCAAATGGTGCAAGCATGGTTTCAGGCCCATCCACAATTTACCACCCTGTACTTACCCCCATACTCTCCTTTCCTAAATCCCGAATGAAGAATTTTTCTCCACATGGAGGTGGAAGGTATATGATAGGTGCCCTCACAAACGAGCCACCATTCTCCAGGCCATAGATAACGCATGCAATGACATCACTGCAGACCAGTGTCAGGCCTGGATTCGCCCTGCCGAAGATTCTTCCCAAGATGTTTGGCTAATGAAAACAACCATTGTGATGTGGGTGAGAACCTGTGGCCAAATCCACAAGACAGGGTTGATGGAAATATAGAAGTACAGTAATCAATCCTTTGTTTTGCTTTTTACAGTAAGCCAGGTGAGGAACACCGCAGTTGATGTTGTACTGTAGCTTTTTTCTTTTTTGTAGCTAATTATTTTTGCTTTGATTCAAAGAAACCTATGAGTGATTTTATTGTATTTCATCAATACATTTCAGATTTTGTTCAAGGATTCCACTGTGTGATGTATTTACGTGTAGTACCATAATGAAACATGTATCACATATTTTGTACTACAATATCTAATGATTGAACGAACAACTACGCAGTGAAACTATTGGTATATTGTGTGTGGGTGATCTAAATTAATGTTCCTATGGTATTTCATGATAAATTTGTTATATGAATCAATGATTCTGCAAGTGCAAGGTTTCTTTAAAGATATGAATGCACAATACAATGTTTTGAACATTGGACAGCCTGTGTTACAAGTGATGGCCCGTTTTGAGTTTTGTGTCTAGAGTTTTGAAAAATGACCACACGGTTCTGAAATTAGTGCCAAAGGGATTGTAGAAAACTGTAATAGACCTATAAGAAAGAGAGTTCCAAACCTCTATGCCAAAACAGCTGGTTTTCAGATTTCCCCTCCCAACTCAGACCAGAAATTGCTCTTTGCTATAAGAAGCTAATACATTAAGGTACTTAATTGTTATCTATAGACATAATTTGATATCAAGATAAAAACTGCTGCATTGAACTATTAAAGGGACATATCGGGATTTGAAAAACTACAAGGCAGTAACCACGCCACTTGTATTGGTAAGTATGTACTTACTTGCGTATGATATAAATTAGGGTCAGCCCCTCATTGTTTTAATAATTATTTCCCCGGGTATATTCTTTAAATGCCCTCACACACACACACACACACACACACACACACACACACACACACACACACACACACACACACACACACACACACACACACACACACACACACACACGAACGCTGACAAGGATGATGATATTCAGTTGAAGTCAGAAGTTTACATACACCTTAGCCAAATACATTTAAACTCAGTTTTTCACAATTCCTGACATTTAATCGCAGTAAAAAATTCCCTGTCTTAGGTCAGTTAGGATCTCCACTTTATTTTAAGAATGTGAAATGTGAGAAAAATAATAGAGAGAATGATTTATTTCAGCTTTTATTATTTTCATCACTTTCCTAGTGGGTCAGAAGTTAACATACACTCAATTAGTGGTTGGTAGCATTGCCTTTAAATTGTTTAACTTGGTTCAAACGTTTTGGGCAGCCTTCCACAAGCTTCCCACAATAAGTTGGGTGAATTTTGGCCCATTCCTCCTGACAGAGCTGGTGTAACTGAGTCAGGTTTGTAGGCCTCCTTGCTCGCACACGCTTTTTCCGTTCTGCCCACAAAGTTTCTATAGGATTGAGGTCAGGGCTTTGTGATGGCCGCTCCAATACCTTGACTTTGTCGTCCTTAAGCCATTTTGCCACAACTTTGGATGTATGCTTGCGGTCATTGTCCATTCGGAAGACCCATTTGTGACCAAGCTTTATCTTCCTGACTGATGTCTTGAGATGTTGCTTCAATATATCCACATCATTTTCCTTTTCTCATGATGCCATCTATTTTTTGAAGTGCACCAGTCCCTTCTGCAGCAAAGCACCCCCACAACATGATTCTGCCACCCCCACAACATGATTCTGCCACGCCCATGCTTCACGGTTGGGATGGTGTTCTTCAGCTTGCAAAACTCCACTTTTTTCCTCCAAACATAATGATGGTCATTATGGCCAAACAGTTATATTTTTGTTTCATCAGACCAGAGGACATTTCTCCAAAAAGTACAATCTTGGTCCCCATGTGCAGTTGCAAACCAGAGTCAGCCTTTTTTATGGCGGTTTTGGAGCAGTGGCTTCTTCCTTGCTGAGGGGCCTTTCAGGTTATGTCGATATAGGAATCGATTCACTGTGGATATAGATACTTTTGTACCTGTTTCCCATGATGTCAAGCAAAGAGGTACTGAGTTTGAAGGTAGGCCTTGAAATACATCCACAGGTACACCTCCAATTGACTCAAATTGAGTCAAATTTATTTGCCTTCAGAAGCTTCTAAAGCCATGACATAATTTTGGGGAATTTTTGGGGGGGGAATCTGTTGAAAGGCACAGTCAACTTAGTGTATGTAAACCCAATGGACCCAATGGAATTGCGATACAGTGAATTATAAGTGAAATAATCTGTCTGTAAGCAATTGTTGGAAAAATGACTTGTGTCATGCACAAAGTAGTGATACACTGCTTCTATGTTCCATGTCCTAACCGACTTGCCAAAACTATAGTTTGTTAACAAGAAATGTGTGGAGTGGTTGAAAAACAAGTTTTAATTACTCCAACCTAAGTGTATGTAAACTTCCGACTTCAACTGTATCATCCTAAAAAATCTCCAGTGAAAAACACAGACCAAGCCGCTAACATTAGAGAGCAGTAACTACAGTGAAAACACATACACACACACAATGTCTTCTTTGGCGAAGTCACCAGTTCTTCTCAGACTGCCAACTAAAAAGAGGGATAACAGATGTTTTGTTTCTGGAGCTTCCCCTTCCTTTCTACATGTTGTTGGAAAGATCCCTCACACTATGTGTCCTGTGTGTGTGTGTGTGTGCCCCCCTCTGTCAAAGTGTGTTATGAGGGAACTGAAAACATAAACCACAAGACATATCAGTTGAGAGGTCAGAATGTCACACAGGAGCGTCAGAGATCAGAAATAACCCCTGTGGTCGTCACTGCTGGTGACCATGGGTTACACACTGTCCCCAGGGGGCCTTACTGACTGAGAAACACTCATGTCACATAACTTCCAGCAGCCATCAATGCTTTGTTAAGTTACGTGAGTGTGACCTATAGGGGCCCAAGCCTGACTCAATCAGCCAGGCCATAGTCTATGCAAGGTTCATGCAGCATCTTGTTTACATAGCCTACTACTGCCTAGTGTCCATAGAGTGTGATTCAAATTCCTGGAAGGAATCTAGAAGAGAAGGTAGTCCTTGCACAGTAGCACAAACCCGTTCTGTGATTTTATTTAGAGGGAAAAGGTATGTTTATAGGGCCAAGGCTTCACTTTAAATGATGTAATGTGAGTCAGAATAAATGAGTTGGGATAGGGTAGACCACAGAGAAGCGTGGGGAGCACAGAGAAGAGCGATGGAAGGGGGTGTGAGGACAGCGCCTCAGCTCGCCTCTGATAACCTCAGTGGGTGGCTGGAGGATTAGGGGTTACTTGGTTTCACATGAGCTGGGGTGCCTCCGTGTGCCATGTCTGTGTCTCCCTCTGTGTCTGTATCCTTTGTCAGGGCAAGAAATCATTGGCCCTTGCCCATCTCCCATGCCCCCAGTTTCTTGCCCTAACCTCAGCCCTGAAGGGATCTCATCTTCACCCTCTCCACCTCCCAGGCATAGTGGTCACCGCACCCAGCCTCCCTTTCTCTCGCTCTCTCTCTCCCCCTCGCTCCACAGCTCTCCACAGCTCTGTCACCTCAGTGTTTGCAGCTGTTTAGACAGGAAAGCCCACTGCCAGCTGACAACAATAACAGCCAGACCTTTGTCACAGCTACAGAGTAAGAGGCAGTGTGCGTGCATGCGCACGCATGCTTGCGTACGTGAGAGGGAGAGAAAGAGGGAAAGAGAGTGTGAGAATGACAGAGAGAGAGAAACAACATTGTAAGGTATAGGCCTTAATACAGTAAGTAGTATGTCACTGCACATACAGTAGCAGTGGAACACTGGATGTCCTTGAACTTATAGCATACAGTACATATTCTGTGTGCAAACACTGTGTATACAGTATACTCACACAGCTGGCTGCCGAGAGAAGGGACTTCCCCCCAAGGCTCCTGGCTGAGACAACCTCTTACCCACTCTACCTCCATATCCATCCTGTCAGGGTAACAGACCACTTCCTCTGGCACCAACCAACACACACTTTCTCTGCTTCTCTCACATTACAGATGTCTCCTTCTCTCGTATCTGTCGTTCTATACCTTTACAGCTTTCATCTCTTTCCCACACCCTACCGTTTCGCTCTGTCTCTTTTTACATCTTGTTTTCACTCGCTCTGTCTTTCCATCACTATTTCTCCATCTAGTTATGAGTTACACTGGGAAACACATGTTTGCTTAACACATGAGAACATTGAGCCTAAAACTCTATCAAACACTGCACAATAACCATGGCTGCTTGGTAGGTACCCCTCTGTTGTGAATAATTCTGTGCTAGTCTTACTATCCCTGTCCATGCTCAGAAGACAAGCCTCTGTTATTACGAAGTGCTCTGTGTAGCCGAGCCACCGCGCTACATCCCACGGAGGAACTAGTTTAAACCAGCTCATGCCTAATGAACACACACACACACACACACACACACATAAACCACAGCAGGCCCCACACACACAACCATCACTCCAACACTTACACCATGAGCACGCATCCTCACACACAGTATGTGGTCATACATGCGCTTACGTAAGTCTGAGTGTTCTGGTATGTGTCCGTTTGTTTTAGATATACTACCGTTCAAAAGTTTGGGGTCACTTAGAAATGTTCTTGTTTTTGAAAGAAAAGCAATTTGGTCCATTAAAATAACATCAAATTGATCAGAAATACAGTGTAGAAGTTGTTGTACATGACTATTGAATCTGGAAACGGCAGATTTTTTATGGAATATCGACATAGGCGTACAGAGGCCCATTATCAGCAGCCATCACCCCTGTGTTCTAATGGCACGTTGTGTTAGCTAATCCAAGTTTATCATTTTAAAAGCCTAATTGATCATTAGAAAACCTTCTGCAATTATGTTAGCACAGCTGAAAACTGTTGTGTTGATTAAAGAAGAAATAACCTGGCTTCTTCAGTCAAGTTGAGTATCTGGAGCATCAGCATTTGTGGGTTCAATTACAGGCTCAAAATGTCCAGAAACAAAGAAGTTTCTTCTGAAACTCATCAGTCAACTCTTGTTCTGAGAAATGAAGGCTATTCCATGCGAGAAATTGCCAAGAAACTGAAGCTCTGGTACAATGCTGTGTACCACTCCCTTCACAGAACAGTGTAAACTGGCTCTAACCAGAATGGAAAGAGGAGTGGGATGCCCCAGTGCACAACTGAGCAAGAGGACAAGTACATTAGAGTGTCTAGTTTGAGAAACAGACACCTCACAAGTCCTAACCTAATGCAGTGTTCTGTATTTATGTCTGACGTTTATTTATGCCCAAAGCAATTTTTTTAAATAAGTGAGTAGGTGTGTCCAAACTTTGGATTGGCAAGGGTTTTTCTTTATGTTTACTCTTTTCTACATTGTAGAAGAATAGTAAAAACGTCAAAACTATGAAATAACGCACATGGAATAATGCAGTAACCAAAAAAGCGTTAAACAAAACAAAATATATTTTATATTTGAGATTCTTCAAAGTTGCCACCTTTTGCCTTGATGACAGCTTTGTACACTATTGGCATTCTCTCAACCAGCTTCACCTCTTGAAGGATTTCCCACATTGGCTGAGCACTTGTTGGCTGCTTTTCCTTCACTCTGCGGTCCAACTCATCCCAAACCATCTCAATTGGGTTGAGGTCAGGTGATTGTGGAGGCCAGGTCATCTGATGCAGCACTCCATCACCCTCCTTGGTCAAATAGCCCTTACACAGCCTGGAGGTGTGTTTTGGGTCATTGTCCTGTTGAAAAACAAATGATCGTCCCACTAAGTGCAAACCAGATGGGATGGCGTATCGCTGCAGAATGCTGTGGTAGCTATGCTGGTTAAGTGTGCCTTGAATTCTAAATAAATCACAGACAGTGTCACCAGCAAAGCACCCCCACACCATCACACCTCCTCCTCCATGCTTCACAGTTGGAACCACACATGTGGAGACCATCCGTTTACCTACTCTGCGTCTCACAAAGACACGGTGGTTGGAACCAAAAATCGCAAATTTTAACTCATCAGACCAAATCAAATTTCATTGGTCACATACTTATGGGTAGCAGACACAAATGTAGAGGGATGAATAAGAATATGTACATATAAATATATTGATGAGCGACGGTGTGCGGCATAGACAAGATGCAGTAGATGGTGTAGAATACAGTATGTACATATGAGATGAGTAATGTAGGATATGTAAAAATTATTAAAGTGACGTTATTTAAAGTGACTAGTGATACCTGTATTAAGTCTGATTATTTAATAAGTGGCCAGAGGTTTGAGTCTGTATGTTGGCAGCAGCCTCTCTATGTTAGTGATGATGGCCTTGAGATAGAAGCTGTTTTTCAGTCTTTCGCCTCTGGGTTTCACTGTGGAATCATAACGGACTAAAAACGGTGCTCTTTAAAAATGCTGAATACTGGCAATTTAGGAACTGTATTCACATCAGTGAGTGTAAAACCGTGGACTCCACAAATATTGTCAGCACGTGATTGATGTAGGTGTATGTCTACATAACGAGGCCTTAAAGGATGCCTGACTTTTTATTTGATCGCCTTCTGGATTTTTTAATCATCTTCTGGATGATAGTGGGGTGAACAGGCAGTGGCTCGGGTGGTTGTTGTCCTTGATGATCTTATTGGCCTTCCTGTGACAACGGGTGCTGTAGGTGTCCTGGAGGGCAGGTAGTTTGCTCTTGGTGATGCGTTGTGTAGACCATACAACAGTGAAGTTGCCGTACCAGGGGGTGATACAGCTCGACAGGATGCTCTCAATTGTGCATCTGTAAAAGTTTTTGAGGGTTTTAGGTGACAAGCCTAATTTCTTCAGCCTCCTGAGGTGGAAGAGGCACTGTTGTGCCTACTTCATCACACTGTCTGTGTGGGTGGACTATTTCAGTTTGTCCTTGATGTCTACGCAGAGGAACTTAAAACTTTCCACCTTCTCCACTGCTGTCCCATCAATGTGGATGGGGGTGTGCTCCCTCTGCTATTTCCTGAAGTCCACGATCATCTCCTTTGTTTTGTTGACGTTGAGTGAGAGGTTGTTTTCCTTACACCACACTCAGAGTGCCCTCACCTCCTCCCTATAGGCTGTCTCGTCGTTGTTGGTGATCAAGCCTACTACTGTTGTGTCGTCTGCAAACTTGATGATTGAGTTAGAGGCATGCATGGACACGCAGTCATGGGTGAACAGGGAGTATAGGATAGGGTTAGGGTTAGGGTCCCAGTGTTGAAGATCAGCGAAGTGGAGATGTTGTTTCCTACCTTCACCACCTAGGGGCGGCCCGTCAGGAAGTCCAGGACTCAATTGCACAGGGCGGGGTTGAGACCCAGTGCCTCAAGCTTAATAATGAGCTTGGAGGGTACCTTGGTGTTGAATGCTGAGCTGTAGTCAAGGAACAGCATTCTTACATAGGTATTCCTCTTATCCAGATGGGATAAGGCAGTGTGATGGCGATTGCATCGTCTGTGGAACCATTGGGGCGGTATGCAAATTAGAGTGGGTCTAGAGTGGCAGGTAAGGTAAAGGTGATACGGTCCTTGACTAGTCTCTCAAAGCACTTCATGATGACAGAAGTGAGTGCTACAGTGTGATAGCCATTTAGTTCAGTTACCATGTTAAAATGTTCTTGAAATTATGTGGAAGCAACGTTAATTCAACCAGTTTTTGCCCAGTGGGTATTGACTTGTGGTGTTATTTAAGTTGGCTAACTTTTTAAAAACGGGAAAACCACATGCCCCCAGTTGAGTACAGGGGCCCTTAAATACTGCTGTTGACTAAATTAGGAGCTCAGCATGCATGGTTCTGGATGTCTCCAGAATCCCATATTCAATCTCCTCCCCCTATCTCACCTCACCAATCCCACCGCACGCTTCCTCGCAAGCCAAAACCCCTCTCCTTCCCTCCTTTCTCCCTCCTCTTTCTCCCATTGATTAATTATTTTTTTCTGCAGAAGCACAATCGAGAGCATGCTGTCGGGCTGTATCGCCGCCCACAACCGTAAGGCTCTACAGAGGGTAGTGAGGTCTGCACAATGCATCACCGGGGGCAAACTACCTGCCCTCCAGGACACCTACACCACCTGATGTCACAGGAAGGCCATAAAGATCATCAAGGACAATAACCACCCGTGCCACTGCCTGTTCACCCCGCTATCATCCAGAAGGTGAGGTCAGTACAGGTGCATCAAAGCAGGGATCGAGAGACTAAAAAACAGCTTCTATGACATTCTCCCAATCTCCTTCTGGATCATCCAAATGCTCTCTAGCAAACTTCAGACGGGCCTGGACATGTACTGGCTTAAGCAGGGGACACGTCTGGCACTGCAGGATTTGAGTCCCTGGCGGCGTAGTGTGTTACTGATGGTAGGCTTTGTTACTTTGGTCCCAGCTCTCTGCAGGTCATTCACTAGGTCCCCCCGTGTGGTTCTGGGATTTTTGCTCACTGTTCTTGTGATAATTTTGACCCCACGGGGTGAGATCTTGCGTGGAGCCCCAGATCGAGGGAGATTATCAGTGGTCTTGTATGTCTTCCATTTCCTAATAATTGCTCCCACAGTTGATTTCTTCAAAAGAAGCTGCTTACCTATTGCAGATTCAGTCTTCCCAGCCTGGTGCAGGTCTACAATTTTGTTTCTGGTGTCCTTTGACAGCTCTTTGGTCTTGGGCATAGTGGAGTTTGGAGTGTGACTGTTGAGGTTGTGGACAGGTGTCTTTTATACTGATAACAAGTTCAAACAGATGCCATTAATACAGGTAATGAGTGGAGTACAGAGGAGCCTCTTAAAGAAGAAGTTACAGGTCTGTGAGAGCCAGAAATCTTGCTTGTTTGTAGGTGACCAAATACTTATTTTCCACCATAATTTGCAAATAAATTCATTAAAAATCCTACAATGTGATTTTCTGGATTTTTTTTCTCATTTTGTCTGTCATAGTTGAAATGTACCTATGATGAAAATTACAGGCCTCTCATCTTTTTAAGTGGGAGAACTTGCACAATTGGTGGCTGACTAAATACTTTTTGCCCCACTGTACATGTATCACTAGCAACTTTAAACTATGCCACTTTGTTTACATACCCTACATTACCCATCTCATATGTAATATACTGTACTCGATACCATCTACTGCATCTTGCCTATGCCATTATGTACCATCACTCATTCATATATCTTTATGTACATATTCTTTATCCTTTTACACTTGTGTGTATAAGGTAGTAGTTTTGGAATTGTTAGGTTAGATTACTCGTTGGTTATTACTGCATTGTCGGAACTAGAAGCACAAGCATTTCGCTACACTCGCATTAACATCTGCTAACCATGTGTATGTGACAAATACATTTGATTTGATTTGATTTTATGTCATAGAAAATCATTACAGAAAGAGCACTCAAATCAATCAATAACATTTATTTATAAAGCCCTTTTTACATCAGCCGATGTCACAAAATACTATAAAATAGGAAAAAAAGTGCTCAAAATATTTAGGTGTTTCTTGAAAGCCTTTCATGAGCATAACTAGTTCGCTACAGGCAAAACCAAAAATACCCAAACACTTGTTCTGTCGTGTGTGTTTGCATTCACTGAGTTTCTGATGAAAGGAGAAATATTAGTGAGGAAGGAAGAGAGGGTGATGACAGCATGTTTAGCTCTCCTTGCCAACATAAGCACAAATTGTCATGCCCTAATTTAGGTGTGTGTATGTGTGTATTGCCCCCTCATTAAACTGTCACATGCAAATCTCAAGACTGAGTGGCATTGTGCCCAGGGGAAATTACCCCTAAAAATAAAAACAGAATGCATTCACAGTCTCACACATACACGCACACACTACGGACTACATGCCTACATCTTGCAACCAATCACAAACTTAAAATAGACAACTGCTTAGGTATACCTTACATTCTACAGATAGATAGGGGCCATGAACAATTGTATACAGAATTACAGATCATGGGCTACATTTATTGTGCTATATACCACTTTCTAATTGCCAAATAAAGATACACACTAACTATTGTACAGACAGCAACCACAAACACACATAGGCTTATTGAAATGACAACAGCTTCAGCCCAGCTGCCAAGTTCAAATCACTATTTTTACTTGGGCTGGGAATTGCCAGGGACTTCAAGTTACAATATTATTATGATCCTTCATAGTGATAGGGTGGCAGGTAGCCTAGTGGTTAGAGCATTGGACCGGTAACAGAAAGGTCGCTGGATCGAGCGCACAAGGTAAAAGTCTACCAGGGATCTGTCATTCTGCCCCGGAACAAGGCAGTTAACCCACTGTTCCCTGGTAGGCTGTCATTGTAAATAATAATTTGTTCTTAGCTGACTTGCCTAGTTAAATAAAGATGGAAAGGAAAATCAATAGTTACATTTCGGGATGTTATTTGACAATATATTATATTGCCAATATCACAAAATTATTTTTGCGCTAGATGGCTGTACCTGCACCAAAACTCCATGGGTTGTTTATTTAAAATAGGGATCCAATTTGTTTTCAGCACTTTAATTTACATGACTGATCTTGTCCCTCTGCAGCAGACGTATGGTTTGGTACATTGAATCGTAATAATATCACAGTATCGAATCGCAATACATGTAGAATCGTGAGAATCGCAATACATATCGTATTGGCACCTAAGTATCGTGATATCGTATCGTGAGGTCCCTGGCAATTCCCAGCCCTAATACTTAGGTGCCGATACAATGTTAGCCAAACTCAACTGGTGGACCGCGGTCCGGACCCAGAGAAGCGTCAATCCAGACGTCGCATTTTGTTGCTCACCTCTACTAGTGCCCCGTCTAATCCAAACGCGTGGTTATATGCAAATACAAGAGGCCGTGTCTTACCCAATCACATCAATCCAAATATCCTCTGTGGAACCTTGGGAAAAGCAGGCAGAAAGAAACAAAGATTGTTAAGATCACACATATGAGCTTACTTACCTTGGGGCGGCAGGGTAGCCTAGTGGTTAGAGTAGTTGGACTAGAGTGGTTGGACTAGTAACCGGAAGGTTGCAAGTTCAAACCCCGGAGCTGACAAGGTACAAATCTGTCATTCTGCCCCTGAACAGGCAGTTAACCCACTATTCCTAGGCCATCATTGAAAATAAGAATTTGTTCTTAACTGACTTGCCTGGTTAAATAAAGGTAAAATATATATATATATTTTAAATACCAGTATCTTTGTTAATATGGCTAGTTAAAAAAAAGAAAAGTTAACTCTGAAAACCATATATTCAAAGACGGGTGGACGGAGCAGTATTTATTCATTCTCCCCACAACTATTATAAAACCTATGTGCCTGATATGCTGCGAGTCTGTAGCTCTTGTGAAAAGTAAGCGCCGTTATGATACCAGGAATAGTTCATTTGATCAGACGTATTCTCTGAACACGGAGGTGAGAGCAAACGAAATTAACCAACTCAAATCCCAATATGAGAGGTCCACCAAAGTCTGTGTCAATTCGCCGACAGCCCAAAAACGTGCAATTGAGTGTTCACTGAGCTTAGCTTGGGTTTTGGGAAAACACACACACAAAACAAATTCTGACGCTGAGATGGTAAAAGAAGTTGCTGACACCCTGCTTGAAGGTAAACAAAAAGATGAGATCAGGGAAAAGAACTCACTATCAGATTCCACAGCAACGAGGAGAACTGAAATATTAGCAGAAGATTGAACTTCACAACTTGATGAGGCCATTCAGAATGCACCAGGCATTTCATTAGCTGCAGATGAATCAACAGGTAATACTGATAATGCCTAGCTTCTGGTGTTTGTCAGATTTTATAATGAAACAAAGAAGGAATTCTGTGAGGAGATGTTGGGCTTAACACATCTAGAAGCACACACACGGGGAGAGGATATCCATGAGGTCATCAAAGGGATGCTGACAAAAAGAGGGATAGATCTGAAGTCAGTGGTCTCCATCACCACAGATGGAGCTCCAGCCATGATCGGAAGAGGGAGGGGACTGGTTGCACATTTTGAAAGAGGACCACCCTGACCTGACATCATATCACTGCATTATCCAACCATTTGTCCTGTGTGTATTCTGTCATGACAATGATGATGACACTGAAACTTTTGAGAGAGCAACATCATTCCTACAACAGGCATTCTGAGACATTCTGGCAGAGGCCAATGCCAGTTTTGATGACTTATTACTGCACAACAATGTCAGATGGCTCAGCAAAGACAGGATTTTGGAACACTTTTTTCTCCATTCAGGAGGAAATCAAAGCTTTCTTATCAGAGCAAAAGAGTGACAAGGCAACTCAGTTTTCTGAGTTTTTGGAAGATGAGAAGATGGAAAGAGTGGTATTTTTGACAGACATTACATCACACCTTAATCAACTGAATGTTAAGCTGCAGGGACGGGACAACACAGTGCGTGATATGATAACAGCAGTCCAGACTTCCCAAAAGAAACTTGCGTTTTCAAGAATGATCTTCAGGGAGAACTTGTCCACTTTCCCAATCTTCTGGCGCAAACGCATGTTGATTTCATTCAGAAGCTGATGGTTAACTTCAAGGCTCGCTTTGAGGACTTCAATGTTGAAGAGAACTGCTGCTGCTCATCCAGAACTCCTTCTTGGTCACAAATGTGACAATGTTGTCAGAAGAAGCAAAACAGATCTTCAGATGGGTAGATGTTGCATCACTGCGAATGGAGTTGATGAACTGCAGCTTTGAAGAAAATGTAGCTTTGAAGGTGCAAGCTGGTGATTGTGACCCTGTCACTTTCTGGGGAAAGATGGTTCCTGCATCTGATGTACTGAAACATTTCATTTAGATAAGTATTTAGACCCTTTACTCAGTAATTTGTTGAAGCACCTTTGCTTAGGTTTGTTGTCCTGTTGGAAGGTGAACCTCCGCCCCAGTCTGAGGTCCTGAGTGCTCTGGGGCAGGTTTTCATCAATGATCCCTCTGTAGTTTGCTCCGTTCATCTTTTCCTCAATCCTGGCTAGAAAAAACAGATACCTAGTCAGTTGTACAACTGAATGCATGCAACTGAAAAGTGTCTTCTGCATGTAACCCAACCCCCCTGAATCAGACCCAGGGAACAGTGGGTTAACTTCTTTGCTCAGGGGCAGAACAACATCGTTTTACCTTGTCAGCTCAGGGATTTGATCCAGCAACCATTTGGTTACTGGCCCAATGCTCTAACCACTAGGCTACCTAGCGTGCATCCAGCTAGTCTCCCAGACCCTGCCACTGAAAAACACTGCTTCACCGTAGGGATGGTGCCATGTTTCCTCCAGACGTGCTGCTTGGCATTCAGGCCAAAGAGTTCAATATTGGTTTCATCAGACCAGATAATCTTATTTCTCACGGTCTGAGAGTTTTTAGGTGCCTTTGAGCAAACTCCAAGCAGGCTGTCATGTGCCTTTTACTGACAAGTGGCTTCCGTCTGGCCACTCTACCATAAAGGCCTGATTGGTGGAGTGCTGCAGAGATGATTGTCCTTCTGGAAGGTTCTCCCATCTCCACTGAGGAACTCTAGAGCTCGGGTTCTTGATAACCTCCCCCATTTGGCCATGCGGCCAGCTCTAGGAAGAGTCTTGGTGGTTCCACACTTCTACCATTTAAGTGATGGAGGCCACTGTGCTCTTGGGGACCTCCAAATGCTGCAGAAATGTTTTTGTACCCTTCCCCAGATCTGTGCCTCAACTCACTCCTGTCTCGTAGTTCTACGGACAATTCCTTCGACCTTATGGCTTGGTTTTTTTCTCTGACATGCACTGTCAACTGTGGGACCTTAGACAGGTGTGTGTCTTTCCAAATCATGTCCAATCAATTGAAATTCACCACAGATGCACCAATGAAGTTGTAGAAACATCAAGGATAATAATTGGAAGCAGGACGCACCGGAGCTCAATTTCGAGTCTCGTTCCAAATGGTCTGAATACTTACAGTTGAAGTCGGAAGTTTACATACACTTAGGTTGGAGTCAGTAACATTCGTTTTTCAACCACTCCACAAATGTCTTGTTAACAAACTATAGTTTTGGCAAGTTGGTTAGGACATCTACTCTGTGCAAGTAATTTTTCCAACAATTGATTACAGACAGATTATTTCACTTATAATTCACTGTATCACATTTCCAGTAGGTCAGAAGTTTACATACACTAAGTTGACTGTGCCTTTAAACAGCTTGGAAAATTCCAGAAGATTATGTCATGGCTTTAGAAGCTTCTGATAGGCTAATTGACATAGTTTGAGTCAATTGGAAGTGTACCTGTGGATGTATTTCAAGGCCTACCTTCAAACTCAATTCCTCTTTGCTTGACATCATGGGAAAATCAAAAGAAATTAGCCAAAACCAAAAAAAAGTCCACAACCCCACATGTCTGGTTCATCCTTGGGAGCAATTTCCAAATGCCTGAATGTACCATGTTCATCTGTACAAATGTTTTGAGGAAAAAGGGGGAGGCTTGCAAGCCAAAGAACACCAACCCGTGAAGCACGGGGGTGGCAGCATCATGTTGTGGGGGTGCTTTGCTGCAGAAGGGACTGGTGCACTTCACAAAATAGATGGTATCATGAGGAAGTAAAATTATGTGGATATATCGAAGCAACATCTCAAGACATCAGTCAGGAAGTTTAAGCTTGGTAGCAAATTGGTCTTCCAAATGGACAATGACCCCAAGCATACTTCCAAAGTTGTGACAAAATGGCTTAAGGACAACGAAGTCAAAGTATTGGAGTGGCCATCACAAAACCTTGACCTCAATCCTATAGAACATTTGTGGGCAGAACTGAAAAAGTGTATGCGAGCAAGGAGGCCTACAAACCTGACTCAGTTACACCAGCTCTGTCAGGAGGAATGGGCCAAAATTCACCCAACTTAATGGGGGAAGCTTGTGGAAGGCTACCCAAAACATTTGACTCACGTTAAACAATTTAAAGGCAATGCTACCATATACTAATTGAGTGTATGTAAACTTCTGACCTGCTGGGAATTTGATGAAATAAATAAAAGCTGAAATAAACCATTCTCTCTACTATTATTCTGACATTTCACACTCTCAAAATAAAGTGGTGATCCTAACTGACCTAAGACAGGGAATTTTTACTAGGGTTAAATGTCAGGAATTGTGAGGTGTGTGTAAACTTCCGACTTCAACTTTATGTAAATAAGATCAGTTTTTTGCCTCTCTCCTATCATTATGGGGCATTGTGTGTAGATAGATGAGCAAACTGTTTTATTTAATCAATTTTAGAACAAGGATGTAACGTCCTTATGAATATTGCATTAGGCCACAGTGATGTTCTGGTCATTCATATGATTATTTTTGTTTAACTTTCCTTTGTTCTCCAGAAAACATGCATGTTATTAATTTACATTTTTTGTACAATGGTTCACAATTATGCAACCACTTTTGTTCTTCAGCAGTGTTGATACAATGTTGCACATGTTTACATTCGAAAGAAGTTGTAATTAATTACAATTCTTTGTCTCATTTAATGTAAATTTTATATAACATGGTTCCTAAGTTGTAGATGACTATGTTTGTTGCTACACTATACCACAATGCAGATAAAGGACGATATCCATCCGGACCTTTGCCACCCGTGACATTTGTCAAATAAAATTTGATTAGTTACATGCGGCAAAATACAACAGGTGTGTAGATCTTACAGTGAAATGCTTACTTATGAGCCACTAACCGACAGTGCAGTTTCAAAAAATATGGATAAGAATAAGAGATAAAAGTAACAAGTAACAAGAGCAGCAGTAAGAAATAACAATATATACAGGGTGGTGCCAGTAGTTGAGGTAGTGTGTACATGTAGGTAGAGTTATTAAAGTGACTATGCATAGATGACAACAGAGAGTGGCAGTGGTGTGGAGAGGGGAGGGGGCAATGCGAATAGTCTGGGTAGCCATTTGACTAGACGTTCAGGAGTCTTTTGGCTTGGGGGTAGAAGCTGTTTAGAAGCCTCTTGGACCTAGACTTGGCACTCTGGTATCGCTTGCCGTGTGGTAGCAGAGGGAACAGGCTATGACTAGGGTGGCTGGATTCTTTGACAGTTTTTAGGGCCTTCCTCTGACCTCCTGGTATAGAGGTCCTGGATGGCAGGAAGTATGGCTGTAATGCCTTGCGGTTGGAGGCCAAGCATTTGCCATACCAGGCAGTGATGCTCTCAATGGTGCAGCTGTAGAACCTTTAAAGGATCTGAGGACCCATGCCAAATCTTTTCAGTCTCCTGAGGGGGAATAGGTTTTGTTGTGCCCGCTTCATGACTGTCATGGTGTGCTTGGACCATGTTAATTTGTTGGTGATGTGGGCACCAAGGAACTTGAAGCTCTCAACCTGCTCCACTGCAGCCTCTTACGATGAGAATGGGGGCGTGCTCGGTCCTATTTTTCCACAATCATCTCCTTTGTCTTGATCACGTTGAGGGAGAGGTTGTTATCCTGGCACCACACGGCCAGGTCTCTGACCTCCTCCCTGTAGGCTGTCTCGTTGTTGTCGGTGATCAGGCCTACCAGTTGTGTCATCGGCAAATTTAATGATGGTGTTGGAGTCATGCCTGGCCGTGCAGTCATGAGTGAACATGGAGTACAGGAGGGGGCTGAACACGCACCCCTGAGGGGCCCCTGTGTTGAGGATTTGTGTCACTGGACCTTCTTAAATAATAGTTGAGTACCCCTGCAATATGCGTTGCGATTTCATTTCACAATTTTATATATATTGCGATTCTATATCACCATCAGTCATGGACAGAAAAGTGCTGAAAACGTGTTAGCTCACCATTTAAAAGAATATTGAGGCTAAGCTATAGAAGGTGAAATGCCTGTTTTGGTGCCTGTACAGCCGACTAGCGCTAGCTAACATTAACTACCTAGCAAAAAGAAACAATTTATTGCGATTGCAATTTATTGCGATTTATTGCGATTCTCTACTGTATCAATTTTTCCCCTCATCCAGAATTGTTACTAATGAGAAGTTACTAGCTAACATAACATTTATGGTCATATAAAGTGGGTAGCTATCTTTAAGGGTGAAGGGCCAATTTTCCCCCAAATCGCTGACCTATGGGCAGTTTTCAATCATTGGAGTATGGTAAGCTGATCCTAGATCTGTGCTTAGGGGAAGTCTTTTTACTTTTCCTTGGAGGTAGTGAAAGATGATGGGGTTGCTAGTGTGAGTAGTGAGGGCCTCTCTGGAGTGTAGTTGAGAACTTGACAAACAGGCCATGTTTCATAATGACTGGATGCCTAGAGACCCACAGAGAGAGCAGAGGAACACAGACAAGGTGTGGCACGCTGCCACAAAGGAAAGAATAGAGCAGGAAAAGGTTTTATTTTTTCTTCTCTCTCCCGATTGGTCTCAGCCTCACTTGGCCGAATCATCCTCAAACTCCCTTTTCCTCCCTCACTTTTTTTAACCTTTTGTTCCTTTCAGTGCCTCTCACGAAATCTGACTTACTCAAATCAGATTTTGTGAGAGGCACTTTTCGTTCCACTCTCTTTCTTTCATCTCTCTATTCTTCCAGTCTCAGGGCTCCAGACTGAGACCATGTGCATTATTCTAATGATTCCTGTAATGAAAGTCCCTACCCTGCTTTTGTTTCTCTGGGGCCTGCTGCTGTGATGAGCAAGTCACTCACTCCCTCTCCCCCTACACCGGATGAAAGAAATGCGTTCTGAATGTAGGCTGTATGTCACAGTTTTCTTGCGGTGAAGGAGAGGAGGACCAAAATGCAGCTTGGTTACTATTCATGGTTCTTTAATAAAGCAACTACACATGAACAAACTAACAAAACAAGAAACGTGAAAACCTAAACAGCCCTATCTGGTGCAAACTCAGAGACAGGAACAATCACCCACAAAACCCAACACCAAACAGGCCACCTAAATATGGTTCCCAATCAGAGACAATGACTAACACCTGCCTCTGATTGAGAACCATATCAGGCCAAACACAGAAACAGACAAACTAGACACACAACATAGAATGCCCACTCAGATCACACCCTGACCAAATAAAACATAGAAACATACAAAGCAAACTATGGTCAGGGTGTGACACTGTAACATTTCAAACATATTTCAAACTACTGTTGTCACGGTTGAAGAGACGATATTCATTCTCAGCTTTCTGTATGTATAATGTTGTATTTCTCAACTCTTAATATTGAGCTCTATAGGCCGATTTTGCAACCAAGATGTTTGATATGGCTTTGAGACATGGAGCCTAGGCTACCTTTAGATTAATACATGGCTACCAGCAGTGGGTATTATGTTTAGAGTTAGCGCTCTAGCTAATGTGTTTGGAGTTTTCACTTAAGGCGTCAGCAAGCCTCAGTTCGGCTAGCGCCTTAGCCGAACCAAACGAGTATGCTCGCATACTCCCTTAAAAAGACTTTCGCTTAAAAAACAAGAAGAAAAGCAGCTATAGTACTGTTTGTCCATTTTGAGACAACAAAGCCAGTATATAGTTCCTTAAAATAGATAACTCAAGAAATGTCGTTGATGTTTTTGTTGCGTGATTTGACATCTAATTAAGATGTTTTGATGCAGTATTTTTCCATGAAAAAAATGTGCATGAAAACGAGTTGTCTCTCGTTGAATGACAACAAAGACTTTATTGAAGAATCCTTACCATTGACCAATCACCATCGAAGGGGCGTAGACTTCAGCTTGCCTCCAGAAAAAAATGTATGTGTCTGAATAGCTAAAAAACCCTCACCGAAGTCCAAATGATCAAAAACGTTATGGAATGTCCTAAATATGCACAAACTCTACCAAACTGTTTCGGCTGGGAATCATGTGGACGCCTCAACTTAGGTGGTGAATAAAGAGTTTTCCAGACATGAAGCGGCAGCGGAGTTGCCAATTCATTTTCAATGAATTTAGTTGGGGGGCAGAATTCTATCCAGGCAGAGTGATCGGCGGTGCTTCTGGGCCTGACAGCCGCTCAGCCGCTACAGAGAAAATATGGATCTGCTCTATTTTGGCGAACCCCATTCCGCCCCATTGCTTTAAGGGCTGGGAATTGCCAGGGACCTCACAATACCATATTATCATGACACGTAGGTGCCGATACATTCTATATTGTAACGACCCTGGAAATCGACTCTGCACGAGCATGCTTTTGCGGCACAGTCGATAGCGCGCCGGACCTCGGGCTCGAAGGTCGAGCTCGAACCTGCTCCCTGCTGCTTCATTACATTGGTGTCAGAAGACGACAGTGTGTGTGCTTGGCCGGTGAGCGCGTTCCTGTAAGACGTAGATTCGCAAGCTAGCGCGAGGATGCGCTCTTTGAAAGGAGGGAGTAGTGTAACGACCCTGGGTTTATAAGCACGGAAATCGACATTGCCGCACGAGCATGCTTTTGCGGCACAGTCGATAGCGCACCGCACTGAGATGCAGGGCCTTAGACGGCTGCACCACTCAGGAGCAATATATGATCAAAAATAATAATGATATGTAACAGTCTTGAATTATTTCCCCCACTACAAATTGCTTCCTGTCTAGAAAGTCAAATATATATATATATAATAGAGAGTCAAATATAAGACAAATAGCCTAATTGTCATCCCAAAATTCATGACAATCCCTGAATTGGGTTGAACATCAAAATATCTTGAATCATTCCTGCATGGACATCTTACATGAAACATCTTATTCCTTGAATACCATCTCAGTAGATTACTACGGGTTATCGCAAACTTTTTGGGGCCAGGGAACCCTTTTGTGATAGCAAATTCATCGGGGACCACCTCACAATCAGAACATATAAAAATAGTCTACATGGAGTTTTACTCTTGACATCAGAATGAAAATAGTGCAGTTTTAAAGGTAATTTCCTGCAATTCTATACATTTTGTCAGTGGGCAAAGAAGTTTTTGTTGTTTCAGCTTTTTAGCTAATATTCTGCAATTCTTCACATCTCGTCATGAGGCAGAGAGAAAACGTTGCCGTTTTTAAGCTACTTTACAGTGCCTTTATCTAAATAAAACATATTGGGGGAGGAGGCATAGTTTGGAGTTTAAAATAATTGGTGAGTACTGTGGATACCAATATTCCTGTGAGCCTATAGATTAATAATATTACATTGTATTACACGCACAAATTATTCCACGGATCCCTTGGCCAAAAGTAGTTTAATCTGTTGCTAATCTTTCAAGATTTTCTTTATTTTTTACTATTTTCTACATTGTAGAATAATAGTGAATATATCAAAACTATGAAATGACACATATGGAATCATGTATTAACCAAAAACGTGTTAAACAAATCAAAATATATGTTATAACTTAAGATTCTTCAAATAGCCATCCTTTGCCTTGATAATAGCTTTGCAACACTCTTGGCATTCTCCCAACCAGCTTCATGAGGTACTCACCTGAAATGCATTTCAATTAACAGGTGTGTCTTGGTAAGAGATACATTTGTTGAATTTCTTTCCTTCTTAATGCGTTTGAGCCAATCAGTTGTGTCGTAACAAGGTAGGGGTGGTATACAGAAGATATCCCTATTTGGTAAAAGACAAAGTCCATGATATGGCAAGAACCCTCACAACACAATTGGTCAGAGCTCATCCTTTTTTAATAACTGCCAACTTGAGAAAAGAGAAACACCCATATTTCCTCTAAAGACACATGGGTTCTGTCTACTAGGGCACATGTCATGACAAAGATCTAGTCTACAACCAGAGGGGCACATACTACAACCCTTGAATATACTGTATATACCCAGTGTATATATAGACAAGTTATCTTTACTCATTGTTTATTCATTGTGAGTTTTACTTTTCTATTTTTCTTTCTCTCCATTGTTGGGAAGGGCCTATAATTAAGCATTTCACTGTTAGCCTACACCTCTTTACGAAGCATGTGACAAATTAAATTGGATTTGAAGAGCCAATGCGGACCAAAATAACCTACATATTATACATACCCATGTACAGTAAATACACGCTAACAGCATCAGACACATAGACCAGGCGTCACCAAGCGTCACTTCCTGGTGAATGCGGAATGAGGAAGAGCTCAATTTAGTTTATTTGAAAGGTTTGTAGTTTGAAAGTGTATTGGAAAGTTCTTGGTAGCTAGCTAGCTTCTTAGTTTGGATCCCGTTGAAGCAGTTTGCATCAGTTGCTGGGACTGTTGTCTTTCCAGTGATCCTGCCGACCAAGGACGGGTCTGAGAAGCTATTTAGCGTCGCAGCTAGCCTAGCTGCTAGCTAGCTGCATATCAAGCTAGCGGGGTTCTCCTGAACGCAGCCCGCGATGCTGTTAGCCATTGTGGCAGGGACCACGGATTGTCCCAGGTTTGTGACTGTCTAGATCCCTGCTGTTTGTTGTTTTCAATCTTCCTCGTGACCTGCCCTGTCTGGAACTGCGAGGAGTAACAGTGTAACCAAACTTGCTAGCTACAATGACAAAGACCAAAGCCGGCGGGAGTACCATTGAGGACAATGGTGCCTCTCTATCACACATGAAGGATCTTTTAAACTAACAAAAAGAGACCTACAAGCAGTTGTTACAACAACAAGAAAATAGATTCAAGTGTTTTGTCCAAAAACTCATGGATTTTAACAGTAAAAGAATGGACGACCAGATCAGAGAGGTCCAGGACCTGAAGAACAGTTTACAGTTCAGCTCGATGAGTTGAAACAGGAGAACAGCAAGATGACAGCATTCATTCATTGAGAGAGGACATCAGTTCTGTTTGTGAATCCATGATAACAATGTCAGAGAAAATAGATTATCTCGAGGGACAATCAAAGAGGAACAGCATGGTTGTGGACAGAATTGCAGAATCTCCACATGAGAAATGGATGGAGTCTGAGGACAAAGTGAGGGAAATGATCTCTGAGAATTTGAAAATGGACCACAGGAAGATTGAGGTGGAGTGCGCCCACAGGTCGCCCTGGAAAACCCACCACCGGCCCAGATGATACGTCCAGGCCGATAGTGGTCAAGTTCCTGAGGTTCAAGGACAAGGTAGCTGTTCTGCAAAGCGCCAAGAACTTGACAGGAACGTATATCTTCCTCAACGAGGACTATCCTGAAGCTGTGCGCCGGAAGAGGAAAGAACTGATCCCAGCCATGAAAGCTGCCAGAGTGCATGGGGACATTGCTTACATCCTCTATGACAGGTTCAATCTCCACCCTCCCTCCCAAATGCCTGGAAAGGATGAGAGAGCCAAGCCTATTGGATTGCAGCTTCAACCCCGCAGCGCACACACACACACACACACACACACACACACACACACACAAACACACAAACACACACACCAATTGATTAACGGACCGCTGAATGTATATTTTTTTTATCTTGCTTTGTTTGCTCTTTTCAGCATTATGTCTATCTCCGATAAGCTAACCAGGAAAGGGCTGAAAATAGCACATATTAATATATGTAGCCTTTGAAATAAGGTTCATGAAATCAATAACTTGCTAACTTCAGATACAATTCATATATTAGCCATTTCTGAGACTCACTTAGATAATTAATTTGAGGATACATCAGTAGCAATACAAGGATGTAACATCTATAGGAGAGACAGAAATGCTTACATAACATTACAAACATGTTTAAACCTCATAAAAAAACAGTAGATGGGAAAGTCATGCATTTTCTTTTTTCAGAGTTTTTTGCACTTTTTTTCATGTACATTACACATTACACACACAGCCAGGGGACCCTGCACCACAGAGTCTACACACACACATTACACATTACACACACGTTACAAATACATTACACACACAGTACACACATTACACATTACACACACACACATTACAAATACATTACACACACACACACACACACACATTACAAATACATTACACACACACACACACACACACACACACACACACACACACACACACACACACACACACACACACACACACACACACATACACACACACACACATACACACATACACACATACACATACACACATACACACACACACACACACACACACACACACACACATTACAAATACATTACACACACACACACACACACCTTCCTCACCATCTCTGTCATTCAGAGCGATCATGAAGGGTTTGAGGGTCTTCTCAAACATCACATCTCTGTGTGGTTCCTCCTCAGTGCCCTTGTTTTTTCATATTCAGAGCCATATCCATGTAATGCTTAGAGAAGATCTTATGTCAAGTGGTATGGTTGCAGGTTCACTTGGCACATCTAAAGCCTTTTATTTTGGGGTGTTGCTACCAAGTGCTAACAGTCAGTATCTAAATAATATGTGTGAAATGCTTGATAGTGTATGTGATGTAAACAGAAAGGTCTATTTTCTTGGGGACCTGAATATTGACTGGTTTTCATCAAGCTGTCTGCTCAAGAAGAAGCTTCTTACTGTAACCAGTGCCTGTAATCTGGTTCAGGTTATTCATCAACCTACCAGGGTGTTTACAAAAACATTATAGGAACAAGATCATCCACATGTATCAATCACATTTTTACAAACACTGTAGCACTTTGTTCTAAAGCTGTGTCTGTACCCATTGCATGCAGTGATCACAATATAGTGGCTATATCCAGGAAAGCCAAAGTTCCAACAGCTGGGCCTAAAATAGTTAAGAACAAATTCTTATTTTCAATGACTGCTTAGGAACAGTGGGTTAACTGCCTGTTCAAGGGCAGAATGACAGATTTGTACCTTGTCAACTCAGAGATTTGAACTTGCAACCTTTTGGTTACTAGGCCAACACTCTAACCCGTAGGCTACCATTAACAAGCATTTCGCTACACTCGCATTAACATCTGCTAACCATGTGTATGTGACAAATAAAATTTGATTTGATTTGATAACTCCATCTTTCATCGAATCAGATGGCTTATTCATCTAAAAACCATTTGATTTTGCCAATTATTTTTATGATTATTTCATTGGCAAAGTAGGCAAACATAGCCAGGGAATGACAACACTGAACAGTGAGCAATTGTAATCATGCATAAAAAGCATGCAAGTTAGAATTTTATAAAGTTAGTGTGGGAGAGGTGGAAAATTATTGTTATCGATCAATAATGACAAACCTCCTGACATTGACAACTTAGATGGAAAGCTACTGAGGATGGTAGCTGACTCTATAGCCACTACTATCTGTCATATTTTTTATCTGAGCCTAGAGGAAAGTCTTAGTCCTCAGGCCTGGAGGAAAGCCAATGTAATTCCGCTACCCAGAGTGGTAAAGCGGCCTTTACTGGTTCTAACAGCAGACCTATAAGCTTGCTGCCAGCTCTTAGCAAACTGTTGGAAAAAATTGTGTTTAAAATACAATGCTATTTCCCTGTAAACAAATTAACAACAGACTTTCAGCATGCTTATAGAGAAGGGTACTCAACATGTACTGAACTGACACATATGACTGATGATTGGTTGAAAGAAATTGATAATAATTAGATTGTGGGAGTTGTACTGTTAGATTTCAGTGCAGCCTTTGATATAATTGACCATAACCTGTTGTTGAAAAAACTTATGTGTTATGGCTTTTCAACCTCAGATTGCCATATGATGGATTCAGAGCTATCTAATATAACTCAAAGTGTTTTATTTAATGGAAGCTTCTCTAATGTGAAACATGTAAAGTGTGGTCTACCGCAGGGCAGCTCTCTAGGCACTCTACTCTTTTCTATTTTTACCAACGACCTGCCACTGACATTAAACAAAGCATGTGTGTCCATGTATGCGGATGATTCAACCATACACACATCAGAAACCACAGCTAATGAAGTCACTGAAACCCTTTAAGAGTTGCAGTCTGTTATGGAATGGGTGGCCAGTAATAAACTGGTCCAGAACATCTCTAAAACTAAGAGCATTGTTTTGGTACAAATCATTCCTTCCTCAGCTGAATCTGGAAATGAATGGTGTGGCTGTTGAACAAATTGAGGAGACTAAATTACTAAATTACTTAGATTGTAAACTGTCATGGTCAAAACATGTATTTATTTATATTTATTTGTTCACCTTTATTTAACCAGGTATGCCAGTTGAGAGCAAGTTCTCATTTACAACTGCGACTTGGCCAAGATAAAGCAAAGCAGTGCGACACAAACAACACAGAGTTACACATAGGATAAACAAACGCACAGTCAATAACACAATAGAAAAATCTATATACAGTGTGTGCAAATGTAGTAAGATTAGGGAGCTAAGGCAATAAATAGGCCATAGTGGTGAAATAATTACAATTTAGCGATTAAACACTGGAGTGATAGTGCAGAAGATGAATGTGCAAGTAGAGATATAAGGAGCAAAAAAGGAGCAAAAAAATAAATACCAATATGGGGATGAGGTAGTTGGGTGGGCTGTTTACAGATGGGCTGTATACAGGTGCAATGATCGGTAAGTGGTCTGACAGCTGATGCTTAAAGTTAGTGAGGGAGATATATAGATTCAAAAGTTGTAAAATGGGAAGAGGTCTGGCTGTAATAAAGCAATATTCTGCTTTTTTGACACCACACTCCAAAAAGCAAGTTCTGCAGGCTACAGTTTTGTCAAATCTTGATTATTGTTCAGTTGTGTGGTCCAGTGCTGGAAGGAGAGGTACAGTGCCTTGCGAAAGTATTCGGCCCCCTTGAACTTTGCGACCTTTTGCCACATTTCAGGCTTCAAACATAAAGATATAAAACTGTATTTCTTTGTGAAGAATCAACAACAAGTGGGACACAATCATGAAGTGGAACGACATTTATTGGATATTTCAAACTTTTTTAACAAATTTAAAAACTGAAGAATTGGGCGTGCAAAATTATTCAGCCCCTTTACTTTCAGTGCAGCAAACTCTCTCCAGAAGTTCAGTGAGGATCTCTGAATGATCCAATGTTGACCTAAATGACTAATGATGATAAATACAATCCACCTGTGTGTAATCAAGTCTCCGTATAAATGCACCTGCACTGTGATAGTCTCAGAGGTCCGTTAAAAGCGCAGAGAGCATCATGAAGAACAAGGAACACACCAGGCAGGTCCGAGATACTGTTGTGAAGAAGTTTAAAGCAACAATGCAAAACGTTATGTTTGGCGTAAAAGCAACACAGCTCATCACCCTGAACACACCATCCCCACTGTCAAACATGGTGGTGGCAGCATCATGGTTTGGGCCTGCTTTTCTTCAGCAGGGACAGGGAAGATGGTTAAAATTGATGGGAAGATGGATGGAGCCAAATACAGGACCATTCTGGAAGAAAACCTGATGGAGTCTGCAAAAGACCTGAGACTGGGACGGAGATTTGTCTTCCAACAAGACAATGATCCAAAACATAAAACAAAATCTACAATGGAATGGTTCAAAAATAAACATATCCAGGTGTTAGAATGGCCAAGTCAAAGTCCAGACCTGAATCCAATTTAGAATCTGTGGAAAGAACTGAAAACTGCTGTTCACAAATGCTCTCCATCCAACCTCACTGAGCTCGAGCTGTTTTGCAAGGAGGAATGGGAAAAAATTTCAGTCTCTATGTGCAAAACTGATAGAGACATACCCCAAGCGACTTACAGCTGTAATCGCAGCAAAAGGTGGTGCTACAAAGTATTAACTGAAGGGGGCTGAATAATTTTGCACGCCCAATTTTTCAGTTTTTGATTTGTTAAAAAAGTTTGAAATATCCAATAAATGTCATTCCACTTCATGATTGTGTCCCACTTGTTGTTGATTCTTCACAAAAAATACAGTTTTATATCTTTATGTTTGAAGCCTGAAATGTGGCAAAAGGTCGCAAAGTTCAAGGGGGCCGAATACTTTCGCAAGGCACTGTAGGTAGCCTAACGGTTAGAGCGTTGGGCCAATAACCGAAAGGTTGCTGGATCAAATCCCTGAGCTGACAAAGTACAAATCTGTCGTTCTGCCCCTGAACAAGGCAGTTAACCCACTGTTCCCCAATAGGCTGTAATAGTAAATAAGAATTGGTTCTTAACTGACTCGCCTAGTTAAATAAAATTAAAAAGCTGCAGCAGGCCCAGAAGAGGGGCAAGTTTTGCTCTAAATTGTAATCAGAGTGCTGATATAAATACGATACATGCAAGTCTCTCTTGGTTAAGAGTTGAGGAGAGACTGACTGCATCACTTCTTATTATAAGAAACATTTAATGTGTTGAAAATGCCAAATTGTTTGCATGCTCAACTTACACACAACTCTGGCACACACACACTTATCCCACCAGACATACCGCCAGGGGTCTTTTCACAGTCCCCAAATCCAGAACAAATTCAAGAAAGCATACAGTATTATATAGAGCCCTTATTGCATGGAACTTCCTTCCATCTCATATTGCTAAAAAAAACAGCAAACCTGGTTTCAAAAAAACAGATAAAGCAACAACTCGCAGCACAACGCCTCTCCCCTATTTGACCTAGATAGTTTGTGTGTATGCATTGATACGTAGGATACGTGTGCCTTTTAAAAAAATGTATGTAGTTCTGTCCTTGAGCTGTTCTTGTCTATTGATGTTCTGAATTATGTCATTCTGTATTGTGTTTCATGTATTGTGTGGACCCCAGGAAGAGTAACTGCTGCTTTTGCAACAGCTAATGGGGATCCTAATAAAATACAACAACAAAAAATAGACATAAAAAAGAGACATTTTGGTACAGTGGCTGGTGTCCATGTGCCTCCCAAACAACAAACACCCCCAAAAGGCAGGAGGAAAAACACAAAAACACCACACATATTAAGGCATTTGTCCTGTCAGCTCCTGTTGTTCCCCAGCCTCTCCTTTTCCTCGCCCTCCTGGTTTTGACCCTCGCCTGTCCCGTCTCTGTACCACCTGCCTGACCACTCTGCCTGCCCCTGACCCTGAGCCTGCCTGCTGACCGGTACCTTTGCCCCATCTCTGGATTACTGACCCCTGCCTGCCTTGACCTATCTCTTGCCCCTTGGACTATTAAACCATTGTTTATTCAATGTGTCTGCATCTGGGTCTTACCTTGATTCCTGATATAGTCTTGGACTAAGTAAGCATGTTCAATGGATTCTGGGAAACCAGCTCTATGCATGTTAACAAACAGACACAGTGGTAGCCTATACATCAGTCTCTACACAGAAAGGTCTAGCAGAGCAGTGTAGGGCAGTGGGAAGTGGGAGTGGTGACCAGGGGTCAGGGGTGTCACCATCATGACAATCTGGTCCCTCCAACATAAACATCACCACATACACACGGGCCTGAGACAATGCTCCAAAGGATACCACACAATACCCCACAACGACACCACACCGAGCCTGAAACAATGCCACAGTAACCACACACACTGAAATAACACTGTCACCACAGCTTCAACCAGTCTAACACAATACAATGAAGTGGGCTTAACAAAACTCTACACAATGTAACAACCTAGCCAACAAGCCTAACAAGACAAAATGTCTGAAACCGCATTATCCCTAGCCTCAAAGTGTGGGATCTCCTAGGTCCAAACACAACCCCTACAGCACACCAGAATCACTTTGAACACTTGAACTAGACTTAGAACAGGACCAAAGAAAATATCCCCAAATAACACCCAGCCTAAACCTTATATCATAAACCAGTTACCAGATTTACAATCAAGCTGCTCACCATCTAGGGACACCACATATGCAGGGATGACATCAACACAAACAAGAAAATTAAGGAAAATCCAAATATTTAACACCAAGACCCAACAGCTCCCGAACAAGAACTAAACTATATCCCAGACAGAGGCCTTGGAGTTGTTGCCCAACACAGCCTACATCAGAATGGGGTCTGGAGACCTGCCATTGGCCTATTCATGCTTTGCCACAATGTCACCTGATCCTCTCAATCCTGCATGTTATACAAGACGGAAAAAGATACTGTACACATACCAAAAGAGCGAGCAAGATAGAGAGAATCTGAAGTCAAATGTTTACTGATGATATGGTGCTTTGTCCCCCACCAAGGAGGGTCTACAGCAGCACCTAGATCTTGTAAAACCTGGGCCCTGACAGTCAATGTCAGTAATAAAAAAATAATGGGATTTCAAAAAAGATCCAGGATCACAAATACAAATTCCATCTGGACACTGTTGCCCTAGGGCACAAAATATATATATATAATAATATATATATATATATATATATATATATATATATATATATATATTGGCCTAGATTTGAGCACCACAAGTAACTTCCACAAAGCTGTCTATGGTCTGAGAGGCAAGGCAAGAATGGCCTTCTACGCCATCAAAAGGAACATTTAATTCGACATCCCAATTAGGATCTGGTTAAAAATACATTAAATCAGTTATAGAACCCATTACCCAATATGGTTGTGAGGTCTGGGGTCCACTCATCAATCAAGAATTATAAAATGTGACAAACACCAAATTGAGACAGAACGCAGAATTCTGCAAAAACTACGTAATAAACACCAAATAATGCATGCAGAGCAGAATTACGCCGATACCTGCTATTTCTCAAAATCCAGAAAAGAGCTGTTAAACCAAGCCTTCCATAACAAAGCCATCAGCTACAGAGGAGATTAACCTAGAGAAGATGCCCCTAAGCAAGCTGAGAGCCCCAGGACCGCAACAGAAACACAATTAGACCCAACCAAATCATGTCAAAAATAAAATGATAAATTATTCGTACACATTGGAAAAAAATTACCAAAAAAACAGAACAAACTATAATGCCATTTGGCCCTAAACAGTGAGTACACAGTGGCAGAATACCTGACCACTGTGATGGACCTAAAAGGAAAGCTTTGACTATGTACAGACTCAGTGAGCATAGCTTTGCTATCGAGAGCAGCCGCCGTAGGCTCGCAAGAGAAGACAGGATATGTGCACACTGGCCACAAAATTGGGTGCACTTCCTAACCTCCTGCCAAATGTATGACCATATAAGAGGCACATAGTTCCCTCATATTACACAGACCTCCAAAGAATTTGAAAACAAATCCAATTTGGATAAACTCCCATATCTATTTGGTGAAATACAACAGTGTGCTTTCACAGCAGCAAGATGTGTGACCTGTTACCATAAGAAAAGGGCAACCATTGAAGAACAAACACCATTGTAAATACAACCCATATGTATGTTCATTTTCCCTTTTGTACTTTAACTATTTGCACATCATTATAACATTGTACATATTGTCATGACGTTGGCCTGGGGGTAGGTTTATGACAGTCATAAATACCTCTTCCCCCCTTTTTCCTCTCTCTACCCTACTGAGGTTACATTTGCAAAACCCTTGGTTAACATAGAGATTCTGGGAATGTCAGAAGGTGGGGGGAAATGAACTAGATTCTGGTAATCTAACCAATGGAACATATGCGGTGGTGCTTAATGAATATGATGTCAGTTCGGTTGTCATCTGAGACATCAATGATAAGATGACATAAACTCTACAGTGGAAAGTCTACACATCAGAGTTATTAGATTCACATGGAATTGTTGTTCAATTTAAATGTTTGAATATGACATTTTTCGTGATGGAATGAAATGTGATTTTAGCTTCTAAAAATGTGAGATTTGGGTTTTCATAAGACAGGGCTCTGCTCAATCAGTGGCCGCCCCTGTGAAGGGACATGGGCTATAACCTCCTGTTCCAAAGATGTGAGGATGACGGTCCTATGTCAGAATGGTTTAGATAATAACTACAGAACGAAGCCAACATCAGCGTGAGCTTTGGTTGCAAATGGTATGAACTTTGAACTCTTATTCACTACAGAAGTGATACCTCCTAGCCGTTGAGTTAGCAACAACAGATGCAAACGCAGGTTAGGAAGGAACAGACAGAGTACCCGTCTACCCCACGACGATGTTACTACAACGTATCCAATTGACAACCAGAGACATTCTTCAAAGGACTCGGTTGGGCCACACGGCCTTCCATCTACCACCAACCTACCGAAGCGCAGCTCAGAGTAAATATTTATTGCATTTTCCTTTTCCAAATGGGCGGTAATTTAGAATGCATCAGATACTGTATTTACGATAGCACAGCTTCTCCCTGTGTCCCTCAGTCTTCTCGCTCTTTCACTCAAACCCAGCCCTTTTCCTTTGTGTAACAAGCTGTCATATTTGTTCCGCCCGCCAGGGACGTTTTCCTGTATGACGTAATTTGTAATCAAGGCTTAATGCTATGCTAGCTATCAATACTCTTACACAAATGCTTGTGTAGCTATGGTTGAAAAGCATATTTTGAAAATCTGAGATGACAGTGTTGTTAACAAAAGGCTAAGCTTGTGAGTGAATATTTTTCTTTCATTTCATTTGCGATTTTCATGAATAGTTAACGTTGCGTTATGGTAATGAGCTTGAGGCTATGATTACGCTCCAGGATACGGGATTGCTCAACGCAAGAAGTTAATTATGTGTATGTGTAACACAGAATTACACATATACATAATTAAATCATAACTTGATTTAATTATGTGCATGTGTAATCACAAGAATTACACATACACATAATTAAATCAAGTTATGATTTAATTATGTATACGTGTAATTCTGTGTGATTAGTTAGGTATTTAGTAAATAAATAATTAAACCCAATTTTGTATTGCTGATTCAAATTGTTAGCCAGGTGTCGTGCAGATAACCAAGAATTTACAACTTTCAGATGAGACTGAATTAAGATGACGAATAATATTGACTGCTATTGACCTTTAAGAGTCTTTAAGAGTTTATTCGGAAGATAACAGCTCTATAAATATTATTTTGTGGTGCCCGACTCTCTAGTTAATTACATTTACATGATTAGCTCAATCAGGTAATAATTAATTACGGAGAAATTATTTTATAGAATAGTATGTCATATCACTTAATCCGGCATAGACAAAGACACGACAATATCCATAATGGCATTTGGAATGTCTCTATTCCTTTGACACTTTAGTGAGTAATGTGTACTGTACATTTCAATTGCTTTGGCAATGTAAACATATATTTGTTTCCCCTGTCAATAAAGCGCTTTGAATTTAATTGAGAGAAACAGACACACACGGGATGTTTGTTGCTTGGCCAGGGAAGGCAGAAAAAAGTAAAATCCATGCACAGGCATTGCTTGCATTCAGTTCAGTGCATGGGAAATTATTTTCTTGAAGCGCAAGAGGCCAACGCAAGGGGGTGAAGCGTGGATATCTGGCGCCCTGTAGTGCACGGATATAATAACAGCCTTGTTTATTCTGCACATTATTGCAGTGACGTAAGCCTAAAGATTATTGTGGTTAAGTTGCCTAAAGAATACAATGTCGAGTTTGAAATACAGTGAAATGGTACACACACATATACACACACAAACGTATGTGGACACCCATTCAAATGAGTGGATTTGGCTATTTCAGCCACACCCTTTGCTAACAGGTGTATAAAATCGAGCACACAGCCATGTAATCTCCATAGACAAACAGTGGCAGTAGAATAGCCTTACTGCAGAGCTCAGTGACTTTCAACGTGGCACCATTATAGGATGCCACCTTTCCAACAAGTCAGTTTGTCAAATTTCTGCCCTACTAGAGCTGCCCCGGTCAACTGTAAGTGCTGTCATTGTGAAGTGGAAACGTCTAGGAGCAACAGCGGCTCAGCCGTGAAGTAGTGGACCACACAAGCTCACAGAACGCCTGTCACTCGGTTGCAACACTCACTACCGGGTTCCAAACTGCCTCTAGAAGCAATGTCAGCACAATAACTGTTTGTCGGGAGCATCATAAAATGGGTTTCCATGGCCGAGCAGTCACACACAAGCCTAAGATCACCATGCGCAATACCAAGCATCGGTTGGAATGGTGTAAAGCTCGCCGCCATTGGACTCTGGAGCAGTGGAAACACGTGGTCTGGAGTGATGAATCACGCTTCACTATCTGGCAGTCCGATGGATGAATCAGGGTTTGGCGGATGTCAGGAGAATGCTACCTGCCCGAATGCATAGTCCAACTATAAAATTTGGTGGGGGTAAAAAGGAACTGGTTCTCTAGCAGATTAGTAAGAATGGCTCACCCAGTTTTCAAGAATGGCCTATTTCCCTTTATTCAGATTGCAACCTCTCACTTTCGGTTATTTGAAAATGAAAATTACCACAAAAATGGAAGAGGCAAGTGGAAAGGGGAGAAAGTAAGGAACTTGTCTGTCGGCCCTGCATTAAAGACCAAAATCAGTTAAAGAAAACGATACACCAGTTCAATTTAAGGATAAAAAAATTGACAGTTGTGCCATTCAGTTTTCAAAATCGTTAGGAAGAGTTTTTCAATGTACCGATTCCATGACACATGGTCATGAACTAATATATGAAACGATGCCGGATTCAATAGTTTTTCTATTTAAATCATAATACAAAATTGCAAGCAACAGAATGATACAGTATATATATATATACAGTGCATTTGGAAAGTATTCAGACCCATTTTTGTTACATTACAGCCTTATTCTAAAATGGATTAAATACATTTTTTTCTCAATCTACACAAAATACCCTACATTGAAAAATCTAAAACAGGTTTGTAGAAATGTTTGCAAATGTATTAAAAAAACATAAATACTTTTTTTTTTTACCTGTGCGTGTGTGTGTGTGTGTGTGTGTCCTTATGGACTGTACTGTCAGAATGCTGTACAACAACACAAACAAATATATAAAAGCAACATGTAAATTGTTGGTTCCATGTTTCATGAGCAGAAATAAAAAATCCCAGAAGTTGTCCATACGCACAAAAAGCTTATTTTTCTCCAATTTTGTGGACACATTTATATATCCCTGTTAGTGAGCATTTCTCCTTTGCCAAGATAATCTATCCACCTGACAGGTGTCATATATCAAGAAGCTGACTGCACCTTGTGCTGGGGACAACAAAAGGCCACTTTAAAATGTGCAGTTTTGTTACACAGTGCCACATACAGTGCATTCGGAAAGTATTCAGACCCCTTGACTTTCAAACACATTTTGTTACGTTACAGACTTACTCTAAAATGGATTAAATTAAATAAAAATACTAATTAAACTCCACACAATACCCCGTAATGACAAAGCAAAAACAGGTTTTTAGAAATGTTTGCAAATGTATTAAACATAAAAAACTGAAATACCTTACTTACATAAGTATTCAGACCCTTTGCTATGAGACTTGAAATTGAGTTCAGGTTCATCCTGTTTACATTGATCATCCTTGAGATGTTTCTACAACATGATTAGACTCCACCTGTGGTAAATGCAATTTGCAATTGAAGAATGCAATTGAAGAATATATGGCAAATAGAAATCAAAACCGGATGGTGTTCGGAGATAGGAGGTTGAATGTTTTAACCTTTATTTAACTAGGCAACTAGGGTAGCTGAATCAAATGATAACTCATGTAAAATATACTGTGACTGTAAAATGCATATAGTATGTATAAGCCGGAAGTAGAAGCCTAAATGTTGTTGTCCAGTAATTTACTACAATTAGGGAAGGGGTGGTAGCGTTAGGGGAAAATAATAAAAGGAAAAAATATATATATTTAATAATAATAATAATATACAGTACCAGTCAAAGGTTGGACACACCTACTCATTCAAGGGTTTTTCTTTGATTTTACTATTTTATACATTGTAGAATAATAGTGAATATATCAAAACTATGAAATAACACATATGGAACCATGTAGTAACCAAAAAAGTGTTAAAAAATTCAAAATATATTTTATATTTGAGATTCTTTAAAGTAGCTACCCTTTTCCTTGATGACAGCTTGGCACATTTTTGGCATTCTCTCAACCAGCTTCACGAGGAAGTCACCTGGAATGCATTTCAATTAACAGGTGTGCCTTGTTAAATGTTAATTTGTGGAATTTATTTCCTCCTTGATGCATTTGCGCCAATCAGTTGTGTTGTGACAATGTAGTGGTGGTATGATAGCCCTATTTGGTAAAAAGCCAAGTCCATATTATGGCAAGAACAACTCATCAGTACTTTAAGACATGAAGAAAGAAGACAGGAACATTAAGAACTTTGAAAGTTTCTTCAAGTGCAGTCGCAAAAAACCATCAAGCGCTATGATTGAAACTGGCTCTCACGAGGACCGCCACAGGAAAGGCGAGTTACTTCTGCTGCAGAGGATAAGTTCAATAGAGTTACCAGCCTCAGAAATTGCAGCCCAAATAAACGCTTCACAGAGTTAAAGTAACAGGCACATCTCAACATCAATTGTTCAGAGGAGACTGCGAAAATCAGGGCTTCATGGTCCAATTGCTGCAAAGAAACCACTACTAAAGGACAATAAGAAAAAGACAATAAGAAAAAGAGACTTGCTTGGACCAAGAAAGACGAGCAATGGACATTAGACCGGTGGAAATCTGTTCTTTGGTCTGATGAGTACAAATGAGTGATTTCTGGTTCCAATCGCCATGTCTTTGTGAGACGCAGAGTAGGTGAAAGGATGATCTCTGCATGTGTGGTTCCCACCGTGAAGCATGGAGGAGGTGTGATGGTGTGGGGTGCTTTGCTGGTGACACTGACTGATTTATTTAGAATTCAAGGCACATTCAACCAGCATGGCTACCACAGCTTTCTGCAGCGATATGTGTGTGTGTGTGTGTGTGTGTGTGTGTGTGTGTGTGTGTGTGTGTGTGTGTGTGTGTGTGTGTGTGTGTGTGTGTGTGTGTGTGTAGTTAAGTAGAGAAATAAAACAACAGTAAAAAGACATCTGAAAATAAGAGTAGCAGGGCTATATACAGACATCGGTTAGTCAGGCTTATTGAGGTAGTATGTACATGTAGGTATGGTTAAATTGAATATGCATATATGATGAACAGAGAGTAGCAGTAGCGTAAAAAGAGGGGTTGGCGGGTGGTGGGACACAATGCAGATAACCCAGTTAGCCAATGTGCGGGTGCACTGGTTGGTCGGGCCAATTGAGGTAGTATGTACATGAACGTATAGTTAAAGTGACTATGCATATAAGATAAACAGAGACAAGCAGCAGCGTAAAGAGGTTTTTTTTTTGGGGGGGGGGTAGGCACACAATGCAAATAGTCCGGGTAACCATTTGGTTACCTGTTCAGGAGTCTTATGGCTTGGGGATAAAAACTGTTGAGAAGCCTTCTTGTCCTAGACTTGGCACTCCAGTATCGCTTGCCATGCGGTAGTAGAGAGAACAGTCTATGACTGGGGTCTTTGACAATTTTTAAGGCCTTCCTCTGGCACCACCTGGTGTAGAGGTCCTGGAGGGCAGGCAGCTTTGTCCCAGTGATGTACTGGTCCGTACGCACTACCCTCTGAAGTGCCTTGCGGTCGGAGGCTGAGCAATTGCCATACCAGGCAGTGATGCAACCGGTCAGGATACTCTCAATGTTGCAGCTGTAGAACCTTTTGAGGATCTCAGGACCCATGCCAAATCTTTTTAGTTTCCTGAGGGGGAATAGGCTTTGTCGTGCCCTCTTCATGACTGTCTTGGTGTGTTTGGACCCTTCTAGTTTGTTGTTGATGTGGACACCAAGGAACTTGAAGCTCTCAACCTGCTCCACTACAGCCCCGTCAATGAGAATGGGGGTGTGCTCTTTCCTCCTTTTCCCGTAGTCCACAATCCTGTAGTCCACAATCACAGTGCGAATGTTGCCTGTAATCCATGGCTTCTGGTTGGGTATGTACGTACAATCACTGTGGGGATGACGTCCTCAATGCTCTTATTGATAAAGCCAGTGACTGATGTGATGTATTCCTCAATGTCATCGGAAGAATCCCGGAACATGTTCCAGTCTGTGATAGCAAAACAGTCCTGTAGTTTAGCATCTGCTTCATCTGACCACATTTTTATAGAGTCACTGGTGCTTCCTGATTTAATTTTTGCTTGTAAGCAGGAATCAGGAGGATAGAGTTGTGGTCTGATTTACCAAATGGAGGGCGAGGGAGAGCTTTGTACGCGTCTCTGTGTGTAGAGTACAGGTGATCTGTACTGTGGTGGTAAATAAACAGCCACGAAAAGTATAGCTGAGAACTCTCTAGGCAAGTAGTGTGGCCTGCAATTTATCACAATATACTCTACTTCAGGCGAGCAAAATCTAGAGGCTTCCTTAGATTTCTTGCACCAACTGTTGTATACAAATATGCACTGACCGCCCCCCTCCCTCGTCTTACCGGAGTGTGCTGTTCTATCCTGCCGGTGCAGCGTATATCCCGCTAGCTGAATATCCATGTCGTCATTCAGCCACGATTCCGTAAAACATAGGATATTACAGTTTTTGATGTCCCACTGGATGGATATTCATGATCGTACTTCGTTTAGTTTATTGTCCAATGATTGCACGTTGGCGAGTAATATTGACAGTAACGGCAGCTTTCCTACTCGCCTTCTGCGAGTCCGGACGAGGCATCCGGCTCTTCGTCCTCTGCGTCACTTCCTTTTGCAAATAATTGGGATGTCTGCGCTGTGGGATGTTTTGGAGAATACCGTGAGTCCTGCAAATCTTTGTCTAATCCGAGGTGAGTGATCGTTGTCATGATATCGAGAAACTCTTTTCTGCCATAAGATACGGTTGCAGAAACATTATGTACAAAATAATTTACAAATATCGCGAAAAAACCCCACATAATAGCACAATTGGTTAGGAGACCGTAAAGCGGCAGCCATCTCCTCCGGTGCCATCTTTATGCTTTATTTTTATTTGTTTAACACGTTTTCAGTTACTACATGAGTCCATATGTTATTTCATAGTTTTGATATATTCACTATTATTCAACAATGTAGAAAATAGTAAAAAGTAAAGAAAAACCCTTGAATGAGTAAGCATCCAAATTTTGACTGGTACTGTTTTATCTAAAAAAAAAACGATATTTGGGGGAGTGGAAATGATCCAGACAATTACACTGATAGAAGCCACAATCTATTTGCAATATTAAAGCTAAGTATTTGGTCACCTACAAACAAACAAGATGTCTGGCTCTCACAGACCTGTAACTTCTTCTTTAAGAGGCTCCTCTGTCCTCCACTCGTTACCTGTATTAATGGCATCCGTTTGAACTTGTTATCAGTATAAAAGACACCTGTCCACAACCTCAAACAGTCACACTCCAAACTCCACTATGGCCAAGACCAAAGAGCTGTCAAAGGACACCAGAAACTAAATTGTAGACCTGCACCAGGCTGGGAAGACTGAATCTGCAATAGGTAAGCAGCTTCTTTTGAAGAAATCAACTGTGGGAGCAATTATTAGGAAATGGAAGACATACAAGACCACTAATAATCTCCCTCGATCTGGGGCTCCACACAAGATCTCACCCCGTGGGGTCAAAATTATCACAAGAACAGTGAGCAAAAATCCCAGAACCACACGGGGGGACCTAGTGAATGACCTGCAGAGAGCTGGGACCAAAGTAACAAAGCCTACCATCAGTAACACACTACACCGCCAGGGACTCAAATCCTGCAGTGCCAGACGTGTCCCCTGCTTAAGCCAGTACATGTCCAGGGCCATCTGAAGCTTGCTAGAGAGCATTAGGATGATCCAGAAGAAGATTGGGAGAATGTCATATGGTCAGATGAAACCAAAATATGACTTTTTGGTAAAAACTCAACTCGTCGTGTTTGGAGGACAAAGAATGCTGAGTTGCATCCAAAGAACACCATACCTACTGTGAAGCATGGGGGTGGAAACATCATGCTTTGGGGCTGTTTTTCCGCAAAGGGACCAGGACGACTGATCCGTGTAAAGGAAAGAATGAATGGGGCCATGTATCGTGAGATTTTGAGTGAGAACCTCCTTCCATCAGCAAGGGCATTGAAGATGAAATGTGGCTGGGTCTTTCAGCATGACAATGATCCCAGACACACCGCCCGTGCAACGAAGGAGTGGCTTCGTAAGAAGCATTTCAAGGTCCTGGAGTGGCCTAGCCAGTCTCCAGATCTCAACCCTATAGAAAATCTTTGGAGGGAGTTGAAAGTCCATGTTGCCCAGCAACACCCCCAAAACATCACTGGGAGATCTGCATGGAGGAATGGGCCAAAATACCAGCAACAGTGTGTGAAAACCTTGTGAAGACTTACAGAAAACGTTTAACCTCTGTCATTGCCAACAAAGGGTATATAACAAAGTATTGAGATAAACTTTTGTTATTGACCAAATACTTATTTTCCACCATAATTTGCAAATAAATTCATAAAAAATCCTACAATGTGATTTTCTGGATTTTTTTTCTTCTAATTTTGTCTATCATAGTTGAAGTGTTCCTATGATGAAAATTACAGGCCTCTCTCATCTTTTTAAGTGTGAGAACTTGCACACTTGTGGCTGACTAAATGGCTGACTAAATACTTTTTTGCCCCACTGTAGCCCTGTCCACAACCATCGTACACCTTTGGGATGAATTGGAACGCAGACTGCAAGCCAGGCCTAATTGCCCAACATCAGTGCCCGACCTCACTAATACTCATAGCTGAATGAAAGCAAGTCCCTGCAGCAATGTTCCAACATCTAGTGGAAAGCCTTCCCAGAACAGTGGAGGCTGTTATAGATGCAAAAGGGGGGGGGGGCAACTCCATATTAATACCCATGGTTTGTGTGTGTGTGTGTTTCTAATGGGCTTTCTTTCTCCATGCCTTTCAGTCTACCTCGATATCTCTCTGTATTCTTCTTTCATTCCCCTCCCATCTCTCCTTCTCTTTCTCAGGGTGGGGGTGAGGGAGGGGTTTGCACTGCACTGCACTTGTGGGGTGCTGGTAGATTTCCACTGGAGGCTGCTGACTGAATACAGAGAGAAAGACATTACAGTCAGTGTGCCGTGAACACTGTCACCCCCCCTCCCCCTCTCCCCCTCTCCTTATTTTCAAATTCTAGGTCTTCTTCCATTTGAACATAATATTTTATTCTCTCCTTTTCATTCCTTCTCTCCCACTTTCTAGCCCGCTCTCTTTCCCTTGATTTTGAATAGCTCTTCCAGAAATAAGCCCAGGCCAGTCCCTTGGTAAATGGTACCAACTGGACACCCTATAATGCCCCTCCTACCACTGGTACCATAGCAACACCCCATCCACCCACCTCAGCCAACATCCCTCTACGCCAGTATAAAATGCACTTTGGCTAAACATTGAGAGGAATAAAACCAGCCCTACATTTAGAAATGCATGTAGTAAACACCCGTCTATTATTACATTGAGACAGCTTTTCCCAAACTCGGTCCTGGGGACCCCAAATACAGACCCCCAAAAACGTTTTGTTTTTCGCCCTAGCACTAGACAGCTGATTCAAATATTGAACTAATCATCGTCAAGCTTTAATTATTTAGTGCTTGGGAAATAAACAAAATGCTCACCCCTGTGCTTGTATGCAGTGGATGAGAAGTGTTTATAATTTCCATAAAGCTTCCAATGGGGTTGACTCTGACCTAGTTCCACACTTCCCACACTCCCCACTCCCTCTCAGCAGTCTGCACTGAGCATTGTGTGACTCGGGAGGAGTCTGTCTTTGGGTGGTTGGAGTTTATGTGTGAGGCGGTACCCCTAACGCATGTTCAAAATATAGGTCTAGGCGTGGGATGGGAGCATAGGATGTGAAAAACATAGGATGTGAAAAACATATTTGGAGATGGTTGGTTAACATGAAACACATTTCAGCATACAACAAAAGCTTCCAGCATGCAGGTACAGTTTATCTGTCAGATGATCTGATGACATGTCTCCCATAGACCCAACCCACTCAGTCTGCTGGCATCCTGAGAAACAGACCAATCTCCGACAGGCCAGGCGGCCCAAACCCCTCCGTCCTGCTACTACACAGGCCCTGCAGACAGTCAGCTGTAAATCTAGGGTGTTATATCACTATTACATTCTCCATACACAGAGAGAGCATCTCTGTGCCAAAGGTCGCTGCGCTGCCTTAATACTCTCTCCCCCCACCATGTAATTTGTCTGACCTCGTTTGAGCAATCACAATAATCCAGGAGATCTGCCCAGAGTCCCAGACCACGGTCTTCTTTTCTCTCCATTTCTCTTTATTGATACAATAAGAAAATATGTGACTCATTTCTGGAAACTAGAAGTATGTTGTAAGTCACGACTTCACAGGAGAGGCATTTGAACGTTTATTCAACATTTTGACCAAAATGCATTTTTTGGCAGAAAGGCCTTCTGGAATATTTGTGACTCACCAGCTGGATTCGGTCTTATGTAGCAAAATGTGAAATTGTGTTTTTTTTTACATTGGATAAAAGTAGAGACTCAGAGCTACAAAATGGTATATCATACACTGCATTTGAGGAACAATGGGAAAGTAATTCAACTTATAAACTCACTTCTGAGAAATTTGCCTTTGAATGTTTTGGTATCTAGTGAAGAGCTTTTTTTGTCTACACCCATTCAGCATCGTTCACACCCTCACCCTAAGCCCATCTCGTTTTGCTCTCGGAGTGCACACTTGACGCTCTGACCGATGATTTGTTTACCTCTGGATTACATGTAAACAGCCTAACCAGCTCTGCTGGCAACATTGTCATTACGATTTTTTGCAGACGTTTACTGACACCGGCCATATTCAATGGGTGTTGTACACACGTCACGTAATGTTAGCTAACGATCCAGCCAGCTAAAGTTAGCTAGTTAAACAACATTGAACAAAGTGCCAACAATGCCTAACATTAGGCTCTAACTAGAAAAGCAAACAGCTCTGGGAAACGAATAATAGCGTCCGCTAGGGAGCCCGCCAGCTAAAGTTAGCTAGCTAGACACTTTAGCTCAAGACATACAGTATGAACCTAGCTAGGTAAACAACATTTAAGAACACACAAGTCACGTAACGTTAGCTAACGAAACAGCTAACGTTAGCTTGTTAAACAAAAATGAACAAAGTGCCAACAATATCACCGTGCTGGGAGCTAACCAACCAGGTCCAATGTTAGATAGATAACATTAGACTCTAACAAGAAAAGAAAACTGCTCTGGGAAACAAATAATAACAGCTAGGGAGCCAGCCAGCTAATGTTAGCTAGCAAACAGTACACTTTAGCTTGAAATTAAAACACTTTTTTTACCCCTTTTTCTCCCCAATTGGTAGTAGTTACTGTCTTGTCTCATCGCTGCAATTCCCGTACGGACTCAGGAGAGGCGAAGGTCGAGAGCCATGCATCCTCCGAAACACAACCCAACCGCACTGCTTCTTGACACAACACACATTCAACCCAGAAGCACCAATGTGTCAGAGGAAACACCATACACCTAGTGACCTGGTCAGCGTGCACGGCGCCCAGCCCACCACAGGAGTCGCTAGTGCGCGATGAGACAGGGATATCCCTGCCGGCCAAACCCTCCCAAACCTGGACGAGGCTGGGCCAATTGTGCGTCGCCCCATGAGCCTCACGGTCGCAGCCGGCTGTGGCAGAGCCTGGGCTCGAACCCAGAATCTCTGGTGGCACAGCTAGCACCGCAATGCTGTGCCTTAGACCACTGCGCCACCCGGGAGGCCATGAAAACACTTTTTGTCAAAATTAGAAATGTGTAATATCTTAAAATGTAGCTAGCTAACGCTAGACTATCTTACCTGTCTACATCATCATGCATGATGGACGCATCTCCCAATCAGGAATGCCATTCCACGGTTGCCCTTAGTTTGAAAATGTAATCCAGAGACAGGTGTTTTCTCCATCTCTTTAGCTATCATACTCTAATTCCACTGATTTCAAAACTTGATCCTCCAGAAAGCGGAGAGCAACACTTATGCAGCTACACTACACAATAAATTTTTTTTAAAGCTGCATTCGACAGGAATACCAACACAGACAGTGTTGCTTCCTAAGTGGACAGTTTGATTTCACAGAAGTGTGATTGACTTGGAGTTACATTGTGTTGTTTAAGTGTTTCCTTTATTTTTTTGAGCATTGTACATTTATAATTTTGTCAGAAAGTTAAAACCTCTTGATATTCCCCATCCCGCATGCGGGAGCGTAATCATCACCTGACAATAATTAGCATAACGCAACAGACATAAATATCCCTAGAAAATATTCCTATTCATGAAAATCACAAGTGAAATATATTGAGACACAGCTTAGCCTTTTGTTAATCACCCTGTCATCTCAGATTTTCAAAATATGCTCTACAGCCAAAGCTAGACAAGCATTTGTGTAAGTTTATCGATAGCCTAGCATAGCATTATGCCTATGTTTTCACTCACAAGACTCCCAGGTAGATAGCCAAAGTTCATTTTTTCCCAAAATATTATTTTTGTAGGCAAAACAGCTTTGGCTGAGAAATCGACCGGAAATTGCAGTCACGAAAACGGCAAAAAAAATATTCCAAATTAGCTCCATACTATCGCCAGAAACATGGAAAACGTTGTTTATAATCCATCCTCAAGGTGTTTTTCTAATATCTATTCGATAATATATCCGTCGGGACAATTAGTTTTTCATTAGGACCGATTGGAGTAATGGCCACCTCTGTATTTTACACGAGAATCTCTCTCAGAGCCACCATGTGAACACTTGCGCAATGTGGCCGCCTACGGCTATTCTTCAACATAAATGCGTAAAACTACGTCACAATGCTGTAGACACCATGGGGAATACGTAGAAAGTGTAAGCTGGTTCATAGCACACTCACAGTTCAATAGGGACTCATTGGAACGCAACGCTTTCAAAACCTGGGGTACTTCCGGATTGGATTTTTCTCAAGCTTTCGCCTGCAACATCAGTTCTGTTATACTCACAGACAATATCTTTACAGTTTTGGAAACATTAGAGTGTTTTCTATCCAAAGCTGTCAATTATATGCATATTCTAGCATCTTGTCCTGACAAAATATCCCGTTTAAAACGGGAACGTTTTTTTTTCCAAATTGAAAATACTGCCCCCTAGTACCAAGAGTTTACTGTTAGCTTGGTGACGTTAGGTGGCTGGCTCGCTAGGTAACATTATGTGTACGATCTGTGTAGTAATATTATCTCAGAAAGCCCTTTGCATTGCTAGTTATAGCCTAATGTTAGCTAGCTAACTAGCTAGCTAACTTTGAACATATCTGGATTGGGATTATGGTTCATTGTTTAGCTCGCTAGCTACAGTTGAAGTCGGAAATTTACATACACCTTAGCCAAATACATTTAAACTCAGTTTTTCACAATTCCTGACATTTAATCCTAGTAAAAATCCCTGTTTTAGGTCAATTAGGATCACCACTTTATTTTAAGAATGTGAAATGTCAGAATAATAGTAGAGAGAATATTTATTTCAGCTAATATTTCTTTCATCACTTTCGAAGTGGGTCAGAAGTTTACATACACTCAATTAGTACCTGGTAGCATTGCCTTTAAATTGTTTAACTTGGGTCAAATGTTTTGGGCAGCTTTCCACAAGCTTCCCACAATAAGTTGGATGAATTTTGGCCCATTCCTCCTGACAGAGCTGGTGTAACTGAATCAGGTTTTTAGGCCTCCTTGCTCGCACACGCTTTTTCAGTTCTGCCAACAATTGTTTTATGGGATTGAGGTCAGGGCTTTGTGATGGCCACTCCAATACCTTGACTTTGTTGTCCTTAAGCCATTTTCCACAACTTTGGAAGTATGCTTGGGGTCATTATTCATTTGGAAGACCCATTTGGAAGACCCTTTATTATGGTGGTTTTGGAGCAGTGGCTTCTTCATTGCTGAGCGGCCTTTCAGTTATGTCAATATCGGACTTGTTTTACTGTGGATATAGATACTTTTGTATCTGTTTCCTCCAGCATCTTCACAGGGTCCTTTGCTGTTGTTCTGGGATTGATTTGCACTTTTCTAGGTGACAGAACGCGGCTCCTTTCTGAGGGGTATGACGGCTGCATGGTCCCATGTTGTTTGTACTTGTGTACTATTGTTTGTACAGATGAATGTGGTACCTTCATGCATTTGGAAATTGCTCCCAAGGATGAACCAGACTTGTGGAGGTCTACATTTTTTGGGGGGATGTCTTGGCTGATTTCTTTTGGTTTTCCGATGATGTCAAGCAAAGAGGCACTGAGTTTGAAGGTAGGCCTTGAAATACATCCACAGGTGCACCTACAATTGACTCAAATAATGTCAATTAGCCTATCAGAAGCTTCTAAAGCCGTGACAATTTTCTGGAATTTTTCAAGCTGGTTTCAAGGCACAGTCAACTTAGTGTATGTACATTACATTAAATAATCTGTCTGTAAACAATTGTTGGAAAAATGACTTGTGTCGTGCACAGATTTGATGTCCTAACTGACTTGCCAAAACTATAGTTTGTTAACAAGAAATGTGTGGAGTGGTTGAAAAATGAGTTTTAATGATTTAAACCTAAGTGCATGTAAACTTCGGACTTCAACTGTAGCTACATGTGTGAACAAAAGACTCAAAGACAAAATAGCCTCCAATACCCTACTCAATAAATTGGATGCAGTCTATCACAGTGCCATCCGTTTTGTCACCAAAGCCCCATATACTACCCACCACTGCGACCTGTACACTCTCGTTGGCTGGCCCGCGCTTCATACTTGTGGCCAAACGCACTGGCTCCAGGTCATCTACAAGACCCTGCTAGGTAAAGTCCCCCCTTATCTCAGCTCGCTGGTCACCATAGCAGCACCCACCTGTAGCACGCGCTCCAGCAGGTATATCTCTTTGATCACCCCCAAAACCAATTCCTCTCCTTCCAGTTCTCTGATGCCAATGACTGGAACGAACTACAAAAATCTCTGAAACTGGAAACACTTATCTCCCTCACTATCTTTAAGCACCAGCTGACAGAGAAGCTCACATATTACTGCACCTGTACATAGCCCATCTATAATTTAGCCCAAACAACTACCTCTTCCCCTACTGTATTTATTTATTTATTTTGCTCCTTTGCACCCCATTATTTCTATTTCTACTTTGCACATTATTCCACTGCAAATCTACCATTACAGTGTTTTACTTGCTATATTGTATTTACTTTGCCACCATGGCCTTTTTTTGCCCTTACCTCCCTTATCTCACCTCACTTGCTGACATTGTATTTAGACTTATTTTTCTACTGTATTATTGACTGTATGTTTGTTTTACTCCATGTGTAACTCTGTGTTGTATGTGTCAAACTGCTTTGCTTTATCTTGGCCAGGTCACAATTGTAAATGACAACTTGTTCTCAACTTGCCTAGCTGGTTAAATAAAGGTGAAATAAAATAAAATATATTTTTTTAACAAGACAAAGGAGCTGATTGTGGACTACAGGAAAAGGAGGGCTGAACAGGCCCCCATTAACATCAACGGGGCTGTGGTGGAGCGGGTTGAGAGTTTCAAGTGTCTTTGTGACCACATCACCAACAAACTATATTGTCCAAAGACACCAAGACAGTCATGAAGAGGGCACGACAACACCTATTCCTCCTCAGGAGACTGAAAAGATTTGGCATGGGTCCCCAGATCCTCAAAAAGTTATACAGCTGCACCATTGAGAGCATCCTGACCGGTTGAATCCCCGCTCGGCATCCAACCGTAAGGCGTTACAGAGGGTAGCGCGTACGGCCCAGTACATCACAGGGGCCAAGCTTCCAGCCATCCAGGACCTATATACTAGGTGTGTCAGCGGAAGACCCCAAAAAACATCAAAGACTCCTGTCACCCAAGTCATAGACTGTTCTCTCTGCTACCGCACGGCAAGCGGTACCGGAGCACCAAGTCCAGGTTCAAAAGGCTCCTTAACAGCTTCTACCCCAAGCCATAAGACTAACCCCTTACCCCCGCACATTGACCCCCTGTACCGGTACCCCCTTTAAACTTTAAATATTTTCTTAACTCTTTTTATTTTTCTTGTTGGTTAAGGGGTTGTACGTAAGCATTTCACGGTAAGGTCTACACCTTTTGTATTTGGTGCATGTGGCAAACACAATTATTTTTTATTTTTCAGTTCATGAAACATGGGACCAACACTTTACATGTTGCATTTATATTTTTGTTCAGTGTATATGTAAAAAAAAAAATGAAAAGCTTTAAAGCATTAATAACACTTCCTCCCTTAGCTAGCATAACCTATGCTCATGCCTAGAAGGCTTTTCCTACTAGCATTGTATGATAGATTAGAGAATACTTTTAATTACAGTATCATTTTTACAAACTTGTGGCAATGAGTCTGGCTTCTTCTGATCAAATCCAAAATGTGTCCCATCTATACGTTTAGAAGCTCATGTAGATAACAGGAACTAAATAACATGGTAAAACAGGATCAACTGAGATCATTTATTGTCCCCCATAATGAAATTGTATGTTAGTCACACGTAATATCACAGACACCACTGGCCCGAGTTTGACGAAACATGGGTGAATGATGTATCTTGCCATGGAGATGAGAAATTAAAATGACACTGAATGGCCGATTAGTCTTGGGGTTGACATGTTTACTGTTGCCTTGTTTCACTTTGTGTGTGTGTGTGTCTGTAAAGAAGCTGTGCTCCTACATGCATCGACTCAACCTCTAATGAAAGCACAATGCTAACAAGACCAGGGTGACCTTCTGACCGCTGTTGCTTATGTTGCCAGGGCGAGCTGTTCTGACCTCAGAGCGTTGACCTCTCTGAACCCCCTATACAGCGACGGCTTGTAGAACTCGACCCCCCTGCCCAGCCCTACTATCCCGCAGACATATTTGGACCATGCTCCCCTAACCCTTCACACCCAGCAGTCTCCAGTACAGAACACAACACCAGAAAAATATGAGCCCACTCCTTTCACTGCAACTGTCAACACTGTCCTACATATTCAGAGGCTGCCTCCTCGGAAAACATAGCACACGACAGCTGCTTATGTTATGTCATGTGCAATTCTGTAAATGCAGATTGTATTTTAGGATGTGTCTGAACGAGAGAAGCTATTTCTATTTTAAAAAATAGCCTCCATTTACAAACAGATAACCCAATATTCTCTCAGGCTTTAAGACATTATTTCACTTCATGCCTGAAAGGAAACTACATTATTCAAAGGTCATTGATATAACTCCTGGGTTGTTAACTACAGGGGTATTACAGAAGGATTCTTCTCACTAAGCAGGAAACCCTCACATTGGAGAATATTGTTGGAGGGGGGCAGCTGTGTGATTAGACTAGCCGGACTGCCTGCCCTGTGCTCTCCAAGATTTTCTCTTAATCTTCAGATCCGCCAGAATTAGAGGCCCATCCGCCTGAACCTCTGTGGGACCAGAGCACAGGGATGCTGAGGGACAGATGTGTAGAACTTATAAATGCAACCTTTGGCAAGCCCTCAACAATGGCAGTTTAACATAATTTGGAAATGCCAGACGGTGGTGCATACCCTCGGTGGCACACTGTTAAACCACAAAGCAGCTTTCTCTTTGACCCTCGCCCTCTTGCTCTCTCTGTCACCCGGATACACTTTTGGACACAAACATGAATTAATCCTGGAACCTAACAGGGTTTTGTCTATAATGAATATAATCCTATAATCCCATATTGTCATGAGCTGTTCTGATGGTTTGTTCTTATAGACAGATAAACTTTTATCTGGAGAGGATACAGGCTATGTTCACCAACTTATGTAAAATTACAAATAATTTATGGCCTACTCTATAGGGTGCATTGTTTAACATATTTTCCCATGCATGCAACAAATGGCAATATTTATAATAGTCAAAGACACCCCTAAGTTTCCCTATGCACTGATACTGTTATTTATAGTTTTTAAACGACCGGTATAATTAAGACAGAAAACAGGAGATAGGGTCAAGATTATTGACCATGTTCAGTAGTCAATAATACAGTTGCCAGGAGCTCCTTCAGCATTATGATAGTGTACAGTAATCTCCATCCATTGCAGCCCACACCTGTCAATGGTGATCCATTGAGATCGGAGGTGTGCACAGGGCTTAATAACCAGACAACAACAAAAAAAGAGCTCACTCTGCCTAGCTACATGATTAAAGGTATTATGACTGTAGGCTAAACATATTGCTACAGACCAACTACTCTTCCTACATGATGTATATTTATAAACAGAAAGATGATGTAGACTAACTGTCACGTTCTGACCTTTATTTCCTTTGTTTTGTCTTTATTTAGTATGGTCGGGGCGTGAGTTGGGGTGGGCAGTCTATGTTTTTTCTATTTCTGAGTTTGGTCTGATATGGTTCTCAATCAGAGGCAGCTGTTTATCGTTGTCCCTGATTGAGAACCATATTTAGGTAGCCTGGGTTTCACTGTTGGTTTGTGGGTGTTTGTTTCCTGTGTCAGTGTTTGTGCCACACGGGACTGGTTCGTTTACATTCACTTTGTTATTTTGTATTGTGTCATGTTCAGTTTATACTATTAAAACATGGACACTTACCACGCTGCGTTTTGGTCCGATCCTTGCTACACCTCTTCAGAAGAGGAAATCTGTCGTTACACTAACACTTTAGAAAACAAACTGGGACATAGAACACCACGAACAACTGCATCATTGGCAACAGTAGTGGTACAGCCGCTGCCGCATCAGAGCAGCACCACATCTGTCGACCTTGCAATGCGCGTTCTCCTACCTGGACATTCCGTAGCAGCCAAAAGCAACACTCTCTGACATCATCGAAGGGGCACTGCATGGACAGCATGAGTAGACGGGCCAGGATGTCGTTCAAAAAAACATGCTTCCTATGTACTTCCAAAAGGCTTGGCACTGGTCTAACAGTATCAATAACACAGCCATTGTTTTAGTGGTTTCATTAGCTAGTTGTAAACATATGGTATATGGTTTACAGTTGGTTAGCTAGCCAAATGGTCCATTCAATCTTTTCTTGCTCTCTCGGTCTCGACCCTTTTATGAACAGTGAATGGTTACAAACACCTATTGAGTACAAATATATATTTTAGCATACCAGCAGTTATATACCGTAGCCTCATCTTTCAGTACATCTTGCAAACGAAGGGTGTCATAGACAAAAACTTAGTTAATTTCCATTATTTTCCACAGTTCATGCGGCAGTGAGACACCAAAGCATATTTCATTACTACAGAGCAGCAACTTGGAACTATTTAACAAATTGAAAATGTATCTTGATATGTAATACCCCTGTCTGTTAGGTTTATGTAGTCTTGTTAGTATATTTCTGTTTTTTGTATTTGTTGTGTTCATAGAAAAATCAATGTCCAATAGTCTGCTCTGTAACCAAATATAGGCAGATCTATCCAGATTTTGGCCAATAGTCATCGTGAAAGGCGGCCCATACCCACTGCAGGGGAAACATGGAAGTTTGTTTCTTTTAGCAATCGGACCCATTCAAAAATGGGATGAAGAGAAATAACAAACTACACCTCCCAGCAAACATAGTGATTGTTGCTGAGCAGAGGGCCCCCTTCCCCTTGTTAATTAGAAATGTATAATAACACAATTTTAGAAGTGCACAATTTTAGAAGTTCTATTCTATATATCAGGTGACACAGATGCATTTAAAATATAGTTTGCAACAGTGCCAACATTTACAACTCTTTGAATATAGAAATGTGCATTTTTCTATTTGAAGATATAGAGTCCTTCACAATGGGATGGATAACTGAGGAACACTCAACTCTGTTATAAGAGAACGGAGTTGAGCATTCCTCAGCTAGGGTATGGAGAGAATGACATCATAGTTTGAGGTTTTTCATCATTTGGACTAATCATTGTGAAAACATTCAGTCTGTGATGGGGAGAGTACCACAGTGGGACGTGTGCAGACTGATGTCCTGTTCACGACTGTCACCAGATGGCAAGTGTCAGACAGACATGTTTTTCCGTTTCTTTATACATGTACACACACACACACAACTCACAAAACCCAAACCTGTGTGGCACATGCAGAAATCTGCAAAAAAAATTCTGCATCTCATCATCATCAACATCTGCAAACAGGCTGCTCCAGCTTTGACAACTTTCTGAAGGTATGAACATATAATTAATCATAATTTTCTACATGGCCAAATATTGAGCTAAAGTTACTTGAAGTGCCAATTCAATTGATTTAATTATGGATCCAGACTGAGAAAAAGAACAAAGGTGTTTTCAATTCTTGTTAGACTGATAAATGAAAACTTTCAGATATGCCCCTGTTCCAAGCCCCTTTGATTCATCATATATTATATTAGTAGATTGAAAGTTAATCTCTCAACTTGTCTCTGACGAGGTCAAACCAAAGAAGAAGAAATCCAATACCGCCTCCAGGGTACTACCCGCAATAACCACAACTTAATGACATGCAATTAAAATGTAATTTTGTGCTACATAACATTGTCTGAATTAGTCCAAAAAATAAACTGCTCTTTGTAGCTGTAACAGTACGTCCTCTTTTTACTTTGCTCTGCAAGTATATCAATATTAGTTTTGTTGAGAGAACATCTCTGTGTGTCACACCCTGACCATAGTTTGCTTTGTATGTTCTAAGTTTCGTTTGGTCAGGGTGTGATCTGAGTGGGCATTCTATGTTGGATGTCTTGTTTGTCTGTTTCTGTGTTTGGGCCTGATATGGTTCTCAATCAGAGGCAGGTGTTAGTCTGGAGAACCTCCAGGTGCTCAGAGAAACCTAGACACTGTGAACCAGCCTGAAGAAAGATGATATCACCTGGGAGACATACTGTAGCTATCAACATGTATCACAACTGGATCTGGAGGATCCTTCTGTGGACAGGTTAATCTCAAACCATGCTTGATTATGTTTAAGAGATGCCCATTGATCAGTGTGATATGAATATGAAAGCCTGCACACTATTTTTAATTTTTTTATTTAACATTTATTTAACTAAGCAAGTCATTTAAGAACAAATTCTTATTTACAATGACGGCCTACACCGGCCAAACCGGGACGACACTGGGCTAATTGTGCGTCGCCCTATGGGATTCCCATTCACGTACAGATGTGATATAGCCTGGAATCGAACCAGGGGCTGTAGTGATGCCTTTTGCGACACTCGGGAGCGTATAGGGGTCCTTCATGACCGGCTTAGGGAAGCACACAAACATTGCATTGTGGGTCCCTCATTGTGGTTTTTGCATGTCAGCTTCTGCGTGGCCAAATGTCAAAGATATTTTATTAGAATGATTGTAGGGTAACCTTTTGTTACTTGTATTTGTAATGTATGTTTGTTTGTCATACACATTGTACATGCACAAACAGTCATTTTGTAATTATTTAACTATTGTGACATTTGTATGTTTTTGTCTAATAAACACTCTTAATATAACAGCATCAGACTATTTTCTTATGTTCTAAATTCGTCAGATTTTAATGCAACTATTCAAGCCAGATTTGACAACACTACTTCAGTCCAGTGCTTTGTGGCCTAATGGTCACATACAGTCAATATCCACTAGATGGCAATCTTTCTCCTGGATAGGAAACTAGACGCACAGCAAGGCCTCCAGTTCTACTTCAACTCATCAGTCAGTAATTGATTACAGCTTGATGTGAAATTATACGTTCGGTTTAGGGACATGGAGACTTATATTTGTTTACAAACAGATACACAGGCGTTGTCTCAGTCTCAGACACATAATTACCAAAAACTCCCCAGATGCCCCCAAAAAACAGTGGTCCAACTATTAATCGACCCCAACTTTGGTCCTGACCTGCAGGTGTGTGTGTGTGTGTGGTAATAGGGCAGTGGTCTGCTTTCTCTGGTCTACTCAGGGTTCAATTAAAAGCTATATCTAAATTGTAAAAAAGTGAAAATGGGGACCTGGCAGGGCTGGTCTCTAACCCTAGCTGAAATGGAATGCACAGGGCCCCGAGTCATGGGAGAAGGGGCTCAGCTGACACTCGTTGTTTTTACCAGCCGTATGATTCGCTTCCATATCTCTGCCATCACTGGGTTCTGGTATATTCTGTGTGATTCGGAGCTCACTGCATCACTCTGCACAGAGAGAGGGGATAAGAGAGCAGTACTGAATCCAGTGTTTTGTTTCGTACTTCCTTATTAGATTGTCGACTAGCACTGGGAGCAGAAATCAAGTTAACTCAGATGAGCCCTGGCCTTTCTCTACCTCTCCTTCCTTCTCTCTATCATTTCATCTCTCTCACCAGTTACCTCTTCCACCACCAGCTTTACCCACTCCCTTACTTGCTCTGATTTACTCCCCGTTCTCACTCTCTCAACCTCCTAATCTGGTTTCACTTTCCCTCCCTCCCTCTCCTGCCCTATCTGAAACTGGCCAGTGGACAAGACAGAATGGTTTTCAGTATCAAATCAAATCAAATTTATTTATATAGCCCTTCGTACATCAGCTGATATATCAAAGTGCTGTACAGAAACCCAGCCTAAAACTCCAAACAGCAAGCAATGCAGGTGTAGAAGCACGGAGTAGCTTCTACTCCTCTGGCTGCAGTAGCAGAGCCCAGAGAAATGTCTGTATTGTTACAGTGCCAGGCATGTTGTTGTGGGTGTGTGAAAGTCAAACACAGTGCCTGGACAATTGGCACTCAAGGTCTTTTCAAATTCTAATAAAATAAAAACATGAAAAATAATGGCCTTTTTTTCTGTCTGTTTGGGTTACTGACCATCTCTAAACAGTAACTAAAGTGAAGCATGTTGACTTGGATGATTTCACAAGACAAATTCCCTGTCAGTCTATTTATTTTATTTATTTTTATTTTACCTTTATTTAACCAGGTAGGCAAGTTGAGAACAAGTTCTCATTTACAATTGCGACCTGGCCAAGATAAAGCAAAGCAGTTCAACAGATACAACGACACAGAGTTACACATGGAGTAAAACAAACATACAGTCAATAATACAGTATAAACAAGTCTATATACAATGTGAGCAAATGAGGTGAGAAGGGAGGTAAAGGCAAAAAAGGCCATGGTGGCAAAGTAAATACAATATAGCAAGTAAAACACTGGAATGGTAGTTTTGCAATGGAAGAATGTGCAAAGTAGAAATAAAAATAATGGGGTGCAAAGGAGCAAAATAAATAAATAAATTAAAAATTAAATACAGTAGGGAAAGAGGTAGTTGTTTGGGCTAAATTATAGGTGGGCTATGTACAGGTGCAGTAATCTGTGAGCTGCTCTGACAGTTGGTGCTTAAAGCTAGTGAGGGAGATAAGTGTTTCCAGTTTCAGAGATTTTTGTAGTTCGTTCCAGTCATTGGCAGCAGAGAACTGGAAGGAGAGGCGGCCAAAGAAAGAATTGGTTTTGGGGGTGACTAGAGAGATATACCTGCTGGAGCGTGTGCTACAGGTGGGAGATGCTATGGTGACCAGCGAGCTGAGATAAGGGGGGACTTTACCTAGCAGGGTCTTGTAGATGACATGGAGCCAGTGGGTTTGGCGACGAGTATGAAGCGAAGGCCAGCCAACGAGAGCGTACAGGTCGCAATGGTGGGTAGTATATGGGGCTTTGGTGATAAAACGGATTGCACTGTGATAGACTGCATCCAATTTGTTGAGTAGGGTATTGGAGGCTATTTTGTAAATGACATCGCCAAAGTCGAGGACTGGTAGGATGGTCAGTTTTACAAGGGTATGTTTGGCAGCATGAGTGAAGGATGCTTTGTTGCGAAATAGGAAGCCAATTCTAGATTTAACTTTGGATTGGAGATGTTTGATATGGGTCTGGAAGGAGAGTTTACAGTCTAACCAGACACCTAAGTATTTGTAGTTGTCCACGTATTCTAAGTCAGAGCCGTCCAGAGTAGTGATGTTGGACAGGCTGGTAGGTGCAGGTAGCGATCGGTTGAAGAGCATGCATTTAGTTTTACTTGTAATTTAAGAGCAATTGGAGGCCACGGAAGGAGAGTTGTATGGCATTGAAGCTTGCCTGGAGGGTTGTTAACACAGTGTCCAAAGAAGGGCCGGAAGTATACAGAATGGTGTCGTCTGCGTAGAGGTGGATCAGGGACTCACCAGCAGCAAGAGCGACCTCATTGATGTATACAGAGAAGAGAGTCGGTCCAAGAATTGAACCCTGTGGCACCCCCATAGAGACTGCCAGAGGTCCGGACAGCAGACCCTCCGATTTGACACACTGAACTCTATCAGAGAAGTAGTTGGTGAACCAGGCGAGGCAATTATTTGAGAAACCAAGGCTGTCGAGTCTGCCGATGAGGATGTGGTGATTGACAGAGTCGAAAGCCTTGGCCAGATCAATGAATACGGCTGCACAGTAATGTTTCTTATCGATGGCGGTTAAGATATCGTTTAGGACCTTGAGCGTGGCTGAGGTGCACCCATGACCAGCTCTGAAACCAGATTGCATAGCAGAGAAGGTATGGTGAGATTCGAAATGGTCGGTAATCTGTTTGTTGACTTGGCTTTCGAAGACCTTAGAAAGGCACGGTTGGATAGATATAGGTCTGTAGCAGTTTGGGTCAAGAGTGTCCCCCCTTTGAAGAGGGGGATGACCGCAGCTGCTTTCCAATCTTTGGGAATCTCAGACGACACGAAAGAGAGGTTGAACAGGCTAGTAATAGGGGTGGCAACAATTTCGGCAGATAATTTTAGAAAGAAAGGGTCCAGATTGTCTAGCCCGGCTGATTTGTAGGGGTCCAGATTTTGCAGCTCTTTCAGAACATCAGCTGAATGGATTTGGGAGAAGGAGAAATGGGGAAGGCTTGGGCGAGTTGCTGTTGGGGGTGCAGTGCTGTTGTCCGGGGTAGGAGTAGCCAGGTGGAAAGCATGGCCAGCCGTAGAAAAATGCTTATTGAAATTCTCAATTATGGTGGATTTATCATTGGTGACAGTGTTTCCTATCTTCAGTGCAGTGGGCAGCTGGGAGGAGGTGTTCTTATTCTCCATGGACTTTACAGTGTCCCAGAACTTTTTTGAGTTAGTGTTGCAGGAAGCAAATTTCTGCTTGAAAAAGCTAGCCTTGGCTTTTCTAACTGCCTGTGTATAATGGTTTCTAGCTTCCCTGAACAGCTGCATATCACGGGGCTGTTCGATGCTAATGCAGAACGCCATAGGATGTTTTTGTGTTGGTTAAGGGCAGTCAGGTCTGGGGAGAACCAAGGGCTATATCTGTTCCTGGTTCTAAATTTCTTGAATGGGGCATGTTTATTTAAGATGGTTAAGGAAGGCATTTAAAAAATATCCAGGCATCCTCTACTGACGGGATGAGATCAATATCCTTCCAGGATACCCCGGCCAGGTCGATTAGAAAGGCCTGCTCGCAGAAGTGTTTCAGGGAGCGTTTTACAGTGATGAGTGGAGGTCGTTTGACCGCTGACCCATTACGGATGCAGGCAATGAGGCAGTGATCGCTGAGATCTTGGTTGAAGACAGCAGAGGTGTATTTAGAGGGGAAGTTGGTTAGGATGATATCTATGAGGGTGCCCGTGTTTAAGGCTTTGGGGAGGTACCTGGTAGGTTCATTGATAATTTGTGTGAGATTAAGGGCATCAAGTTTAGATTGTAGGATGGCTGGGGTGTTAAGCATGTTCCAGTTTAGGTCACCTAGCAGCACGAACTCTGAAGATAGATGGGGGGCAATCAGTTCACATATGGTGTCCAGAGCACAGCTGGGGGCAGAGGGTGGTCTATAGCAGGTGGCAACGGTGAGAGACTTGTTTTTAGAGAGGTGGATTTTTAAAAGTAGAAGTTCAATTGTTTGGGTACAGACCTGGATAGTAGGACAGAACTCTGCAGGCTATCTTTGCAGTAGATTGCAACACCGCCCCCTTTGGCAGTTCTATCTTGTCTGAAAATGTTGTAGTTTGGAATTAAAATTTCTGAATTTTTGGTGGTCTTCCTAAGCCAGGATTCAGACACAGCTAGAACATCCGGGTTGGCTGAGTATGCTAAAGCAGTGAATAGAACAAACTTAGGGAGGAGGCTTCTAATGTTAACATGCATGAAACCAAGGCTATTACGGTCACAGAAGTCATCAAAAGAGAGCGCCTGGGGAATAGGAGTGGAGCTAGGCACTGCAGGGCCTGGATTCACCTCTACATCGCCAGAGGAACATAGGAGGAGTAGAATAAGGGTACGGCTAAAAGCTATGAGAATTGGTCGTCTAGAACGTCTGGAACATAGAGTAAAAGGAGGTTTCTGGGGGCGATAAAATAGCATCAAGGTATAATGTACAGACAAATGTATGGTAGGATGTGAATACAGTGGAGGTAAACCTAGGTATTGAGTGATGAAGAGAGAGATATTGTCTCTAGAAACATCATTGAAACCAGGAGATGTCATTGCATGTGTGGGTGGTGGAACTAATAGGTTGGATAAGGTATAGTGAGCAGGACTAGAGGCTCTACAGTGAAATAAGCCAATAAACACTAACCAGAACAGCAATGGACAAGACATATTGACATTAAGGAGAGGCATGCTTAGTCGAGTGATCAAAAGGGTCCAGTGAGTGGAGAGGTTGGTTGGTGATTTAGACAGCTAGCCAGGCCATCGGTAGCAAGCTAGCATAGGATGGAGGTCTGTTGTTAGCCACCTCTTGCGTTCCGTCAGTAGATTAGTGGGGTTCCGTGTGGTAGAGGGGATTAATCCAAATCACACAACAACAACAAAAATAAAAACAATAGATATAGTTATAGAGGCCCAAGAAGAAAACATAATAATAATAAAAATAAATAAATTGTCCGATTGTCTATTCAGATAGCAGCCGGTAAGACAGCTAACGGTTAGCAGGCCGCAGATGGGCGTTCAGGTAACGTCGCGACGGAGGAGCCAGCCGGATCTCCTTCGGGTAGATAACGTCGGCAGTCCAGTTGTGAAGGCCCGGTGGGGCTCCGCGTAGGCAGTAAAACGGATCCGGATAGGTGACTGCAGCCCAGGAGTGATTGATGGAACTCAGGAGTGATTGACGGAGTGATAACAGTGAGTTGATCAGTAATCAAGAAACTGATAAGACTGACTGGGAGATTTTCCCCTCTTCTGTATAAGGGCATCTGGGGACATAAATCAGAGATGGATTTGACTAAAGTAAAAGAACCATGTGGCTCACCAACCATCCATTTCCACTGCACACTAAAAGGCGCTGCATGGTTATTCCAAAGTCAACCAAACTTGTCAATGCTGAGCTATACGGAGCCATCTGCATTGTTACAAAATTTGGGAGGCGCATGGCAACGCGGTATGGAGCTCAATTTGGCTTCTGGAGGCTCTGCAATTGCTTCACATCGTCCATAAGGAGCCTCCGACCCCATTGACAGATCAAGCATAAATTATATTTAACACAGCGACAGCGCAGGCACACACAAAACACCTTCAAAAATGCACATGCACTTATTCACACATACACTTTCTCTCCCACTAGCATTTTCTGCTAAGCAAGCAGGACTTGTGACCCTGGGAACTGACCAAATATCCTGTTAGTTTGAGAGAGTGGACACTGAACTGGATGTTTGAGGAAAAAAAGGAGTGAGAGAAAGAGAGGGGGTGGGGCAAGAGTGAGTGACACCTTTGGTCCAATATAATGTATCAGTATGGCTCCTTAATGGGTAATGCAGCCTTAACTCTGTCAATAAGCCAGTCATATACACAGCCAGTGGTAGAGATCCTGTTGTGTATGAGAACACTAAGTAGAGGAGCGATATAGAGAGAAGGGGTAAAAGAGAACAGTATTTTTCTGGCCAGGATTTGCCCCTACTACCCTGGATAGGTGCAAGACAGGAAGACAGGTGTGCATGTCTGTGAGAGACAATGCTGCAGAATAAAATCAGTAAAAACCTGTTGCCTCTCTACAGGAGTTGTGGGCAACTTGACCCCTCCAGCACGCGGCTAGACCACCAAGCCAAGAGTGATCTGTGTTTATGTTTGACTGTCGCTGACATCCACACCTTCACTTTGGGGCACCGAATGCAGTTGGCACTTATTAGTCCAGCAGCTAATCTCTGAAATCTGTAACTTCTGCTGCTGAGCCAACCTGCCACCTTGTCCAACTGATAAGAGGTTCAAACTCAAGGCCTTGGTTACCAAACTGTTTCACAGTGTAGAGCCCATTGTAGCGGCCTTGGTTTGTGATTTACAGCATGTTGCACTGCATTCTGAATAAGATTTCCCTGCTATGAAACGTTAGAAGTTGCAGCAACAGTAAATACAAAGTCCATGTTCAACAATATTCAAACTTTATTGAATTTAACATCTTCAAGCTAATGGCAAAACTAATAAAAGAAAACAAGGCAAATCAAGTTCCAGGCAAAATGGATATAAAACAAGCATAAAACAGTAGCAGGCATCATGGCTACATATAACAGCAACTGTACGTGTACATATTCATCTGCATCTTTGTGCACATGAGAGCAACGCAGAAGAATCATTCCATAAGACCTAGAACCTCTTATTTAACTGGACTAAAATCAAGGTGACATATGGACATTGTTAGAAAGCAACAAACAAAAACTCAATTTTAAAAGCTCTATAAACATAAGCTTCAGAGCTTCACACAGAAAATGGTGGCTGCCCCCAGAGCCATAGACATGTAAACATCAGCAAACTGGGTTTGAGATGTACAATAGTAATGGGTGCCATTGTTCCAAAGACAGCTACATTCTCAGGTCAAGAATGTAAATTGAATTCTATGTTGGAATGTAGCCAAGTCATGGAACACAAGTCATGGAACACAATTTGACATTTTGCATGCCTGTGAATCTGGCCAGCTGACCCATTCTTCTGTCTGGTTTAAGCTCCCAAAGTCAAGTGTGACTGAGAAAATAAAGACATTTAAAGCTGCTCTCACCACTCAAAGCATCTTTGATTGAATCTTTACAAGGGGTCTGGAAGTGCAGAGTCCCTTTAATATCTACTGGGTGTACTATCAAGTTAAGACAAAAATACAAATCTTCATTTATGTTCAACTGAGTAAGGCACTTTTCTTGAAAAGGTGCATGGAGAGGGGCCGGGCCGTGTGACTTATTTTGCCCGAGCTGAAGAAAAAAAATTGTATCAGAATATTTGTATCAGTTGCTATGGGTACTGGCAATGTCCTGTGACAAACACTGAAAGAAAATACTCACTGCTCCATTGTGTGTTCCTACGGCATGCAGACAGTTTAAATCACGGTGTCATTAAGACCATGGCAAAAGGAGAAATAATGGTGAAGTAACTCAGAATGCTCTATGGATTCACAAATGCTTATTAGTTGCTTATCACTTCTCCACCTGACATTTGGCCATTAACTTTCCTTTGTGTGAGTGAGTAGAGGACTCAATGTTCAGCATACTGTGAATGCAGACAAAGCAAAACTAGATTTGTACATCTGACTTGCCATAGTTGGTTGGGGGTCTATGGGATGTAGCCTAATGCCATCGGGTGACTGCAGATTCATCTTTAAAAGGTGATTAAGAACATACATTAAATCAGGGCCAATGAACGAGACACGCGCACTTTTAAATTACACTGAGTGTTCCATACAAAGCAAGGTGATATTTTTTCATAATTATGAAAATATTGAGCTAAGAGTTCTCTCACAAGCATTCATACATTTTTGGCAGCAACAGGAAGGCAAAAAGTACAAAACAAAACCGTCAGTGCCGCACTCCATTTTCCATGCCAAGACTGAGAACTTCGACATTAACACACATTGTTCAGGCATACTCTTCTCTACCAAATTGTTTGACAAATTAATCAAGTGGTTCTTTCTCTTTTAAGTGTCTGAAGCCCCAATAGCATAATTCAACAGAAAATATTACATTTCCATTTGTTTGACATGCATTAATGCAGAAAAAAAGCCATTGCAAGTGAATGCTACTGAAAAAACTCAAAGAAAACACAATCTTGCCTTTACAGGATTGAAAGTTCAAACCTTTAAGGTAAATCAACTGAATGACATGATAGCTCTATGTACAAAGGGGACAAAGTCACACTATTAGCAGCAAGCTAATCAAAGAACTAGACACATACTGTTTGCACTCTAAACTTGGGAAACTTAGTCACTGCTTTTCTGTAGTTCAACACCCATCTCCTCTCCTTGGCAGTACATAAAAAAGGTGCCTCAATAGGAGAAAAGAAAACTCCCAAAATGCAAAGGACAATGTCTCAATGTCTTTTTATTCAGTAACACTTTCTATGGAATTAAAAGTCACTTAAGTTCAGGGACCAGTTATTATTAAGTCATTTATTTGACACTTTCAAAACTCTATCCAACTTATGCAATGACTCCAGAAAACATTAATTTACTAACTAAGCTGAAAATACAGGTAACTGCCTGGGGAGGACAGCTCATAATAATAATGGCTGGAACGGCGCGAATGGCATCAAACCATGTTTGAGTTGTGATACTATATACCGATTCCACTCCAACCACTACGAGCCCACCCTCCTCAATTAAGGTGTCACCAACCTCCTGTGAGAGACACACCATTTAAACCTCCTATGCTCCTTTGAGACCCCACTATCAAAGTCACAGAGTTCTCTTCTTCCTAGCAATGGTAGCCAAAATAATGGGCAACTGGGCATTTTTAATACATGACCCTAATCATGAGCTGTTATTTGCTTTTTTTAACCAAGGAATCACACCTGTGTGGAAGCACATGCTTTCAATATACTGTATCCCTCATTCATGCAAGTGTTTCATTTATTTTGGCAGTTACCTATAAATGCCTTTCCACCTTTATTATTTTCAAAAACACAGGTCATTAGAATGTGTACACAATATGAGGGGGAACTAGCATTAGGGAGCTGTGTGGAACTTAGGCCCTACATTTAATGAAACAAAATATATTCAGTGTGCATAGGGGTCACTTTTCAACCAATGCCATTCTAAATCAATTTAAACCTAATAGGTCTTCATCCATCCATCCAAAACCACGTTGAGCAACTACTGTATCTATCTACTCTTCAATAAAAGGCTCTTCAGTACAGCTGGGATACTAGGGTTCTCAGGGTTGGGCTCAATTCCATTTCAATTCAGTCAATTCATAACGTCAACTGAAATGTAAATAACTCCCAATCATTTTCTATGAGGAAAATGTGGAATTTCAGTTTACTACCTGGGTTGGCTGAATTAAAATGGAACGGAGGCCAACTGTGGTTCTGTTCTCGCGATACTGCTCCTGTCCTGTGTCCAGACTGCTTTTACTTCATGACAATCAAGCCTCAGCCAGGAGGAAGAGGAGCATCATCATAAATCTCCCTCATTCCCCCCACTTTAAGTAACAGACATAACATTAAAGGCACTTTGCTTCCAATACTGTCAGCATCAAGGTGCATGCTGTCTTATCTTCTTCCAACTCCATTCAACACAATAATTTATACTTCTGATTGATTTATCACTCCCATATATTTACCACAATATTTTATCTGTAGACCCCTTCAACCGTGTCCTAAAGACTTGGCTCATTGTGATTTCCTTCCTGTTAAAGGAAGGTTGTGGGTCAAGGGGTCATCTCCAGTCTAGTGGTCCGACTCATCACTGCAATCTGTTTGGCTGAAGTCGGTAAAGATTTGGGGGAGGGGGGTTGTAGAAATTAGGGGTTGACTTGGGTTTATTGCATTGAGCTGCTCTTTTGGCAGTGTGTAGTGTTTGCCAAACACACACACAGCACTGAGTCTTAACACCAAGAGAGCCCAACTCATCCTCCACTTAAGACGGGGGCATCTACTTAATATTCTATCTCTTAGCAGGGCTCTACACTGACTTTTTTGTGTGCACCTAAGTTGAAAAATGTAGGCACACAAAGAAATTTAGTAGCACAATGCTAAATATTTGAGGTAATAAAGCTAGAATAATTTTTCCTACGTGCATTGGTGCTCCTAAATACATTTTTAAAAATCCAGTTCACACAGCAAAATATTTACACGCATATGTGAGTAAAGTGGTCACACTGTAGGGCCCTGCTTAGAGGATGGACCATTGCTTATAGTTCTCCTTTTATTCTTACTTTAACAGGCATCGCTGCCATCAGATGAATACAAACTCTTCATAAAGGAGTTGTGAAAACACCTACCCAGATCTGTCCCATGACAAACAAGAAAAAAAGCTATGCTATATCATCCAGTCATCTAGTTCCAAAAAACAAAGGGGGAGGGGACCTCAATCAAACAGTGTTTCCAAAGCGTTACCAAGGTGCATGAACAAGCTAGTACTCCAACGCTGTGGCAGCCCCACTATACACCAGCAGAATTGAAAGTTTACATAAATTACTATTGGGTCTATTAATGACAGGCCAGGCAGGTAAAACATTAAGATGAAGGGCCAGGGGAGTGAAGCAGTAAACAAGTCTGCTTTTCATCCAGTCAGCACACAGGAGAATAGCCACAATGACCCACTGCAGGAGAAGGGGGGGGTTTGTAGGAGAGGAGAGGGGGAACGAGATAAGGGGGGGTGGGGAGCGAGAAGAGGGGACGAGAGACGGGGAATCCATAGTGATTTAATCCTCTGTTGAAGGCTCAAATGCCACTGCGCTGGAGTTCACTTCAGCTGCACCAGGGTGTGAGAAATGTGCAGCAAACTACGTACAGTAAAAGATGTGGCGCACTTGTGGGTGTGTACAGTTTATAACCTTGTGTGTATTTAAGCTACAGGCCTAAACCCCAGGTTGGCACCGCAATGGCATTAGGCTTTTGGGAGAAACATTGATCGGAAACACTGTGATAATCACAATGGCCAGGGGTTCGGGTTTGGGTGTTCATAGTGGGCCCCAGAGTAGGTATTGTGGTTGGTGGAGGTGGAGTGGGTCGTTCAGAGGGTGTGGTAGTTGCGGTCCTTGGACTTGCAGAACTTGTAGAGGAAGAAGACCACGGCCTGCAGGCCCAAGACCAGCACTATGCCCCCAATGAAGCTCGCTGCGTCAAATGTGGAATTCTTATGAGGCGCTGGAGAGGGCCCCACAGGTGATGCGGTGGTGACACTGACGTCTGCACAAGGAGGGAGAGTGCCAAGTTGGTTATTTCACCTGTATGAGCCACTAGCCAGGGCTAAGTGGATATAGAACCATATTGATAATACACAGGTGGAATCCAGTTTTTATTCAGTAACACTTTCTATGGAATCCTTGGTGCTCTATAAGCAGCCATAAATAATAGTCTTGATTTCATACCAGGCTGGGCTGGCATTGGAACTTACTTGAAGCATGCGTTGCGGCAGAGACTGGGACAGTACCGTTAGTGGCGGGCAGGGCAGTTGGTACTGCAGTGGTTAGGTCAGCTGTAACCAGTGGTGAGATGTCAGTTTAGTATTATTTCACTAAATGCATAGACATACAAAAACAGTTGACCATTTCACCATATTTAAATTTGACATACAAAAACTCCCTCAAAAGAATCAAGTCACACAGCAAATATACACCGATTTGAAGGGAGCAGACGAGATGCTGGTTTGGGCTGGTTACCTGGGGTGGGCTCGGGCTCAGTGGTGCTGCTGTTAGTTGCATTGCTGGCCGTAGGGGTAACTGGAGCAGCAGAGATTGTGGTTGGGGCAGGGATGTCAGTTACAACTGTAGTAGCAACAGGTGGAGATCCCATTGAAGTGACGGACACCATGAGATAGACAGACAGGGTAAAAAGCAGGAAAGAAGGAGATGGCCAGGTTATGGCGGTGTCTATGTCTGAAAAGTCCCAAAATGATTCCTTCCCTTGTGATCTGACAGGGCTAGATTGGTGAAAGTAATAGGGTGAATTCATTTAAATAGCTTTCACCCACTTAATCCTTTTGGACCAGTGGAAGGATAAGGGATGGGAGGAAGGAGCCATGGGGTGGAGAATGGCAGGGACAAAGGAATTAGGAAAGAAGGGAAGCATTTTAGAGTGTTGAGACAAAGCAACTAAGACCACAGAACAAAGATATAGAATCTCTACATATACCTAGATCAGTCACTTACTGTTGAAGGTAGACTTGTCATGTTAACAAAGTGAGTCACTGGAATGACAAAACATGAATCCCTCTGGAGAGGCCTTTAAATGAACCAGGTGATGGTATTAGTCCTTACCTGAGCAGGTTTCATTAGAGCAGTTGCCCACGGTCATGTTCTGACCGTTTATGGACGTGATGTTGACACAGGAAACATTGGAGAAAGTTGGAGTTTCTCTAACTGAACAGGGGGATAAAAGAAAAACACAAGCACAAATAAAAGATGTGATTGTGTGTGCTCTACAGGAAACAAAGACAAGAAAATATATTCATGTGATCATTTCCAAAAGATTCCTTACACTAATCCTGACACCCCATGGAACACGAGCAGTTTAAAAACACAAGGATCACCTTTGTTTTTAGTCAAGTGAATTAGCACAAGGTGAGATTTTAATTAAATGGTTTTGTCAGTTCAGGAGTCTACAGTGTGTTCCTTCTCCCAGTCCTCCTCCTTCCTGGAAAGTCCTGAGTCAAAGCCCGTTCCCCCTCCCAATGCATGATCTTTCCATTACTGATTACTGTTCCATTGTCAGAGTCAAGGGCCCTTTAGGGTGTGCATGTGTGAGAGCAAGAAAAAAAAAAGTGAGATGAGTGTGGAGGTACAGGAAGAGACTTGAAAGGACCAGAAATCCTAGCCTGAGCAAAACCCCTTGCTCTGGACATCAGCTACGAGAAGTGACACTGACTAACTCTGTTAGTCTTCATTTAATCCTTAAGAGTCTTAAAATAACCCCCCCCCCCAAAAAAAAGATTTATACCATGGATCATTCAGCTGTTCGATTTCAAATTTTAGGACCCCCTTAGCGTATTACTTGATGAAACATTGGATTTGTCCTTGCTGCTATTAGCCCATAGAAACACAACGAATAACAGCTTCTGACATGGATTTAACTGGTACCCAGCTACCTTCAGTCATTTACATGTTTGTGAGAGACTCACCTTCCCTTAGAGGGGTCATAATAGTTATCTAGGCCAAACCGTTCAGACACGACAGACGTTTTCATCTAGCTCTGCCACCTTTCACCACAGATGCAGAAGAGCGACATCGACGGATGTGGTGGATTGAGAGGCAGCCCAAACAAAAACAAAAAAAACAGATATCACCAGCTTAAACTGACAAGATTTTGATGGGGATTTTTTTGTGATGCTAATTACATTTCCGCAGGGGCCCACCAACTCTAAGGGGTTACTAAAGCGAGCAGGAGAGAGTTGTTCCATTGTCAGAGTCAAGGGTCCTTTAACAAGACATTGATTGTCACCACACTTATCATACAGCAAAAAAATTAGGTAGGGCTATACTTACTTTTCTGTGACATCATGCACAACAACCACAGCCAAAACTGGAAAACTGAACCGAAACAGAAAATGTATGACAGCTCTCTGCTGAAAAAAAAACAAGTGGCTGATATTCACCTCTGTTCTGACACAGATCCTCATATGACCAATCTGGTCTGGCCTCGCTATAAAAACAGTGTGAAGACAATTAGGCTAAGTTGACTTGCTGCTGCTCATAGCAAAACATTGACACGAACAGAAACCTTGGTGATCTCTTATACCCTTCCTTTTCTGTACGTGGAGTGTTGCCACAACCCTTGCAAAGTGTCTGTGACCCCACTACTATCAGTGTATCCAGCAGACATTCTATTGGCCGAGGGGGTAGAAGGGTCCGTTACCTCACAGGCAGCTGTGAAAGATGGAACTCACTCACACACATTCCAGAAGGATTATGACATGCTAGGGGCATCCAGTGAGAGAGCAGAGAGGAAGCTTGTTAGAGGAGAAACCCTTAAGGCTCATAATACCGATGCGTAAGTGCGCCTTCCGTTTTTCTTACATTAAGACCTTTAAGACCACTGAGCTAAACCAGCTGACACACGTAGCTCTGCGGCATTAAAATACAGCCTTCAGAACAAAATGGTGTCACTCTGACGGCAATGCATTGTTCACATGAAATCCCTAACTCAAAGACAAATCTGATAATAACAGTGGGTTTGACAACTCACCACAGCGAGTTGGGTTATTACCTAGGCCTAAGTGAGCTGGGTCTGTAGTGTACTTTAGAACTGCCACCTCCATAGTGAGTGTGTGAGCTTTCAGATTTGCTTAGTTCATATCTAATAGGCGATCTGCTGGGGAATTGTGAGAAGCATTAGTTCAGTCCTAAGACCTACTGTGTGGTTAGAGATGTTAGTTCGGGTGCGTGTGTTTAAGAGTGACTGGAGTAGTGGTGAGAGTTGTTTGTTCTGGTGTGTGACACACGGTGCTTTAGGATTTTGTCTATGTTGTTGTGGTTGCTGAGAGGAGCGAATGAGCCACACACACACACACACACTATGGCTGTGTTCACACAGCCACTAAGAGCTAAGGCTGGGAATTGCCAGGGACCTTCCGAGACAATATAGTCACGATACTTAGGTGCTGATTCAATATGTATTGCAATACTCACGATTGTGTGTATTGCGATTCGATACTGTGATTACATTGTGATTCAGTGATCTAAAAATATTGCTGCAGTGACAAGAGCCATGAGAAAATGTAGTTTGATCAGACATGGAAATAGAAGTGCTGAAAACAAATTGGCTCCCTACGTAAAAAAAACTATTAGAACAGGCTATGAAGTGAAAATACTGGAGTTTTGGTGCATGTACAGCAGACTAGGGCTAAAATAATATTGCATGTGTCAAAACAATACAATATATTCAACAAAAAAATCCAAATATTTTCCCCCATCGCTACTAAGAACCCAAATCAGATTCTTTCTATATCTCCACACTCAGTTGTACAGGTGGCCCTGTACAAGATGATATAAGATGTGCGCATTCACACGGATGTAGCACACAGATACCACACTCATTTCCTGTCACTGTTCCTTAACATTTTGAGGTGGTTGTCATGGTAACGGTCATTTGCAACAAAATACTGATCCAAATAAATCAGATCCGAGCATCGAGACAGAGGAGCTTAGGTGGGAAAATAACCTATTGTCATACTTGAGTAAAAGTAAAGACACCGTACCCTAATAAAAAAATGACAAGGAACAGTGAGTCACCCAGTAAAATACTACTCAAGTATCAAAAGTAAAAGTATAAATAATCTTACATCCCTTATATTTAGCATACCAGACACATGAATTTGAACTTTCCTGCTAAGCATTTGAAATGTAACAAGTACTTGTGTCAAAATGGGTTGGTCCTGTGTGGCTCAGTTGGTAGAGCATGGCGCTGGCTAGGATTGTGGGTTCGATTCCAACGGAGGGCCAGTACGAAAAACGTTGCTCTGAATAAGTGTGTCTGCTAAATGACTCAAATGTAAATGTGTAGCTGTTTAGTTACGTGGTGACATTATCGCACAACATCAGCTGATTGAGGAAAGGATTTTCTGAAAAATCTGTTAAAGAGCTTGTGTGATACTGCACACAATTTTAAAACAGCTAAAGTGCAGGAATTCATGCATCTCACGAGGATTGACAGAACATTTTAGCGTCTACGTTATGGCAGTCAAGATAATTAGCCTACTTCATGGACGTCATGAAATCAAGATTCCTGATGTAAGATTACGATCCGTGTAGTTTGATCATTTATTTAGTGAAAACTGCCCGTTTATTTGTTTTTGCATAGGAAAAATAAAGAAAAACCTCAAATGTTGGTGGGGTTGTGTGTGGTCAAGTGCACAGCCATCACTTCCTGTACTTTAAAAGGTTCTGGTCACCCTTATAACTCCATTCTAGGACTCTTTTATCAATTAATAGCTGCCCATACCATGCAACAGTAGGAGTTCTCAATTTCTGCATTAGATTTACTGTGTATTGACTTGATTAATAAACTGCTGTTACTGTAAATGGTTAGCTGACTGACAGTATATCCTAGCTAACCATTGTTAATCTTATTGAATGATTCTATACAGCCAAAAACTATCCATTGCTAGAATAGAGATATGCTCTAGCTATAGTTAGATGTGCAACCAGACTAACTAGCTAGATTGAAGCAAGGGATTCAATAGTAGACATGTAAATTAGAGGTCGACCGATTTAAATCGGAATGGCCGATTAATTAGGGCCGATTTCAAGTTATGATGATTATTACATTTCCGCAGGGGCTCATCAACTCTAAGGGGTTAATAAAGCGAACAGGAGAGAGTTGCTCCATTGTCAGAGTCAAGATCCCTTTCTCTAACAAGACATTGATTTAACAAAAGCGCATTTGGGCAAAAAGCACAATCGTTGCAAGAATGTACCTAGCCATAAACATCAATGCCTTTCTTAAAAATCAATACACAGAAATATATTTTATTAATAGAAATCCAGGTTAGCAGGCAATATTAAACTAGGGAAAATGTGTCACTTCTCTTGCGTTCATTGCACGCAGAGTGTGTTTGGGCCACCTGGCTCATTGCGAACTAATTTGCCAGAATTTTACATAATTATGACATAACATCGAAGGTTGTGCAATGTAACAGTAATATTTAGACTTATGGATGCCACCCATTAGATAAAATACAGAACGGTTCCGTATTTCACTGAAAGAATAAACGTTTCGTTTTCAAAATGAGTTTCCAGATTTGACCATATTAATGACCTAAGGCTCGCATTTCTGTGTTTTATTATATTATAATTAAGTCAATGATTTGACTGAGCAGTGGTAGGCAGCAGCAGGCTTGTAAGCATTCATTCAAGCCGCACTTTCCTGCGTTTGCCAGCAGCTCTTCGCAATGCTTCAAGCATCGCGCTGTTTATGACTTCAAGCCTATCTACTCCCGAGATTCGGCTGGCAATACTAAAGTACCTATTAGAACATCCAATAGTCAAAGGTATATGAAATACAAATGGTAGAGAGAGAAATAGTCTTATAATTTCTATAATAACTACAACCTAAAACTTCTTACCTGGGAATATTGAAGACTCCTGTTAAAAGGAACCACCAGCTTTCATATGTTCTCATGTTCTGAGCAAGGAACTTAAATGTTAGCTTTTTACATGGCACATATTGCACTTTTACTTTCTTCTCCAACACTTTGTTTTTGCACTATTTAAACATGTTTCATTATTTATTTGAGACCAATTTTATTTTATTTATGTATTATATTAAGTTAAAATAAGAGTGCATTCATTATTGTTGTAATTTTCATGTGTGTGTATGTGTATATGTATATATATATATATACACACACACACACAAGTCCATGCTAGGTAAAGCTCCGCCTTATCTCAGTTCACTGGTCACGATGGCAACACCCATCCGTAGCACGCGCTCCAGCAGGTGTATCTCACTGATCATCCCTAAAGCCAACACCTCATTTGGCCGCCTTTCGTTCCAGTTCTCTGCTGCCTGTGACTGGAACGAATTGCAAAAATCACTGAGGTTGGAGACTTATCTCCCTCACCAACTTCAAACATCTGCTATCTGAGCAGCTAACCGATCGCTGCAGCTGTACATAGTCTATCGGTAAATAGCCCACCCATTTTTACCTACCTCATCCCCATACTGTTTTTATTTATTTACTTTTCTGCTCTTTTGCACACCAAATATCTACCTGTACATGACCATCTGATCATTTATCACTCCAGTGTTAATCTGCAAAATTGTAATTATTCGCCTACCTCCTCATGCCTTTTGCACACAATGTATATAGACTCCCCTTTTTTTTCTACTGTGTTATTGACTTGTTAATTGTTTACTCCATGTGTAACTCTGTGTTGTCTGTTCACACTGCTATGCTTCATCTTGGCCAGGTCGCAGTTGCAAATGAGAACTTGTTCTCAACTAGCCTACCTGGTTAAATAAAGGTGAAATAAAATACAAAAATATATATATATATTTTATTTAAATCTGCCGATTAAATCGGTATCGGCTTTTCAGTCGACCTCTTCTGTACACAGACAGAAACCAACCACTAGCACAAGTGGATGTGAAAGAACAGCCAGATCTGATACTCAAATATGCGGGGACACATGTTATGTTCTTCTATACTCGTGGGGACCTAAAATAGGATTGACACTTCAGAACAAACTTTCTAGAGATTTTTTTTGCCTACGTCTTTATGTGCACTAATATCACAGGCAAATTCATTTGGGGCGAATTCACCTCCTGAGAATTGGAAACTCCAAAAACATTAGCTAGATCACTAACTGTTGACATAATACCCGCTACTGGTAGCCATGTTTGAATCCAACAGTAAATTCAATGTCCTAAAAATAGTATACATAATAAGAAATAAATCCTTTGCAGTTGTTGCCTACTACCCAATGAGTCCTATGCACTTTCAATGGCTGTTGAGCATTTCCCACGCTTCATATGTCAAAGCCATATCTTGGTTGCAAAACAGCTGCGATAGAGCTAAATACCTACAGAAAGCTGAGAACCTCCTCTCTTCAACAGTGGCGGCAGTGACAACAGCAGTTGCTTCCAACGCTGTAGATTGCTTTTCCCCGCAACTAGATTTTTATTTCTCTGCCTAGTCCTAACAGATTTTTTTCTCATTCCTCTATTCCTTTTCCTTCATTCCCTCTCATCATCTTCTTCTCCAGTCTCTGGGATTGGAACAGTCTTCATCGAGGTCCACACAGTGACATGGAGAGTGTATGTCTGAGTAGAACACACGGAAGTCTGTTATGCACCATTGTTCGGCGTCATACTTGCTCAGGCCTACTAGAGGCCTTTCAGAAAGCATCCCAAATACATTCACACTCTCAAACAGTGACAAGCTCCGAGGGCCTAGATCCAGCTCAGTCCTCATTCCACGTAATCAAGGAGGCTAGTATGCCTGGAACCTTGACTATAAGCAAACTTACCACACCAACAACTGAAAGTATTTTAGGGGACTGTCTAGTTGGTTTGCAATGTTGGTGTTAATTATGCAAACCATGAGACAGAGACTCTTTATAAAAACATCCCACAACCCTTGGTAGCTTAAGTGGCTCAACCTAAAAAAAAAAACACCCAAGCGGATTTGCTTGGATTCTTCCGAGTATCACACACATGGGGGAATGACACAGCTGTTCACCGTTATCATTTAGCAGCGCTCATGGGCTAGGACCTGAGCTTGGCTTAGAAAATCCCATTTACTGGGCTGATAACATCCACAGGCAAACAAATAAAGCAGTGGCTTGGACTACAATGCCACAGTAACAGGCAAACTGTGAGAGTAGAGTTGGTGGGAGAGGAGAGTTTGGTTTAGTCAGTCAGAGCAGCAGGGAACAACCTCAAAGCAATAGGCTGGCTATATAAAGACTGTTATACTGCATACTGTATGACTCAGGCCTATTTCTCTACTCTAAAATGGCTGGTGCCGAAGGGATTAAGGCCAAATGCCTTGTGCAACCTGCCCATTGTCCAATTCCTTTTCGTATTTTACCCCTTTTTTAGTGGTATCCAATTGGTAGTTACAGTCTTGCCTCATCGCTGCAACTCTCGTACGGACTCAGGAGAGGCGAAGGTCGAAAGTCATGCGTCCCATGAAACACGACCCACCCAAGCCTTACTGCTTCTTGACATAATGCCTGCTTAACCTGGAAGTCAGCCACACCAATGTGTCGGAGGAAACACCGTACACCTGGCGACCATGTCAGCATGCACGCGCCCGGCCCGCCACAGGAGACGCTAGAGTGCGATGGGACAAGGACATCCCTGCCGGCCAAACCCTTCCCTAACCCGATCGAGCCTGGGCCAATTGTGTGCCGCCTCATGGGGCCCCCAGGTAGTGGCCCAGCTGAGAGTGAGCCTGGACTCCAACCAGGATCTCTAGTGGCACAGCTAGAAACTGCAATGCAGTGCCTTAGACCACTGCACCACTCGGGAGGCCCGTCCAATTCCTTTTTGACCTTTGATCTCAAAATAGCTCAATCTTGATCCTTTGGAATGACTTGGTCAAAAGGCAGGCTCCAGTGCCTTATAATCTACCTGAAGAGACTGGTACTCTCTGGTAGTTCAATGATCATAACCCCAAAATACAGTACATGGCCTAGGAAATTATAAGGCTTACACATTAAGGACAAAATGTATGCCTCTTGATTACAATATCGCACAAATGTAGAAAATTATCGACACTGCCATACCGACCACTTACCGCAGGCATTTTGTGGATATCGTTCATAGACTATACTAGAGAAATGTGAAGCTTGAAATTAAATACATTTCCTAATATGGGTGATTGTTAATGGGACAATTGATGGCTACAACCATCAAACCAGTAGCAGCAGTATAAAGGATAATGCGTATTTTTAAAAAAGTAGTGGTGCACATTGTTATAAACTTAGCGTTCCATTTGTTATTACATCAATTGAGGCAATTTATCACAATATGGATTTTTGTCCATATCACCCAGCTTTAACAGGTAGGTACTACTTACATGTGCAGTTCAACCATTGACAGTCACCGACACAAGTGTCACAAGCGAGTTCAGCACATCCATCATCTGAAAGGGGAAACATCAATCAACATACAAGTAATTAGAAGCGTATACAAAGGTTAGTTGTATACAAAAGGTTCGAATTGTCACCAATGAGGGAATTAGCCCAACTGATGGATATAGACCTAATTGGACTTGCCAGGGAGATATTTACTTAATAGGCACAACACAACAGTAGATACTCATCAACTGTAAGCACATTAGTCACAGGGAGCAGTAAAGTTACTTAGATATGATTTCTGGTAGATGAATGCCTACGAGGTGAGCCTGGTCATGTCAATCTCCAACGTTGGTTTATGACATTTAAAACACCTGTGCATGTAACGAATGGAAAGAAGAGAGGGACTGAGAAACCCGCTGTCCCAATGACGGACATTAAAATGTATTGCCCCTCTGTCCGTGTGACTTATGTAGCTTGACCTGTGATATGTTTTTTGCAAATATAGCTATAGATTAATAACGCAATATAAATTAAAATGTGACGCAAGGCTGACAGGCAAGCAAGGGCCATCTAGCCAACAAGAGCATAAGCTGGCCATTTCACTAACCACCAATCTTCTAAATTATGTTGTCCAAAGGGACAATAATCAAAACTCTTATTAAACAAATACATATATGTGCCTGTTATTTCAGGGTTGCTGACTTCAGTAATGTTGTCCTACAAGCTAACGTTAGCAGCTATGACGATATCAAGCAGCCCACGTTGGCTGTCGCTCGCAGTCTGAAAAAAAAGACTATAGAGGGCTAGCTCAGCTGGCTAACGTTACACATCTACCATTAAGAACGAACAAACTTGACAACACGTATGATTCCCACAAATCGTTTTTAGAAACAGTTTGCTGACACATTCGGGGCAACTAGAACGAAAAGTGGCATAAATATGCACTCAAAACGGCTCGCGCATTTATGTATACGAGCTAGCGCTTAGCTCGCAGGCTTTCTTATGCAGAGAGCGCAAAAACAAGCTGTGCTTTACTAGGTCGCAAACTTACCTACGCTCGCAAATGTTGTTGCAGCTACCAATGCAAGGACTAATGTAACGTAAACAAGTTTTAAGTACATGTTTAATTTATATTTTCCACCAACTTGTTCGTCGTTCCACCCGATTTATGAGGAGTCGCGAGAGAGATCTGATATCTACTGGATACGGGTATTCTGACGCTGTTGCTATTCTAACTGGCTACTTCCTTCTACCAGAGATATTCACTTTTGAGGAGATGGGAATTGGGATGGGAATTGTATTAACGCCTTGTATTTGCCCAAGGGTTGTCAATGTTCCGCGCGGTGTAATTCTGGGAGATTTTGGCACAGGTGCTTTTATCGGAGTCAATTAGGCGCTTGCTCCCAAAAAATAAAATACGTGAACGAAAAGTACAATATTACAAATATTTTCTGAGATATGAGATGCGCAATTTATTCTCTGAAATATCGTATAGTTTTGTAATCGTAACATTGCGTACTTTCGACGAAAACAGTCAGGTTTCTCATATACTGACTTTTAGAATAGTTTGCGTTACGATTAGTTTAGTTTAGCAACCACTTTGGCATGACAACGTGAACGCAATTGGTCGACGGTGCTGGGCGGAGCGTTATACGTTTTACAGACAATTGTCGATGGGATTATTTTCTCCTCTTTTTCGAATATCTCTGTTTCTACACAGGTCATGTGGCTCTTTTTACTGCTTGCTTGCGGCAAGGTTGCCATGTCCGCGTATTTTTTGCTAATTGGTCTTCTTACAAACTATGTTGCGGGTGAAAATGTATTGGTCGCCGGTTTTTGACCTACCTCACTGCCTCCGCCGTGGCATTGCTCTTATGAGAAATGTATTTCTTGCAGAGAGAAATATATATATATATATATATTTACTGTGACCTGCTGACTATTCGGCATTGAGTCAGACTGTCTGACTGTCAGACTGAGTGATTAAGTGACTTGAGTTGTGGGGAGGGCCGAAGTGGTTTGTAGTTAGTCTATTTAAAATTGTCATTATGGCGACACCTATTTATTTCCAACCCGTTTTCAACAAAACATGCCTAAATGCTAGGACTGATGCGCGTTAAGAAATATTGTCGACATAGCACTGGAAAAAACGTTTGGCGCGCTATAGAGCTAGACATTAGACAAATTCGCTATGGAGAAACTATCAAGTGAAGTGTTTTACTCAAGGTCAGTTCTTGGGTCTCAAGGGTTGAGAGGAGATTTGTGCTAGTGGACATTTTTTTTAAATGGAAGTTATGGAACTCCCGCTTGTGTTTCTGTTGTTGGGAAAAAGTCCTCAATGAAACTGACATTAAATGTGGCGAATGATACATATGCATCTGTTATTGTAGGCTACTGTAGCCAACCATTTGGTGTAAAGTACTTAGGTAAAAATACTTAAGTTCTACTTAAAGAAGTGTTTTAGGGTATATGTACTTTACTATTTATATTTTTTGACAACTTTTACTTCACTACATTCCTAAAGAAAATGTACTTTTTACTCCATAGATTTTCCCTGACACCCAAAAGTACTCGTTATGTTTTGAATGTAGGACAGGAAAATTACCTAATTCACACACTTATTCAGAGAACATCACGCTTTGTTTGTAAATGATGTCTGAGTGTTGGAGCATGCCCTTGGCGATCCATTTTTTTTTTAAATGATGCCGTCTGGTTTGCTTTATATAAGGAATTAGAAATGATTTATACCTTTACTTTTGATACTTAAGTATATTTTAGAAATGACATTTATTTTAAACCAAAAACTTTTAGACTTTTACTCAAGTAGTATTTTACTGGGTGACTTTCACTTTTGAGTAATTTTCTATTAAAGATATCTTTACTTTTACTGAAGTATGACAATTGGGTACTTTTTCCACCACTGGATACAATAAATATGTTAAAATTGCATTATCACTTGTGTAGCCTATCTGGAGCTGGCAAACAGATTCAATAAATAGCCTATAACTTCAGTTTACATCTTGCTTAGGCTACTGTAGGCTATCTGAAATTAGATGTAGGCCTATCAATGGCTATAGACTACCTGCATCTAGCTGAGCAAACCATGGCAAAGTTGAGTTGCAATCATAAACCCAGATTTTACTATGCCGCATATGCCTATTGAAATGACAAGTAAATCTCGCAAATGGTCGATTTATAACAGTTTGTAGTCTTAACATCTGGCACATAACATGTTTTTTTTAGTTCGTCCAAGAGTTTCTTGCAGAGAGATTGAGATCCTCTGTCCAACTGTCATCACTCAAACTCGCCTGTTGGATTTATCTATAGTTATGCACATGTGCAAAAGGGATTTATTTACAATTATAAACTGGGTTTGAACCCTGGATGCGAATTGTCTGAAAGCTGTGGAATATCAGACTGAATACCAGGGGTATGACAAACTTTTTTTCTGCTCTAATTACTTTGATAAAACAGTTTATAACAGCAACAAGGCACCTCAGGGTTTCAAATCAAATCAAATTTTATTTGTCACATACACATGGTTAGCAGATGTTAATGCGAGTGTAGCGAAATGCTTGTGCTTCTAGTTCCGACAATGCAGTAATAACGAACAAGTAATCTAACTAACAATTCCAAAACAACTACTGTCTTATACACAGTGTAAGGGGATAAGGAATATGTACATAAGGATATATGAATGAGTGATGGTACAGAGCAGCATAGGCAAGATACAGTAGATGATATCGAGTACAGTATATACATATGAGATGAGTATGTAAACCAAGTGGCATAGTTAAAGTGGCTAGTGATACATGTGTTACATAAGGATGCAGTCGATGATAGAGTACAGTATCTACGTATGCATATGAGATGAATAATGTAGGGTAAGTAACATTATATAAGGTAGCATTGTTTAAAGTGGCTAGTGATATATTTACATCATTTCCCATCAATTCCCATTATTAAAGTGGCTGGAGTAGAGTCAGTGTCATTGACAGTGTGTTGGCAGTAGCCACTCAATGTTAGTGGTGGCTGTTTAACAGTCTGATGGCCTTGAGATAGAAGCTGTTTTTCAGTCTCTCGGTCCCAGCTTTGATGCACCTGTACTGACCTCGCCTTCTGGATGACAGCGGGGTGAACAGGCAGTGGCTCAGGTGGTTGATGTCCTTGATGATCTTTATGGCCTTCCTGTAGCATCGGGTGGTGTAGGTGTCCTGGAGGGCAGGTAGTTTGCCCCCGGTGATGCGTTGTGCAGACCTCACTACCCTCTGGAGAGCCTTACGGTTGAGGGCGGTGCAGTTGCCATACCAGGCGGTGATACAGCCCGCCAGGATGCTCTCGATTGTGCATCTGTAGAAGTTTGTGAGTGCTTTTGGTGACAAGCCGAATTTCTTCAGCCTCCTGAGGTTGAAGAGGCGCTGCTGCGCCTTCCTCACGATGCTGTCTGTGTGAGTGGACCAATTCAGTTTGTCTGTGATGTGTATGCCGAGGAACTTAAAACTTGCTACCCTCTCCACTACTGTTCCATCGATGTGGATGGGGGGTGTTCCCTCTGCTGTTTCCTGAAGTCCACAATCATCTCCTTAGTTTTGTTGACGTTGAGTGTGAGGTTATTTTCCTGACACCACACTCCGAGGGCCCTCACCTCCTCCCTGTAGGCCGTCTCGTCGTTGTTGGTAATCAAGCCTACCACTGTTGTGTCGTCCGCAAACTTGATGATTGAGTTGGAGGCGTGCATGGCCACGCAGTCGTGGGTGAACAGGGAGTACAGGAGAGGGCTCAGAACGCACCCTTGTGGGGCCCCAGTGTTGAGGATCAGCGGGGAGGAGATGTTGTTGCCTACCCTCACCACCTGGGGTCGGCCCGTCAGGAAGTCCAGAACCCAGTTGCACAGGGCGGGGTCGAGACCCAGGGTCTCGAGCTTGATGACGAGCTTGGAGGGTACTATGGTGTTGAATGCCGAGCTGTAGTCGATGAACAGCATTCTCACATAGGTATTCCTCTTGTCCAGATGGGTTAGGGCAGTGTGCAGTGTGGTTGAGATTGCATCGTCTGTGGACCTATTTGGGCGGTAAGCAAATTGGAGTGGGTCAAGGGTGTCAGGTAGGGTGGAGGTGATATGGTCCTTGACTAGTCTCTCAAAGCACTTCATGATGACGGATGTGAGTGCTACGGGGCGGTAGTCGTTTAGCTCAGTTACCTTAGCTTTCTTGGGTATATGGCCAATATACCACGGCTAACGACTGTATCCAGATATTCTTGCAACATATTCAAATTTCTTTATGTCACAGCTCGCAATAATGATTATTTTGACGAAAATGTAGCTTCTAATGTCGTGACAAGTTACATCGATACTCCTTCATTGGCACGATAGCATTTTGGAAAAAGGGTTTATTGGACGAATGTGGCAACTCCTCTCTTGCTGTGAAAAAAACATTTGGGCTGGTTTTGATTGGTCATTGTCTAGATATTTTTGCTGGACCTGGCAAACCTGGCTTGTGTAAAGAGTGTAAAGAGAAGTGTCATGAAGTGAGAAGTTGTCCAGTACTGACTATTTATTTTACAGTATGGCCTAGGTCTACTGTACTTCAAAACACTGACCACCTGTTTATTACTACTTCACCTTAAAGTGGCACAGCTATAACATGTCTCAATTATCATTATGTTGTCTTTTTCTAAAAGAAACTCACACCTTTCATAAATCACAATTGACATGATCTGAAGATCGCATGCCTGCTTACATGCCTGGTTACATGCCAACAACTCAAAACCTCATGTATACTATAACAAAATAATACTTCTGACTTATGTTCAGTGCAGGAAAGGCCTACTGGGTTAAATGGAAGACCTAAGATGTATTTCAGTTGAATGCATTCAGTTGTACAACTGACTAGGTATCCCCTTTCCCTTACTGTTTTTCTGTCCTCCTTGAGGTCAAGCTAGTTACCATTTCCTGTACAGTCCACCACCACAAAAGAATATATCTAGAAGTGACACAGGTCTTTGCTTTGGTTCACTCAAAGAGAATAGGAACTGAATCTGACAGTCAGTTTATTCCTATATCAGTTTATGGGGGGAAGGGTTGTTTCCCAGCCCTTATGCAGGGTAAGCTACATTTCTATCTAGCTTCAATTTCTTGTGAGAGAAAAAAAGCTACCTACATATTTACAAACATGGTAATATACAGTAACTGAAAAAAGAAAGCAGCAAAGTGTCCAGCCACAAACAGGTCAGGAACAAAGTTGTGGAAAAGTACAGATCAGGGTTGGGATATAAAAATGTAAAAAAATAGAAACTTTGACCATCCCACGGAGCACCATTAAATCCATGATTAAAAATGGAAAGAATATGGCACCACAACAAACCTGCCAAGAGAGGGCCACCCACCAAAACTCACAGAGGCAACAAAGAGACCAAAGATAACCCTGAAGGAGCTGCAAAGCTCCACAGCGGAGATTGGAGTATCTGTCCACAGGACCACTTTAAGCCGTACACTCCACAGAGCTGGGGTTTACGGAAAGGTGTCCAGAAAAAAAGCCATTGCTTAATTAAAGAAAGAAATAAGCAAACACGTTTGGTGTTCGACAAAGGCAGCTCTACAAAGTATGGACTTTGGGACGGTGAATAGTTATGTTGTTTGTGTCACAAAAAATATTTTGCATCTTCAAAGTGGTAGGCATGTTGTGTAAATCAAATGATACAAAGTTATGTAGAAAACTGTGGTTAAATAAAAATGCGCTGTTACTGTGGTTCAAACACTGCAGTCGGCCACTTTACAATCCTGTTTGGGTCTCTCATTTTAGGTTTGGACTTCTTGTCTCCTCAGTGCCTTCAACCACTTCACTAATCAGAGGGCTTTTCACAGTACCCAAATGCAGAAAAAATTCATGACAATTATACAGTATTATATAGAGCCATTATTTATTGATACTCCCTTCCATCTCATATTGCCCAAAAGAACAGCAAACCTGGTTTAAAAAAACAGATAAAGCAACACCTCACGGCACAACGCCTCTCCCGTATTTGACCTAGATAGTTTGTGTGTATGTATTTATATGTAGGCTACGTGTGTCTTTTAAAAAATATGTGTAGTTCAGTCCTTCAGCTGTTCTTGTCTATTAATGTTCTGTATTATGTCATGTTTCATGTGGACCGTAGGAAGAGAAGATGCTGCTTTCACAACAGCTAATGGAAATCCTAATAAAATATCAAATAAAATATCGAATTACACAGGTGCACCTTGTGCTGGTGACAATTAAAGGCCACTCTAAAATGTGCAGTTTTGTCACAACACAACGCCACAGATATCTCAAGTTTTGAGGGAGTGTGCATTGGCATGCTGACTTCAGGAATGTCCAACAGAGCTTTTGCCAGAAAATTGAATGTTAATTTCTCTACCATAAGCCACCTCCAATGTTGTTTTAGAGAATTTGGCAATACGTTCAACCGGCCTCACAACCGCAGACCATGTGTAACCACGCCAGCCCAGGACCGCCACAATCGGCTTCTTCACCTGCGGGATGGTCTGAGACGAGCCACCCGGCGAGCTGATGAAACTGTGGGTTTACACAACCGAAGAATTTCTGCACAAACCATCAGAAACCGCTTCAGAGAAGCTTTTATCTTTTATCCGTACTCGTCATACTCACCAAGGTCTTGACCTGACTGCAGTTCGGCGTCGTAACCGACTTCAGTGGGCAAATGCTCACCTTCGGTGGCCCCTGACATACTGGAAAAGTGTACTTTTCATGGATGAATCCCGGTTTCAACTGTACTGGACAGATGGCAGACATCCTGTTTGGTGTTGTGTGGGTGAGCGGTTTGCTGATGTCAACGTGGTGAACAGAGTGCCCCATGGTGGCGGTGGGGTTATGTAATGGGCAGGCATAAGCTACGGACAATGAACACAATTGCATTTTATCGATGGCAATTTGAATGCACAGAGATACTGTGACTGGATCCTGAGGCCCACTGTCGTGCCATTCATCCGCTGCCATCACCTCATGTTTCAGCATGATAATGCGTGGCCCTGTGTCACAAGGATCTGTACAAAATTCATGGAAGCTGAAAATGTACCAGATCTTCCATGGCCTGCATACTCACCAGCTATGTCACCCATTGAGCAGGTTTGGGATGCTCTGGATCGAGGTGTACGACAGCGTGTTCCAGTTCCCGCCAATATCCAGCAATTTCGCACAGCCATTGAAGAGGAGTGGGACAACATTTCACAGGCTACAATCAACAGCCTGATCAACTCAACTCTATCCGAAGGAAATGTGTCACGCTGCATGAGGCAAATGGTGGTTATACCACATACTGACTGGTTTTCTGATCCACGCCCCTACCTTTTTTTGAGGTATCTGTGACCAACAGATACATATCTGTATTCCCAGTCATGTGAAATCCATAGATTAGGGCCTGATGAATTTAATTTAAATTGACTGATTTCCGTATATGAATTGTAAACTCAGTAAAATGCATGTTTCGTTTCTATTTTTGTTCAGTGTATATTAACGTCATTACTTGGCATCAATTACAACACCTTTCTGATCAAATTAAAATTAGTTTCTCATTGAAAGATGGGAATCAGCTGAGCATCTCAAACAGAATTGTATGTCTTTTTGAAATCGACACAACATATACCATGTAGAACAAACATGTGTTTCTGAATAGGAATAACATCAGTCTAAATATGGCCCAGGTGTTAAATGTTGCTGCTGATGTAGCATGTCTGTATTTTCTCACATTTTCAATTTAAGCAATGATTATGCCAGTTATACCAAAACAATACAGAATTCCATCTCCAAGTTGTTATGTGGAAAAACAGACAAATTGCAAGAGAATCACTTGGGACAAATCACAATATGTTAAAGGGGGAATCTGCAGAACATCCATTTTTGAGAGTTAGAATAGTGGAATGCACAAGGTGCAATTTCGAAATATGGTTGTGCATCAGCAGGTTTTCGCTTCTTATGTCAGTCACTCAATTAGACCATGTGAGCCTAGCCAGCTATTTATACTTGCTGTAATCAAGGTTGATCTACCGACCGGGAGGCCGCCATTGATTTTGTTGGTCACTCTCATAAACATTTCTCTCCACCCAATAGAAAAATGTGTAGAATTTAAGGAAATGTGTTATAAAATTGCAAAAACAATTCTCCGCCCCATGGCAAAATGTGTAGAATTGCAGGAAATTAACTATAAAACTTTTTTCTCTCCACTGTCAAGATGGGGGCTGCTAAAATGTTTTGCTCCCAAAGGCTAGGGCCGGCTCTTTACTGCATGTATGGGTATGAATGTGGGAATTCTACACATCCATACCCACACATGCAAGTGGTAATTCTACAGATTCCCATATTTCAATGAGAAACACATTTTAATTAGACCAGATAAGTGTGTTGTAACTGTTGCAAAATAATGACATTGGCATATATGGCTAAGAATTACAGTAGGGTGACTCTCCTAGCAAGTCTCAAACACAGGCCACCAGCACTGATGACGAACGCCCTAACCACTGTCCCAATAAGGGATATCTCTAGGTCATGTACTTATTGGGTAAGTATAGTTAGGACAGTAGTAACCCTAACCTCTCCTCCCTAGGCACTTGTGTAGATATGAAACAACATGATTGGTGTAAGCAATAGGGTGAGTGCACTTTGAAGTAAATCTCAGCTCTGTTAAAAGTACATTCAAGGAAATATTTTATTAATCATAGAGATTCAGGAGTATCATTTTAACAGGTTAAAATGCCCCACCAACTGTATAGAAACCACTTAAATTGAGTTTCAAAAGTACCTAAAATAAAATAATTAGAATAAGGACTTAGAGGACACATGCCTTTTCTGTGATAAAGAAGGGGAAACTGTTATACACATGTTTTATGAGTGTGACTCTGTGAAGTTATTTTGGAGTGAGTTAAGAAAATACATTTTTTATTTCATAAATAAGACCCATGTATTTACAATAAAATATGTAATATGTTATTTTTCAAATGAAAACAAAACTACTGAATAGTAGTTTGTCGCTAATTTCTTCATTCTCTCTGGTAAACGTTATACACACAAAACAAATATATGAAATCTGTCCCCAAATGCAATATATTTTTTACTTGAAATCCAATAGTTAATCAAATCTCTAGAATTAGTCAATAACACAAAAAAACATTGCATTCTTACAACTCTATCATAGGTTTATAAAATTGTCTCAGCTGAAGTTCATAAAAGTCACCTGCATAGAAAATTGTCATCTGGTCGAAACAAATTCATGATCAGAGATGTGCATGGCAAATGTGTTTGTTCTTCTGAAGTTCTATGATATCGGGTTGTTTGTTTGAGCACGGTTCGAAACAACATTTTAAGCAGCAATTTAACATGCATCTTATCAGCTAACAACATTTGGTGCATCATCGTTGTCACCAATGACTGTGGTTGTCTCACAAGCCAACCTGCTCGTGGTGGGATGTTTGGCGCTATAGACCGTTAGCTGGGTAGATACAATGTTTCCACTTTCTAGCAGTCCGTTTTATTGTCACACTAGCATACATTATTTATTGCTTGTACATTTTGTGGCATATCGTATCAGAGGCCACATGATCACTTAAGGAACGCGCAGTCTGCGGAAAATCTCAGCTCAATGCACTATACTTGCATGACTCCAGTTAACTTGAATAAAGAAGGACTTATGTTTTAAAAACTGTTGTTTTCTTTAGTATTTCTTCGACAAGAAGATACAACATGGTACCAGGAGTGACAGAACTCATCATTAACTCATCCATCATGAAGTTTTGGTAAAAAATGCTTAACGGTGCCAAGAGGCTTCACGTCAACTAGCTAACTTTAGCTGATGTTAGCTAACTAGCCACTGGGCTAACCAGACTGATGTAAAAAATAACCACGCCAGAGCTAACGGAGCGTGCAGTGCACGTACCTAGTCGTTTTGCAGTGCTAGCTGGCTAACGACATGGAGCAGCTAAAGCCTCCAACAGAACTGAAACTTTACGGCAATGCTGAAGAGCAATGGAAGCAGTTGAAATGGCGGAAATAGGAGTGGCTGAAAAAGACGACGCACAGAAGGTAGCACTGTTTCTCACAGTAACGTTTGTTGGCCTGGACGCCATTGATGTATGCAACTGCTTTCAGCTAAGGGATGAAGAGCTAGCAGATTATGAACTGGTATTAGCCAAATTTCTGTATTTTTGTACTCCCAGAAGAAACAAGACATTTGAGAGTTATGTTTTCAAAAGTAGATGTCAGAATAAAAGAGAGACTTTTGAGGAATTTATTATGGACTTAACTGAAATGTCAGCCATGTAATTTTGGTCAAATTGCAGACTCACTGATAGAATTATTATTGAGTTGAGCGACAAGGGACTGAGAGAAAAGTTACTTCGTGAGAATGAATTGTCACTAGAAAGAGCAATACAAATGTGTTAAGCTAGAAAGGTGACTCAGAGTCACATATGGTCAATGGACAGTGGTGTTCGTAGTGACACAGTATGCAGGGTGGAGTATGTTAGCAAAGGAAGAGCTACATCTAAACGGCTAACTTCGAAGGACAGCGCCCTACAGCAGTCAGCAGCGCACTTCAGGGAACCAGCGCTTGTGCGGCAACTGTGGAGGAGAGCACAGACCTCGCCAGTGCCCAGCATATAGAAAAGGGTGTTACACCTGTGGTGGCATGAAAAAACACTTTGCACTCAAATGCAAGCAGCGGAGATAAAAAATACAGTACACTATGTGGGAACAGTCACACTTGCAGGACCAGATGAGGGCTGGACTGCTACCTACAAATCTAATAGAACTGACATTGTGTTCAAATTTGACTCTGGAGCACAGGTCAACATAATTCCAGAAAATTACAGTAGTGAAGCAATTGCTACTTCAGGACATGCACATTGGTGCTGGAGGTAGATATAAATTTGTACCTATTCTGGAAACTCACACAAGTCAGGTGAGACATCTACTGTGTAAAACTACAGAGTGGTGTAGGAACAGTAATCACCAGAAAGAGGAGCTTAAGGCATTGATCACGCAAGCTCCAGTGCTGAGGTTCTATGATGAAAAGCGCAAAAACCAAAATCTCAGCAGATGCCTATAAAGCAGGTTTAGGTGCAGTGTTGTAACAGCAATATGGCACTAGATGACGCCCAGTCGCATATGCTTCCAGGGCTCTGACAACTTCTGAGTGTAACTATGCTCAGGTTGAGATAGAGGCATTGGCACTGCCATATAAATGTGAGAAATTCCATGTGTTTATCTATGGTAAAACAGTGTTGGCAGAAACAGATCACATACCTTTGGTTACTATTGCAAAGAAGGGTCTAACATACACACCAACAAGGGTACAGAGACTGTTTACAAAACTTCAGAAATATGACTTGCAACTCAAGTACAGGCCAGGGAAACAATTGTTAGTGGCAGACACATTGTCCAGAGCTTTTGACAGCTCAGAACCAAACCAGATGTACAAGCAGGACGAGGCCATACATGTAAACCTTATCAGAAAGACTTGCCCAGTCTCAGATGAAATGTGGACAGTTATATCACATGCTACTGCAAAAGAAGATGTTTGCAAAAGGTGATTCAATTCATAACATGTGAGTGGTCTGCACAAGCTATACCATACCCTTGTGGTCAATACAGGGATGAGCTATCTCTACTTGATGGAATTCTATTTAAGGGTTCAAGAATTGTGATATCAAGTGTGTTACAGAAAAAGCCATCTAGGGATGGAAAGGTCAAAATTATGTGCAGAAGCAGTGTTATTCTGGCCCAAGGTGAATGCTGATATAGAGTAGACATTCAGAGCCTGTGAAACATGCTAGAAATACAGGTCAAAACAGAGCAGAGCCAATGTGGGATGAGGAAAAATAGGTATTGAGACCATGAGGCAAAGTAGTGTATATATCTCTTTTCTCTTGAGGGCAGGAGATACATTATTGATGCGCTATTACACTCATTACCCAGAGAGCTTTGCTGAAGGACACTACTGCTAGTCAGGTGATAACTCGCATTAAGTAATTCCTTACTCGTCATGGGGTCGGAGACATAGTCCGTATGGAAAATGCCTCACAGTTCAACTTTCAGTGATTTTGCCAAACTGTATGTACGGGTTCAAGCATGTCACATCCAGCCCACTGTACCCACAAACTAATGGGTTAGTCGAGAACGGTGTCAAAACAGTGAAACTACTGCTTAAGAAAGCTCCCGACTCGAAGATAGATCCGTACCTAGCTTTGTTAAACGACCGGGCTACTCCACTAAAACATGGTATGTCTCCTGCAGAGCTGTTGTTCAACAGGAAACTCAATACTACACTTCTCAAAAAAATAAAGGGAACACTAAAATAACATATCCTAGATCTGAATGAATGAAATATTCTTTGTGGACTTCAGGAAACAGCAGAGGGAACACCCCCCTATCCACATTGATGGAACAGTAGTGGAGAGGGTAGTAAGTTTTAAGTTCCACTGCGTACACATCACAGACAAACTGAATTGGTCCACCCACACAGACAGCATCGTGAAGAAGGCGCAGCAGCGCCTCTTCAACCTCAGGAGGCTGAAGAAATTCGGCTTGTCACCAAAAGCACTCACAAACTTCTACTGATGCACAATCGAGAGCATCCTGTCGGGCTGTATCACCGCCTGGTACGGCAACTGCTCCGCCCACAACCGTAAGGCTCTCCAGAGGGTAGTGAGGTCTGCACAACGCATCACCGGGGGCAAACTACCTGCCCTCCAGGACACCTACACCACCCAATGTCACAGGAAGGCCATAAAGATCATCAAGGACAACAACCACCCGAGCCACTGCCTGTTCACCCCGCTATCATCCAGAAGGCGAGGTCAGTACAGGTGCATCAAAGCTGGGACCAAGAGACTGAAAAACAGCTTCTATCTCAAGGCCATCAGACTGTTAAACAGCCACCACTAACATTGAGTGGCTGCTGCCAACACACTGACTCAACTCCAGTCACTTTAATAATGGGAATTGATGGGAAATGATGTAAAATATATCACTAGCCACTTTAAACAATGCTACCTAATATAATGTTTACATACCCTACATTATTCATCGCATATGTATATGTCTATACTGTACTCTATATCATCTACTGCATCTTTATGTAATACATGTATCACTAGCCACTTTAACTATGCCACTTTGTTTACATACTCATCTCATATGTATATACTGCACTCAATACCATCTACTGTATCTTGCCTATGCCGCTCTGTACCATCACTCACTCATATATCTTTATGTACATATTCTTTATCCCCTTACACTTGTGTCTATAAGGTAGTAGATTTGGAATTGTTAGCTAGATTACTTGTTGGTTATTACTATATTGTCGGAACTAGAAGCACAAGCATTTCACTACACTCGCATTAACATCTGCTAACCATGTGTATGTGACAAATAACATTTGATTCGATTTGATTTGATTATTAAATACTTTTTTCTTTTCAAAGTTGAATGTGCTGACAAGAAAATCACACAAAAATTATCAATGGAAATCAAATTTATCAATCCATGGAGGTCTGGATTTGGAGTCACACTCAAAATTAAAGTGGAAAACCACACTACAGGGTGATCCAACTTTGATGTAATGTCCTTAATACAAGTCAAAATGAGGCTCAGTAGTGTGTGTGGCCTCCACGTGCCTGTATGACCTCCCTACAATGCCTGGGCATGCTCCTGATGAGGTGGCAGATGGTCTCCTGAGGGATCTCCTCCCAGACCTGGACTAAAGCTGGATGGAGCGAGACATGATGTCCCAGATGTGCTCAAATGGATTCAGGTCTGGGGCACGGGCGGGCCAGTCCATAGCATCAATGCCTTCCTCTTGCAGGAACTGCTGACACACTCCAGCCACATGAGGTCTAGCATTCTTTTGCATTAGGAGGAACCCAGGGCCAACCGCACCAGCATATGTTCTCACAAGGGGTCTGAGGATCTCATCTCGGTACCTAATGGCAGTCAGGCTACCTCTGGCGAGCACATGGAGGGCTGTGCGGCCACCCAAAGAAATGCCACCCCACACCATGACTGACCCACCGCCAAACCGGTCATGCTGGAGGATGTTGTAGGCAGCAGAACATTCTCCACGGCGTCTTCAGACTGTCACGTCTGTCACATGTGCTCAGTGTGAACCTGCTATCATCTGTGAAGAGCACAGGGCGTCAGTGGCGAATTTTCCAATCTTGGTGTTCTCTGGCAAATGCCAAACGTCCTGCACGGTGCTGGGCTGTAAGCACAACCCCCACCTGTGGACGTTGGGCCCTCATACCACCCTCGTGGAGTCTGTTTCTGACCGTTTGAGCAGACACATGCACATTTGTGGCCTGCTGGAGGTCATTTTGCAGGGCTCTGGCAGTGCTCCTCCTGCTCCTCCTTGCACAAAGGCGGAGGTAGCGGTCCTGCTGCTGGGTTGTTGCCCTCCTACGGCCTCCTCCACATCTCCTGGTGTGCTGGCCTGTCTCCTGGTAGCGCCTCCATGCTCTGGACACTACGCTGACAGACACAGCAAAACTTCTTGCCACAGCTCGCATTGATGTCCCATCCTGGATGAGCTGCACTACCTGAGCCACTTGTGTGGGTTGTAGACTCCGTCTCATGCTACCACTAGAGTGAAAGCACCGCCAGCATTCAAAAGTGACCAAAACATCAGCCAGGAAGCATAGGAACTGAGAAGTGGTCTGTGGTCACCACCTGCAGAACCACTCATTTATTGGGGGTGTCTTGCTAATTGCATATAATTTCCACCTGTTGTCTATTCTATTTGCACAACAGCATGTAAAATGTATTGTCAATCAGTGTTGCTTCCTAAGTGGACAGTTTGATTTCACAAAAGTGTGATTGACTTGGAGTTACATTGTGTTGTTTAAGTGTTCCCTTTATTCTTTTGAGCAGTATAATTTGCCAGTACTCCTAGAAACAGAGAAGGGTGACAAGGTCATTCTTAACAAACGGAGAGAAAAGATACTATGAAAAAGAAAGAGGAGTGGTTGGCACCACCCTTGGGTTGTGCCGTGGCAGAGATCTTTGTGGGGTATACTCAGCCTTGTCTCAGGATGGTAAGTTGGTGGTTGAAAATATCCCTCTATTGGTGGGGGTCTGTGCTTTTGGAAAGTGGGTGGGGTTATATCCTGCCTGTTTGGCAGTGTCCGTGGGTATCATCGGATGGGGCCACAGTGTCTCCTGACCCCTCCTGTCTCAGCCTCCAGTATTTATGCTGCAGTAGTTTATGTGTTGGGGGGCTAGGGTCAGTCTGTTATATCTGGAGTATTTCTCCTGTCTTATCCAGTGTTCTGTGTGAATTTAAGTATCTCTCTAATCTCTCTCTCTAATTCTCTCTTTCTCTCTCTCGGAGGACCTGAGCCCTAGGACCATGCCTCAGGACTACCTAGCATGATGACTCCATGCTGTCCCCAGTCCACCTGGCCGTGCTGCTGCTCCAGTTTGAACTCTTCTGCCTGCGGCTATGGAACTCTGACCTGTTCACCGGACATGTTACCTGTCCCAGACCTGCTGTTTTCAACTCTCTAGAGACAGCAGGAGCGGTAGAGATATCAATGATTGGCTATGAAAAGCCACCTGACATTTGCCCCTGAGGTGCTGACTTGTTGCACCCTCGACAACTACTGTGATTATTATTATTTGACCATGCTGGTAATTTATGAACATTTGAACATCTTGGCCATGTTCTGGTATAATCTGCACCCGGCACAGCCAGAAGAGGACTGGCCACCCCTCATAGCCTGGTTCCTCTCTAGGTTTCTTCCTAGGTTTTGGCCTTTCTAGGGAGTTTTTCCTAGCCACCGTGCTTCTACACCTGCATTGCTTGCTGTTTGGGGTTTTAGGCTGGGTTTCTGTACAGCACTTTGATATATCAGCTGATGTAAGAAGGGCTATATAAATAAAATTGATTTGACAAAGGTTCCAAGGTGCTCATTGCACTCAGTCCCAATGATAGGGTGAAAATGCATGATGGTAAAGCATGGAGCGTTGAGGCCTGTGTGGTGAAAACAGTGCTTACAACATATGATGTAATGACACCTGAAGGAGTTACATACAGGATTTACAGACACTTTTTGTTATTATTTTATCTTGTGAGGGAAAAGACATGGGGATGTGGCATATTGTATCAGAGGTCACGTGACCACTTAGGGCAAGCGTAGCCTGCGCAGAAGAGCGGAAGATCTCAACAATACTTATTTTGCCCTTGAGTTGCGTTCTCATGCAAAACTAGACAGATAGCTAACAACTAAGTCTTCATTAAAACTCCCATGGCGTGACTTTTCTTGAATGAATTTATTGAAAACGTTTATGTTGTGAAACTGCAAAATACAGAAAAGAATATACTTTAATATTCAATTCACACCGACATACTGTAGCTGTACATTATACATTTGAAGTTGCATACATACAAAGCACGTGCCAAGGTACCATGCATCTGGCATGATGCCAAACCATATAGCTAATTGTTACTCATATGGTAATTGGCTAACTCCTTTCATTACTCTAATAATGTACAACCATCTATGTAGAATAACAAAGCATATTACACTAGAAACAGTAACACAACTACAGTATTGTATATTTTACAATTCGTTTGCATGACACACGAGCAAAGTAATACAGCTAACGACATACATTAAAGGCATTGCAATTTGTATGAGTAAATGCAACCAACCAACATTGATATTTAAGCAACTCTATCAATAACAAGATTATCATCATTAGCTAAATGCTTGAATCAAACTTACAAATAAATATTTTCCAAGGCTGCAGCGTGACAATAAATAACTACACTGAAAGACCTGCACCGTAGCATTGTTTTTAGCTGCTTCTATGCATGCAGAACAAATTCTCTACTTCCTGTTTGTGTAGTCTTTCTAAGTACCAGAAAGCTCGCGAGTATTACCATGGGGGCGAATATTACCATGGAACACAATGAAAATACATTTGAACCATTGTAATAAAATAATCTGTTACCTTCTAACAGGATGGCAGCACAATACTTGTATGGCTCTGATTAACTTCAATAAAGAAGGACTTCAGTTTTAAAGAACAAATGCTTTCTTTAGTATTTCATAGACAAGAACACCGTTGTACCGTTTTCTGAGCCAACACATCCTCTTCTCTCTCATGATCCTGAAATAAATATCCTTCCGCAGTGTGAACTCCACTTAAAGCAGCTGCCAGATTCACCCATCGCATCTGTAAAGTTGAAGATCATCAAATCTTCACCATGCCTCTGTCAGCAACCATCATCAGTGGAGTGCAGAAGTTGGTTCTAGAATAGATTAATGCATTTTCTCAAGCAACATATAGCCTTTGGACAGCTGGAGGATACCTTCCATCCATTTTTCTCAGTCATAATGCAATGCATACATGCTTATTTCTTTCCACATGAAGGATAGGGTTAGTATGGCCATATTACATGGAACATTTATAAACTAATACAAGATGTTAGATATTTCTTTTTAAGATCTCAAATGGAAAACAGTATATTTAGCAGACCATTTGCTCATCATGTCTTATCTTATGACCTATTGTTTACAGTACATTAACACTAGGTGGCAGTGTGTTTAAGAGTATGGTGTAGCCTCAAGACCTTCATATACAATCATTGCACAAGACATACTGTCACGTTCGTCGTAGTGAGAAGACCAAGGCGCAGCGTAATGTGAATACATGATACTTTTAATAAAGATAGACACTAAACAAACTATACAAAATAACAAAACAAACGTGACGCTATGATACAAAAGTGCAAAATACCCCAAAAATACCCAAAGCCAAAACAATAAAGAAAACAAAGAATACTCAGGTCAGGGCGTGACAGTACCCCCCTACAAAGGTGCGGACTCCGGCCGCAAAACCTAATCTAAAGGGGAGAGTCCAGGTGGGCCTTTTTCACGGCGGCAGCTCGGGTGCAGGTCGTGGACCCCGTTCTACCTCAGTCTTGGCCCACTTAGGTGGTGCCTCTGGAGCAGGGACTCTCGCAGCGGGCCCCGGACTGAAGATCATTGTAAAGGGCGTCACTGGACTGAGGAGCGGCTCTGGCAGCTCCGGACAGGAGGGAGATTCCAGCATCGCCGACGTGACAGGCGGCATCGGCAGCTCCTGGTGGCTGAGGGCTCTGGCGGCTCCTGGCTGGCTGACGGCTCTGGCGGCTCCTGACTGGCTGACGGCTCTGGCGGCTCCTGGCTGGCTGACGGCTCTGGCGGCTCCTGGCTGGCTGACGGCTCTGGCGGCTCCTGGCTGGCTGCGGCTCCTGGCTGGCTGACGGCTCTGGTGGCTCCTGGCTGGCTGACAGCTCTGGCGGCTCCGGACAGGAGGGAGACTCTGGCGGCTCCGGACAGGAGGGAGACTCTGGCGCCTCCCGGATTGGAGGGAGACTCTGGCGGCTCCGGACTGGAGGGAGACTCGGGCGGATCCGGACTGGAGGGAGACTCCGGGCGGATCCGGACTGGAGGGAGACTCGGGCGGATCCGGACTGGAGGGAGACTCTGGCGGATCCGGACTGGAGGGAGACTCGGGCGGATCCGGACCGGAGGGAGACTCGGGCGGATCCGGACCGGAGGGAGACTCTGGCGGATCCGGACTGGAGGGAGACTCTGGCGGATCCGGACCGGAGGGAGACTCTGGCGGATCCGGACTGGAGGGAGACTCTGGCGGATCCGGACTGGAGGGAGACTCTGGCGGATCCGGACTGCGACCCGTCGTGGTAGACTCCGGACTGCGACCCGTCGTGGTAGGTTCCGGACTGTGACCCGACGTAGGAGGTTCCGGTCTGCGGCCCGTCGAAGGAGGTTCCGGTCTGCGGCCCTCTGGACTGGTACTGTTGCCGGGCGCACTGGGTAGGCCTGGTGCGTACTGGTGCCTGGAGCACTGGCCTGGTACTGTGGTGCCGGACGGAGGACTGGGCTGGAGACTTGCACCTCAGGGCTGGGAGAAGGCCGGACACTCTGTAGCCGGACGCACTGGAGGTACTGCTGGGGACGCACTGGGACTGCCAGAACGGGGCTCTGGACCCTGGAGGCGCACTGGTAGGCCTGGTGCGTGGTGCCGGCACTGGTGGTTCCGGGCTGGAGACACGCACCTCAGGGCGAGTGCGGGGAGGAGGAACAGGGCGTACTGGACTGCCGAGTCGCATTATAGGCCTAGTGCATGGTGCCGGCACTGGAGGTAGCCGGGCTGGGGACATGCACCTCAGGGCAGTTACAGTGCGAGGAGCAGGAACGGGAGTACTGGACCCTGGAGGCGCACTGGTGGCCTGGTGCGTGGTGCCGGCACTGGTGGTTCCGGGCTGGAGACACGCACCTCAGGGCGCAAGTGCAGGTGGTGAGGGTAGGGGAGCAGGCACAGGAAAATAACCTCACACTCAACGTCAACAAAACTAAGGAGATGATTGGACGTGGAACAGTAGTGGAGAGGGTAGCAAGTTTTAAGTTCCTCGGCATCACAGACAAACTGGGCAGCTGGTATGGCCTGGTAGGCTATGGAGGCGTACTGGAGGTCTGGAGTGCAAAGCTAACACATCCCGTCCTGGCTGGATGGCCAATGCGAGGAGCTGGAATATAGCGCAATGGGCTAGAAATGCTCACTGGAGACACCATGCGCATCTCTGCATAACACGGTGCCTGACCAGTTACACGCTCCCCCGGTAAGCATGAGGATTTGGCTCAGGTCTCCTACCTGACTTAGCAAATCTCCTCGTGTGCCCCCCCCAAAAAAATTATTGGAGCTGCCTCTCGGGCTTCCGTGCTAGCCGTGTACCCTTATATCTTCGCACCGCCCTTAAGGCCTCCAGAGGGTAGTGAGGTCTCCTGTATCCCTCCAGGACACCTCGATGCACTAAAGATCTCAAGGACATCAACCAGAACTGCCTGTTCATGTCATCCAGGCGAGGTCTGTGCATCAAAGCTGGGACCGAGAGACTGAAAAACAGCTTCTATCTCAAGGCCATCAGACTGTTCAGATTGACCACACTGTCTCAATCTCTTCCCAGGTTGTAAATATATTACCTTTAAACAATGCTACCTTATATAATGTTACTTACCCTACATTGTTTCTCATATGCATACGTTGGTCCATCTCTCCATTCACTAGCCACTTTAACTATGCTGTTCCTCCCAATCACGCTGCTTGGTCCTTTTACCATGTGTATGTGACAAATAAAATTTGATTTGATTTGATTTGATTTGTGGGTTATTCTGTCACGCTGCTTGGTCCGTTATTCTGCAACTCACGTGCACAACGCATCACCGGGGCAACCACCTGTCGTAATGAGAAGACCAAGGTGCAGCGTAATGTGAATACATTATACTTTTAATAAAGTTAGACACTAAACAAACTATACAAAATAACAAAACAAACGTGACGCTATGATACAAAAGTGCAAACACAGGCAACTAGACATAGACAATAACCCACGAAATACGCAAAAGAAGATGGCTGCCTAAATATGGTTCCCAATCAGAAACAACGATACACACCTGCCTCTAGGCAACCATAGACATATATAAACATCTAGATAGTAAACAATCCCAAAAACCTACAAAACCCCTAGACAGGGAAAAAACACACATCACCCATGTTACATCCTTACCTAACCAAAACAATAAAGAAAACAAAGAATACTCAGGTCAGGGCGTGACACATACATTTTTACGACACAAAGCTACATGCTGCAGCATTCAGAAGACGGACACAGAAGGTACAGTTGAAGTTGGAAGTTTACATACACTTAGGTTGTAGTCATTAAAACTTGTTTTTCAACCACTTTACACATTTATTGTTAACAAACTATAGTTTTGGCATGTTGGTTAGGACATCTACTTTGTGCATGACACAAGTCATTTTTCCAAAAATTGTTTACAGACAGATTATTTCACTTATAATTCACTGTATCACAATTCCAGTGGGTCAGAAGTTTACATACGCTAAATTGACTGCCTTTAAACAGCTTGGAAAATTCCTGAAAAATATGTCATGGCTTTAGAAGCTTCTGATTGGCTAATTGACATAATTTGAGTCAATTGGAGGTGTACCTGTGGATGTATTTCAAGGCCTACCTTCAAACTCAGTGCTTTTCATCATGAGAAAATCAAAAGAAATCAGCCAAAAACATTGTAGACCTCCACAGGTCTGGGTCATCGTTGGGAGCAATTTCCAAACGCCTGAAGGTACCACGTTCATCTGTACAAACAATAGTACGCAAGTATAAACACCATGGGACCACACAGCCATCATACCACTCAGGAAGTGTAAGTCAATCCCAGAACAATAGTAAAGGACCTTGTGAAGAAGCCAGTGCTCCAAAACCGCCATAAAAAAGCCAGACTATGGTTTGCAACTGCACATGGGGACAAATATCATACTTTTTGGAGAAATGTCCTCTGGTCTGATCAAACAAAAATATAATTATTTGGGCATAATGACCATCGTTTTGATTGGAGGAAAAAGGGGTAGACTTGCAATCCAAAGAACACTATCCCAACCATGAAGCATGGGGGTGGCAGCATCATGTTGTAGGGGTGCTTTGCTGCAGGAGGGACTGGTGCACTTCACAAAATAGATGGCATCAGGAGGAAGTAAAATTATGTAGCTATATTGAAGCAACATCTCAAGACAAAAGAAAAATCGAATTAATTGTGTGTTGGTGTAGGCTTACCTTGGTGTGACGTTTTTATTTGGGCAGTTCAAAACATCAAAACAACAACCCAGGGTAACCTACACGAAACAGATCTGATATGAAGTAGTTCTAAAATCCCAGATGGAAAATTAATTATGAAAACAATTGGCACCATTTCTGGATTTTATGACTTCAATGAATTCAAAACAACTGGGAGCTCAAAATGTGAATGAGCTCCGACTGGGAAAAATCGATTTGAACTGGCATCCAACTCGGAATTCCAACTCGGGAACTCTGCCCTCTTCCTGGAGCTCCGATTTTCCGACCTGAAGATCACTGATGTCATGATTTGACCTCTATAATGCCTAAATAGATGCAGAAAAAACTATAACTAAACAAATTATTTTTAATTTCAGTTGATTAAAATGAGAAGAGACAAAGGGTGTGTTCGTAAATTCACTCTGGAGTGCCAGAGTTGGCTCTGTGCGCTCTGGGCTTCGGAAATTCAGAGTGTTGTCAGATTGTCTGTTCATAAATTCAGAGCGTTTCGCTCTCAAAGTGTTCAGAGCACATAAGAACATTCTGACTTCACAATGGCAACCCAAGCTAACTGGCTAAAGTTGGCTAGCTTGCTAGCTACTTCCAGACACAAATGAGAGATATTTCCGTCACCTCACTCAGACCATTTTACCTGCCCTAGGAGAGCTGGTTAGGTTGTTTTCAAATCAAATCAAATTTTATTTGTCACATGTGCCAAATACAACAGGTGTAGACCTTACAGTGAAATGCTTACTTACACGCCCTTAAAACTTCCTCGGGATATGGGGCAGCATTTTCACTTTTGGATAAATAGCGTGCCCAGATTCAACTTCCCGCTACTCATCCCCAGAATATTAGTTTGAACTGTTTGAATCATGTCTGTGAGTATAACAGAACTTATGTAGCTGGCAAAACCCCGAAGACAAACCATTCAGATTTTTTGTTGTTGTTGAGGTCACCCTGTTTTCAATGGGTTTTCATTGGGAAACCAGATTTCTAAGGGACTTGTCTGCAGTTCCTACCGCTTCTACTGGATGTCACCAGTCTTTAGAAATCCTTTGTGTAATGAAGTACGGCCTTTCTTGAACAATTGTCACATCATGTGTACTGTTTGATAGAGGCGCAAGACCAGAAAGCATGCTTGAGTTTGTTGTTTTCCTGTATTGAACACAGATCATCCCGTCTTCAATTTTATCGATTATTTACGTTTTTAAAAAATGTATTACAAAAGTAGTTTGAAATGTTTTGGCAAAGTTTACAGGTAACTTTTGAGATATTTTGTAGTGACGTTGGTCAAGTTGGAACCAGTGTTTTTCTGGATCAAACGCGCCAAATAAATGGACGGAATTAATCGAACAAAATGACCATTTGTGATGTTTATGGGACATATTGAAGTGCCAACAAAAGAAGCTTGTCAAAGGTAAGGCATGATTTATATTTTATTTCTGAGTTTTGTGTCGCGCCTGCACGGTTGAAATATGCTACTCTCTCATTGTTTACTGTTGTGCTATCATCAGATAATCGCATCTTATGCTTTCGCCGAAAATACTTTTTGAAATCTGACATGTTGGCTGGATTCACAACGAGTGTAGCTTTTATTTGGTATCTTACATGTGTGATTTAATGAAAGTTTGATTTTAATAGTATTTTATTTGAATTTGGCGCTCTGCATTTTCCCTGGCTATTGGCCAGGTGGGACGATTGCGTCCAGAGAGGATTTTAACCAACAATGCAGTTTTAAGAAAATACCCCCCAAAAAGCAAGAGATAAGAATAACAAATAATTAAAGAGCAGCAGTAAAACATGTACAATAGCGGGGCTATATACAGCAGGTTGAGGTAATTGAGGTAATATGTACATGTAGGTAGAGTTATTAAAGTGACTATGCATACATAATAACAGAGAGTAGCATCAGCGTAGAAGGGGGGGAGGCAATGCAAGTAGTCTGGGTAGCCATTTGATTAGTGTCACACTCTGACCATTATTTGCGTTGTTTGTTTCCATGTTTTGTTTGGTCAGGGTGTGATATGAGTGGGCATTCTATGTTGCATGTCTAGTTAGTCTATTTCTATGTGTTTTGGCCTGATATGGTTCACAATCAGTGGCAGGTGTTTGTCGTTGTCTCTGATTGGGAACCATATCTAGACAACGATATCTTGTCCATATCTTGTCTATGTTACGTTGCATGTTAGCACAGTGCTTTGATAGCAGTCACGGTCGTCTAGTTAGTTAGTTAGTTAGTTAGTTAGTTAGTTAGTTAGTTAGTGTACGTTGTGTTTTTTCGTCCTTTATTAAAAATCATGCATTCACACCACCCTGCGCTTTGGTCTACTCAATACGATGATCGTGACAATTAGATGTTCAGGAGTCTTATGGCTTGGAGGTAGAAGCTGTTTAGAAGCCTCTTGGACCTAGATGCTCTGGTACCGCTTGCCGTGCGGTAACAGAGAAAACAGTCTATGACTAGGGTGGCTGGAGTATTTAACAATTTTGAAGGCCTTCCTCTGACACAGCCTAGTATAGAGGTCCTGGATAAAAGGAAGCTTGGCCCCGGTGATATACTGGGTCATACACACTATCCTCTGGAATACAACTTTCCCGAAACGGATCCTTTTTTCAGACCTCCACCCTGGACGTGGGATCTTGTCCCAGAGGCCAATCCAAAACAACGTGGTCGCCGCAGGAGAGGCAGACTGAGCGACCTTCTGGTCAGACTTAGAAGGTGAGCACACCATACACCGCTTCCGAGCATATTACTCACCAATGTCCAATCTCTAGACAACAAGGTGGACAAAATTAGGGCACGAGTTGCCTTCCAGAGAAACATCAGAGATTGTAACATTCTCTGTTTTACGGAAACACGGCTCACCCAGGATATGTTGTCAGAGTCGACCACCCGGATTCTTCACGCATCGCGCCGACAGAAACAAACATCTCTCTGGTAAGAAGAAAGGCGGGGGTGTATGCCTTATGATTAAAGACTCATGGTGTGACCATAACAGTATACAGGAACCTAGTCCTTTTGTTCACCTGACCTAGAATTCCTTACAATCGAATGCTGACCGCATTATCTTCCAAGATAATTCTATTCGATTATAGTCACAGCCGTGTATATTCCTCCCAAGCAGATCGACGGCCCTGAAAGAACTTCACTGGACTCTATGTAAACTGGAAACCATACATCCTGAGGCTGCATTTATTGTAGCTGGGAATTTTAACAAAGCTAATCTGAGAACAAGGCGTCCTAAATTCTATCAGCATATCGAATGCGCGACACGGGCTGGTAGCATTCTCGACCATTGCTACTCTAACTTCTGTGATGCATGTTGCTCCCAGCCTACAGACAGAAACGAATACAAGAAACACCCATGCTCAGGTCTGTCCAATGCTGGTCTAACCAATCGGATTCCATGCTTCAAGATTGCTTCGATCACGTGGACTGGGATATGTTCCGGGTAGCCTCAGACAACAACATTGACGTATACGGTGACTTGGTGAGTGAGTTTATGAACAAGTGCATTGGTGATGTTGAACCCACTGTGACGATTAAAACCTTTCTAAGTAGAAACCGTGGATTGATGGCAGCTTTCGCTCAACTGAAAGCGCGAACCACCTTTTTTAATCACGGCAAGGCGACATGACCGAATACAAACAGTGTCTCCGCAAGGCAATCAAACAAGCAAAGCGTCAGTATAGAGACAAAGTAAAGTCGCAATACAACGGCTCAAACACAAGATGTATGTGGCAGGGTCTACAGTCAATCACGGATTACAAAAAGAAAACCAGCCCCGTCGCGGACATTGACATCTTGCTCCCACAAATTAACCATTTCTTTGCTCGCTGGGAGGACAATACAGTGCCACTGACACGGCCCGCTACCAAAGCCTCTGGGCTCTCCTTCACTGTGGCCAACATGAGTAAAACATTGAAACCTGTTGACCATCGCAAGGCTGCTGGCCCAGACGACATCCCTAACAGCATCCTCAGAGCATGCGCAGACCAACTGGCTGGTGTGTTTACAGACATATTCAATTAATCTCTTTCCCAGTCTGCTGTCCCCACATGCTTCAAGATGGCCACCTGTTCACAAGAAAGCTAAGGTGACTAAACTAAATGACTATCAGCACTCACTGCTGTCATCATGAAGAGCTTTGAGAGACTAGTCAAGGATCATATCACCTCCACCCTACCTGATACACTAGACCCACTCCAATTTGCTTACCGCCCCAATAGGTCCGCAGACGACACAATTGCCACTGTCCTATCCCATCTGGACAAGAAGAATTCCTATGTAAGAATGCTGTTTGTTTTTTGGTGTTATTTCTTACGTGGTTACCCCAGGAAATCTTAGGTCTTATTACATACAGTCGGGAGGAACTATTGGATATAAAAGCAACGTCAACTTACCAACATTACGAACAGGAATACGAATTTCCCGAAGCGGATCCTCTGTTTGGTCCACCAGCCAGAACAATGTATCGGATCCCAGCCGGTGACCCAAAACAACAGGCACACCGCACACCGCTCCCGAGCATACTACTCGCCAATGTCCAGTCTCTTGACAACAAGGTAGATGAAATCTGAACAAGGGTTGCCTTCCAGAGATACATCGTAAAGTTCTTTGTTTCACGGAAACATGGCTCACTCGGGATACGTCAGAGTCGGTACAGCCACCTGGTTTCTTCACGCATTGCGCCGACAGAAACAAACATCTCTTTGGTAAGAAGAAGGGTGGGGGTGTGTGCCTTATGATTAACGAGACGTGGTGTGATCATAACAACATACAGGAACTCCAGTCCTTTTGTTCACCTGACCTAGAATTCCTTACAATCAGATGCCGACTGCATTATCTACCAAGAGAAATCTCTTCGATCATAATCACAGTCGTGTATATCCCCCCCAAGCAGACATATCGACAGCCCAGAAAGAACTTCATTTGACTCTATGTAAACTGGAAAGCACATATCCTGTGAGTCTGCATTTATTGTAGCTGGGGATTTTAACAAAGCTAATCTAAAAACAAGGCTCCCTAATAATTAACAGCATATCGAATGCTTTAGCAAAACCCTGGATCATTGTTATTCTAACTGCTGCGATGCATATAAAGGCATCCCCGCCCTCCTTTCGGAAAATCTGACCACGACTCTATTTTGTTGCTCCCAGCCTATAGACAGAAACTAAAATGGGAAGCGCCCGTGCTCAGGTATGTTCAATGCTGGTCCAACCAATCGGATTCCACGCTTCAAGATTGCTTCGATCACGTGGACTGGGATATGTTCCGCATAGCGTCGGACAATAACATTGATGAATACGCTGATTCTGTGAGCGAGTTGTACCCACAGCATCTATTAGCTCTCTGCGCACAGAACCCGCTAGCGGGCTGAAATTCCACAACATACGGTGATCGCTACATAAATAGTCATATTAAACATTCATGAAAATACAAGTGTCTCACATGTATCGAAAGCCTAGAATCTTACTAATTCAACTGCATTGTCAGATTTTAAAAAGGATTTACTGGGAAAGAATACGATGCGATTATCTGAGCATAGAGCCCCATAATTTTTTATTTCTTTTAACCAGCACAGGCGTAACATTATCACAAACTGCATTAAAATAAATCGTTTACCTTTGACGATCTTTGTCTGTTTGCAATTCCAATGCTCATTGTTACACAATGAATGATCTTTTGTTTGATAAAATCCGTTTTTATAGCCTAACACGAAACATTTTGTGAACTGCTTGTGTTGTGAATTCTGTCTCATTCCAATTTTTGACGACACATTCCAGGTAAATAACCCACAGAGAACGTGACTTTTCCAGTCATGTTTGGTTTCACTGCAATCAACTGGTTTGTTTGTAACACAATCAAACCTGATGGGCCATTTCGCGGGATGTATTGACTGAAAGAAACCAATTTGAAGACAACAAGTCATGACATCATTGTGCACCAATGATTTGCTGTTTCGTTGATTGACTGTCTTTTAACCCAATGACCACTGATCGTCTTGAAATCTAGCTGGGTAGATAGCCAATGAGCTGAGGTAAACGGCAATACTCCATGTTTATGTGTTGCAAGACCAACCCATGTAGTAAGCTCCAGCGTAAAGTGAGTCATTCACTATTGAAGTTTCATACCGGAAGGAGAAACACGCACTGCATTGTTTGGTAAACGCGCAGATTCAGCTGTTTATATATCATTATAATCATTATGGCGACTAAGTCAGGGAAAGCTAAATCTAAGTCTAGATTTACAGATGTACACACAATTTTAGAATAAATTGATTGGGAAGGTGAGATTGTTGTAGGTCGATTCATTTAGCAATTGTGAAGGAATATTTTTTGAATGGGAGAGGACATACCCTTGTTTGAAATTAATAATATAAAATATTATTTGTGATTTTTATTTTTTATTTTAGAAGCAATATATAAACATGTAATATCATGAAATGTGAGATGCGTGTGTCTGCCGCCCCACCCCAACCCACATGAAATAGCCTATTTGAGGCTGTTGAGGAGAGGGCAGGACCACATCAATGGCCAAAGTGAAATGGAGACAGTAGATACAGCTGGTCTGTTGTAATATAACAAAGACAGTAGATCTAGCTGGTCTGTCATAATATAATAGAGACAGTAGATCTAGCTGAAATGTCATACTATAAAAGGGACAGTAGATCTAGCAGGTCATAATAATATATTCAACCTTATGTTCCCTGTACTCTCTCTATATATCTGTTTAATATACCTGTTGATACAGGGCTCATATGTGAAACTATTCTAACTGAACATTTTCTTTCATGTGAGTCTTATCCGGTGTCCTGTGTGAATTTAAGTATGCTCTCTCTAATTCTCTCTTTCTCTCTCTCGGAGGACCTGAGCCCTAGGACCATAAGTCAGGACTACCTGGCATGATGACTCCCTGCTGTCCACAGTCCACCTGGCCTTGCCGCTGTTCCAGTTTCAACTGTTCTGCCTGCGGCTATGGAACCCTAAACTGTTCATTTTTACTCTTGAGGTGCTGTCCTGTTGCACCCTCTACAACCACTGTGATCTCTACCCGGCACAGCCAGAAGAGGACTGGCCACCCCTCATAGCCTGGTTCCTCTCTAGGTTTCTTCCTAGGTTTTTGTCTTTCTAGGGAGTTTTTCCTAGCCACCGTGCTTCTACACCTGCATTGCTTGCTGTTTGGGGTTTTAGGCTGGGGCTATATAAATTGATTTGATTTGATAGAGGACTGAGGGTCTTCCAAATATTGAAAGAGTGTAAATAGTTACCCATGTTATTTTGAAAATGTGTATATATATATATATTTTTTTTATTGATGGCAGCATTCTTGAAAGCGCGAACCACTGCTTTTGATCAGGCAAGGTGACCGGAAACATGACAGAATACAAACAGTGTAGCTATACCCCCTTATCAAGGCAATCAAACAAGATAAGCGTCAGTATAGAGACAAAGTAGAGACGCAATTCATCGGCTCAGACACGAGAGATATGTGGCAGGGTCTACAGTCAATCACGGACTACAAAAGGAAAACCAGCCCGATCGCGGACCACAATGTCTTGCTCCCAGACAAACTAAACAACTTCTTTGCTCGCTTTGAGGACAATAGAGTGCCACTGACATGGCACGCTACCAAAACCTGCGGGCTCTCCTTCACTGCAGCCAACGTGAGTAAAACATTTAAACATGTTAACCCTCACAAGGCTGCCGGCCCAGACGGCATCCCCAGCCGCGTCCTCAGCTGGCTGGTGTGTTTACAGACATATTCAATCAATCCTAATCCCAGTCTGCTTTTCCCACATGCTTCATTGTTCCTGTTCTCAAGACAGCTAAGGTAACTGAGCTAAATGACTATCGCCCCATGGCACTCACTCATGAAGTGCCATGGGGCACTAGACAAGGACCATATCACCTCCACCCTACCTGACCAGACACACTCCAATTTGCTTAACACCCCAATAGGACCACAGACGACGCAATCACAATCACACTGCACACTGCCCTAACCCATCTGGACAAGAGGAATACCTATGTAAGAATGCTGTTCATCGACTAGAGCTCAGCGTCTAACACCATAGTACCCTCCAAACTCGTCATTAAGCTCGAGGTCTCGACTCCACCCTGTGCAACTGGGTCCTGCACTTCCTGACTGGCCGCCACCAGGTGGTGAGGGTAGGTAACAACATCTCCACCCTGCTGATCCTCAACACTGGGGTCCCACAAGGAACCTCAGGAGGCTGAAGAAATTCGGCTTGTCACCAAAAACACTCACAAACTTACAGATGCAAAATCGAGAGCATCCTGTCGGGCTGTATCACCGCCTCGTACGGCAACTGCTCCGCCCACAACCGCAAGGCTCTCGAGAGTGTAGTGAGGTCTGCACAACACATCACCGGGGGCAAACTACCTGCTCTTCAGGACACCTACACCACTCGATGTCACAGGAAGGCCAAAAAGATCATCAAGGACAACAACCACCAAAGCCACTGCCTGATCACCCCGCTATCATCCAGAAGGCGAGGTCAGGTGCATCAAAGCGGGGACCGAGAGACTGAAAAACAGCTTCTATCTCAAGGCCAGCAGACTGTTAAACAGCCATCACAAGCATAGACTGGCTGCTGCCAACATATTGACTCATCTCTAGCCACTTTAATAATGAAAAAATTGGTCACTAGCCACTTTAAACAAAGCCACTTTATATAATGTTTACATACCCTGCATTACTCATCCCATATGTATATACTGTACTCTATACCATCTACTGCATCTTGCCTGTGCCGTTCGGTCATCGCTCATTCATATATTTTTACTTCTTGTACATATTCTCATTCATTCCTTTACACTTGTGTGTATAAGGTAATTGTTCTGAAATTGTTAGGTTAGATTACTTATTAGATATTACTGCATGGTCGGAACTAGAAACACAAGCATTTCGCTACACTCGCATTAACATTTGCTAACCATGTGTATGTGACAAATAACACTTGATTTGATTTGTTCATTGACTACAGCTCAGCATTTAACACCATAGTACCCTCCAAACTCACCATTAAGCTCGATACACTGGGTCTAGACCCCGCCCTGTACAACAGTGTCCTGGAATTTTTGATGGGCCACCAGGTGGTGAGGGTAGGAAACAACATCCCCACCCCACTGATGCTAAACACTGGGGCCCAACAAGGGTACGTTCTCAGCCCTTTCTTGTACTCCCTGTTCACCCATGACTGTATGGCCATGCACGCCTCCAACTCAGTCATCAAGTTTGCAGTCGACACTACAGTGATTGGCTTGATTACCAATGTCGTGTCTTTGGCTATGCCGGATTAAGTGATATGATGTGCTATTCTATAAAATAATTTCGCTGTAATTAATATTACCTGATTAAGCAAATCAGGTAAATAATTAACTACAAAGTCGGGGCACCATGAAAGAATGTTTATAGAGCTGTTATCTTCCGAATAAACTCTTAAAGACCTAGTAATCTTTTACATCAATAGCAGTCAAATTCTTGGTTATCGTCACGAACCCTGGCTAACAAGTTGAATCAGCAATAAAAAAATTGGTTTAATTATTTATTTACTAAATACCTAACTAATCACGCAGAATTACATATACACAGAATGAATCATACATTGATGGACCTGGTGAACGGAGCCGATATAGTGGATGGTTACACAAAGAAAAGGGGGGGTTGAGTGAAAGAGCGGGAAGACTGAGGAACAAAGGGAGAAGCTATGGTATTGTAAATACAGTATCTTATGCATTCTAAATTACCACCCATTTGGAAAAGGAAAATGCAATCATCCGGACGTGAAAATACTGCCCCCTACCCAAGAGAGGTTAAACAGCTAAACATTCACAAAGCTGCCAGGCCAGACAGATTACTCAGATTACTCAAAGCATGCGCGGACCAACTGGTAAGTGTCTTCACTGACATTTTCAACCTCTCCCTGACCGAGTCTGTAATACCTACATGTTTCAAGCAGACCACCATAGTCCCTGTGCCCAAGGATTCAAAGTTAACCTGCCTAAATGATTACTGCCCCGAAGCACTCACGTCGGTAGCCATGAAGTGCTTTGAAGGGCTCGTCATGGCTCACATAAACAGCATCCTCCCAGATACCCTAGACCCACTCCAATTTGCAGACCGCCCCACAGATCCACAGATGACACAATCTGAATCGCACTCCACACTGCCCTTTCCCACCTGGAAAAAAGGAACACTTATGTGAGAATGCTGTTGATTGACTACAGCTCAGCATTCAACATCATAGTACCCATGAAGCTCGTCACTATGCTAAGGACCCTGGGACTAAACACCTCCTTCTGCAACTGGATCCTGGACTTCCTGACGGGGCCGCCACCCAAGGTGGTAAGGGTAGGCAACAACACATCTGCCATGCTGATCCTCAACACTGGGGCCCCTCAGGGGTGAGTACTTAGTCCCCTCCTGTAATGCCTGTTCACCCATGACTCCTACACCATCATTAAGTTTGCTGACGACACAACAGCGGTAGGCCTGATCAGCGACAGCGATGAGACAGCCTATAGGGAGGAGGTCAGAAACCTGGCAGTGTGGTGCCAGGACAACCTCTCCTTCAATGTGAATAAGACAAAGGAGCTTATCATGGAAAGGCAGGCTAATTTAGCCCCCCATTAACATCGATGGGGCTGTAGTGGAGCGGGTCAAGAGTTTCAAGTTCCTTGGTGTACACATCACTAACGAACTATCATGGTCCAAAAACACACCAAGACAGTCGTGAAGAGGGCACAACAACACATTTTCCCCCTCAGGAGACTGAAATGATTTGCCATGGGTCCCCAGATCCTCAAAAAGTTCTACATCTGCACCATCAAGAGCATCCTGACCGGTTGTATCACAGCCTGGTATGGTAACTGCTCGGCATCTGACCGTAATGCACTACAGAGGGTACTACGTACGGCCCAGTACATCACTGGGGCCAAGCTTCCTGGCATTCAGGGCCTATATCCTAGGCGGTGTCAGCAGAAAGCCCCCAAAATTGTCAAAGACTCCAGTTATCCAAGTCAAAGACTGTTCTGCTACCACACGGCAAGCGGTACCGGAGCTGCAAGTCTAGGACCAAGAGGCTCCTTAACAGCGTTTATCCCCAAGCTATAAGACTGCTGAACAATTAATCAAATGACCTACGTTGACTATTTACATTGACCCACCCCCCTCCCTTTGTTTTTACACTGCTGCTGCTTATTATATATGCATAGTCAATTCACCCCTATCTGCATGTACAAATTACCTCAACTAACCTGTACCCCTGCACATTGACTCGGTACTGGTACCCCCTGTATATAGCCTCGTTTTTGTCATTTTATTGTGTTACTTTTTTATAATTTTTTACTTTAGTTTATTTGGTAAATATTTTCTTAACTGTCATGACTTCCGAAGTTGGTCCCTCTCCTTGTTCGGGTGGCATTCGGCGGTCGAAGTCGCCGACCTTCTAGCCATCGCTGATCCACTTTTCATTTTCCATTGGTTTTGTCTTGTCTTCCATCACACCTGGTTCCAATTCCATCAATTACATGTGGTGTATTTAACCCTCTGTCCCCCCCACGTCCTTGTCGGTAATTGTTTCTTGTAGTGCTTATGCACAGTATGCTGGTATTTACCGTGTTTTGTTTGACCCATTTATTGTTCTATTGACTGTGATTTATGGAAATTAAATGACACCATTGTAAATCAGTTTTCGCTCTCCTGCACCTGACTTCTCTGCCGCCTGTACGCACCTCACTACGTTAACTCTTTCTTGAACTGCCCTGTTGGTAAGGGCTTGTAAGTAAGCATTTCACGATAAGGTCTACACATTTGACAGATAAAGTTTGATTCGATTTGAAAACAGAACTGGAAAGTGTTTTGGAGTAAACCGTTTTGCAACAGACTAAACATTTTGGAATCTGACTAAAGAATACACCACATATGTGTACGTACTGGTCTGAGACAAGGGCTTGCAAACCCTGCCCTCAGCAGAACGGCCTAGGGTTGAGGATCACTTTTGTAAAGAACCAGCTTTGATTACACTGGAAGAGTTTCAGTTTAGCCTTGCTCCTTTCATTGGTTCACTGATGTTCAGACATTAACAACATAGAGGTGTAGATGATAGGTAGAACAGGACATTGTGGCCAGACATACTGGATGTCCCCGCACCAAATCTCACACCAATACAGAAACACATAAAGATACTCCTAACTTTCATCTTAATTGTGTTCAGGAGAAAAGCATGGTCTGTATAAAAAAATAAAAATTGTACTTCTTTCGTCTGACTTCGTTCATCGACCGAAGCACTGCTTTTATCCCGCTGTTGAGTGAGGCTCATAATGTTACTGTATCTATCGATTTCTCATTTTTCACACACTTCAATGTGTTATTTGATTCCAGAGATATTTTCTTGTGGGGAGCAATCATACCCAAACCAAAAACCGTGTTCTGAAAATCAACCACACTGAGCCAAACGACCTGGCAATTATTGATGATTGAGTTGCTGCACGCCACGCAACTGCTTTACAGTAGCATCGACCACGGCCCTTATGTTTCACAGCAAACCTCAGGGAAAATTTACAATCTGTCATCTGCCCAGGTGTGCACGGGGGACAGCCATGCTTTTGAGGGCTGAGAGCCTGTACTGTACATCAACATGCCTCCCTTGCAGTCAGCATTTCCACAGTGTATGAGAGTGGAGGAGATTTATTTGTTATCAAATGATTAGAATTCCGATGAATTTGTTATTACAGTACAGAGTGGCAACTGGAGAGCTCCCTTTGCATCCATCATCATCCTCCCAATGCTCCCATCCATTCCTGTAAATACTAAAGCCTAGAGTGGGGAATGTGCATCGTATTTACATTTGATTGGTTTGTGTTGGTGCACTGCTAAATGGCCAATGCATGTGGTACACGGTAGCTGGCTGCTATGGGAACGTGATGCAGTTCTGGAGTTGATTGATTTAGCATCCATTATGTCTCGTCTGTAGGCTACTGTTCATAATACACATGATACAGTATGTACTGTTCTGTTCTCTGCAGAGGGAATTTATTTACTGTTTGTGATGCAAACAAGCAGAGACTTTACAGTCCATCTATTTTAAAATGTATGGCCATTATCCATGTTCTGTGTTCTGAAATCTAAATGCTAGTCCAGACAAAACGGCACTCCTCTCCTCTACCAGTTGCCGTAAGAATGGCCATGAGCCTGTCAGGCTATGTCTTGTCTAGTGAGTACTGTACATAAGGGTTTTGGCTGAGATGTGAAGGCTACTAAGACTGAAGCAAGGAGAGCCTATTCTGAATCAGTTGTTAGGGACAAAATGTGTATTTTGTGTACTTGTGTTGCTGTGGGAACCAGCTTTTGGAGGGTTCTGAGATGACACACAGTTAGGGCTCCTAGCAGGCTCTATTTTATAAGAGGCTAATCAATGCTGTCACTGAAGTTTTGGGTTACCTAGTAGAGAGAATAAAGTAGACGGCACGGGTCAAAGTAATTGATTTATGACCCTGTGTCATGATGACGTGTACATGTCCAAATATGGGCCTCCGGCCAGGCCATCCTGTTCCTGTGGTCACGTGTTAGAGGGTGTGTGTTATTTTATATCTATATTGCATCCTTTGAAGTAGTCATGGTGATTGATGTCTAGGGGCCTGGTTGAACTGGGGGGGTTGAGTGTTTGAACTTTTGAACGTGTATGTCCCCCACCCCCAGTTTTATTGCCCTTATGGTTGTTATCTGATGAAGCAGGAATGTCCTGGGGTATTGGCT